>NC_060122.1:339488988-339804613 GCF_021461395.2 Schistocerca americana | reverse complement strand
CGAGAGAGTGAAAAGGGGTGGCATGCAATCACACCACCTCCTCTACACGCTCCCTTGGCTGTTTATTCAGTCACGCCATGTGACTGAAATTCATATATCTATTTCGTCGATGGGTAAAGACGTATTGATGACAAAGATGATGGAAATCTAGGTTTAGCAACTTTGCCACCAGTGGCGGTAAGTACGCAACATGATCGCCATACATACAAGTCGGCCGTCTGGTGAACTACGAAAATGGCAATGTGACCAACCACAGAGCAGGTGAGAGTTGAGTTCTCTTCAAGAAGCCACCTCATGCAGAACAAGTCACCGCCTTCTCCCCGACACTGCCTCTGAGCTGTAAGTATGACATCTCCCCGCTTCGTCGGACTCTGCCGAATTCGTCGTCTCGCCCTGCTGGACTGCCAAGGGACTTCGACTGTTCGGCTCCAAGTAATGTAAGGACCGCTCTAATGAAAAGGTACCTAACAACCAAACCGGATGAAATCTGCATACCTCGCTTTGGGACGACGTAGTCAGACATCAAGGGACGTGGAAGCATGTGTCGTCACATCCCCCTAAAACATTCGAGGCTGTGCCCTCAGCAGGCAAGGTAATCCGTCTTTTTCGATGTCTGAGGTCTGATACTCATAGAATTCCTCGAGCACGGGAAAACCACTAACGGTGTCAGTACTGTGAGATAGTCCGTAGGCTACGAAAGTCCGTCAAGAGCAAACGGCCTGGGCTGGTCCCAGAGGGAGTTATTCTGCTCCATAATAATGCTCGTTCACACAGCTTCGAGGTCACACAAAGTGTACTGGCCAAGTTCAAGTTGAAGAAGCTTGACCATCCGCCTTACAGCCAGACATGTCGCCCTGCGAGTTCCATATGCTTGGCGCTCAAATAATAATAATAATAATAATATATCTCAAAGGGAAGCGTTTCAGTTCGGACAACGAATTGAGGAACATCCTCGCAATTTCAACAGTAAACTTCTCTATTATGCACCAAGCCTCTGTTGCAACGTCTGCCACTGCACTTGGATAATGTTATCGCGCGTGCTAAACGAACCCACTGTCGCAGCCGCAGGAACTCTGGGAACAGGGAACCTTCGGCTCGTGAAACATTGGGATAGTTGTGCTGAGGCCTCGGGCGATTGCTTTTGAACAAAGGATACAGTTATACCCACAGTGCTGTTTTGTATCTTTTCTTTTGAACATCTCTCATATATACGGAAACATTTCCCCTGGATAATTGTTTTACTAAGGTCTATCGAACACCGAACTTGCTAACGTTGTTAAGAAGTGTCACCGATTGTGTCTTGAGATACACTCTTAGCTTCTGGGCTCTCTGCTGTCAGTTCCTTCTACTCCATTTATTTTCTTATAGCCTTAAACGTTTCCCGTGTACAATTATCCGGAGTTTTAAGTTGTATTGATATCTGATGGCCAGTATGTGCCGAAAGTACAAAAATCTTTCTTTATTGCTACAGATTACAGAAAAACTAAATGAAAAGGCATGTTGGTCGCGTTTCTCGATAGACAGAATGTATTTTATTTCCAAAAGTATAGGCGTCGTTACTACCAGATCTCGCTTATCACATCCTACATTCGTTCGTTGTTCAATAGGGTTAGACAGCTTTCGCGAGTGACTTTTCTCAATCGGTATATCCGCTACATAACAGCGGAAAGTGCTGTTAGACAGCTGAAATGGTGAGGTTACACACAGCGTTAGACGTTTTCGAATTAGAATCACACCTAACTGACTTCATAGTTCAAAAAAAAAAAAATGTTCAAATGTGTGTGAAATCCTAAGGGACCAAACTGCTGAGGTCATCGGTCCCTAGACTTACACACTACTCAAACTAACTTAAACTAACCTATGCTAAGAACCACACAGACCCATGCCCAAGGGAGGATTCGAACCTCCGGCGGGAGGGGCCGCGCAATCCGTGATATGACGCCTCTAACCACGCGCTCACCGCGCGCGACCACTTCATAGTAAGGCAATTTTAATGTGAAATGTTATCTGTAGTGCAGTAAATGAGTTGCGATGATTTTGCACGAAATGAGGGAAGTCCGAGGAGTGAAGCGCGGCACTGACCTTTGAGCATGGTCGTGTCCTCCTTGGACTTGCGCTTGTAGTGCCGGTGGAAGCGGTCCGCTATGCAGTCCAGCATCCTCTCGTGCAGGAGGGCGCCGAAGAAGAGCTCCGCCACCACCGCCTGGTCATCGGCGGGCACGCTCTGCGAATGACACCTCCGTCTGCTCTAAAGCCTCAAAAGCGAATGAAACAGTATGCAGTGATGCGCATATTATCATTCAGTGATCAGACAGCTGTTCAGAGTGACCTAACAAACATCACAAAGAATAATTAAACAAGTTGCTTGCTAGGAATGAAAGGATGCGGGCGATAAAACGTGAGAGTGACTCCAAAAAGTAAGTAAGAATAACACCTCTACATTCTGCACATAACAAAAGATTACACAGTGGTGATGATTAAATTTCCTATGGGAGTTGTAGCACATCCTGGATTTCCGGAAGGCTTTCGACACTGTACCACACAAGCGGCTCGTAGTGAAATTGCGTGCTTATGGAATATCGTCTCAGTTATGTGACTGGATTTGCGATTTCCTGTCAGAGAGGTCACAGTTCGTAGCAATTGACGGAAAGTCATCGAGTAAAACACAAGTGATTTCTGGCGTTCCCAAGGTAGTGTTATAGGCTCTTTGCTGTTCCTTATCTATATAAACGATTTGGGAGACAATCTGAACAGCCGTCTTCGGTTGTATGCAGATTACGCTGTCGTTTATCGACTAATAAAGTCATCAGAGAATCAAAACAAACTGCAAAACGATTTAGAAAAAAATATCTGAATGGTGCTAAAAGTGGCAGTTGACCCTAAATAACGAAAAGTGTGAGGTCATCCACATGAGTGCTAAAAGGAACTCGATAAACTTTGGTTGAAAATGGTTCAAATGGCTCTGAGCACTATGGGACTTAACATCTGTGGTCATCAGTCCCCTAGAACTTAGAACTACTTAAACCTAACTAACCTAAGGACATCACACACATCCATGCCCGAGGCAGGATTCGAACCTGCGACCGTAGCGGTCACGCGGTTCCAGACTGACGCGCTTAGAACCGCACGGCCACACCGGCCGGCTGATAAACTTTGGTTACACGATAAATCAGTCTAATCTAAAAGCCGTAAATTCAACTAAATACCTAGGTATTACAATTATGAACAATCTAAATTGGAAGGAACTCATAGAAAAATGTTGTGGGCAAGGCTAACCAAAGACTGCGTTTTATTGTCAGGACACTTTAAGGAGACTGCCTACATTACGCTTGTCCGTCCTCTTTTAGAATTCTGCTGCGCGGTGTGGGATCCTTACCAGATAAGACTGACGGAGTACATCGAAAAAGTTCAAAGAAAGGCAGCACGTTTTGTATTATCGCGAAGTATGGGAGAGAGTGTCACAGAAATGATACAGGATTTGAACTGGAAACCATTAAAAGAAAGGCGTTATTTGTTGCGACGGAATCTTCTCTCGAAGTTTCAATCACCAACTTTCTCCTCCGGATGCGAAAATATTTTGTTGATACCGACCTACATAGGGCGGAACGATCACCACGATAAAATAAGGGAAACCAGAGCTCGTACGGAAAGATGTAGGTGTACATTCTTTCCGCGCGCTATACTAGATTGGAATAATAGAGAATTGTGAAGGTAGTTCGATCAACCCTCTGCCAGGCACTTAAATGTGATTTGCAGAGTATTCATGTAGATGTAGATGCAGATAAATTACTTTATTTATAAAATTTAAAACCGACGTTTCACAGTAGTACAAAGGCCGTCCTCACGGCAAGGTTGGTTTTTGGTGCGGGAGAGGTGCCTCCGTTTATTGCAGACGATCGGTGTCAGTAGTCATATTTACGAAACTTCATTGGCCCTAAAATACAAGGTATTTGGAAATTCCCGTAACCAACTTCCAGGACTTGTGAAGGGAAGTAATCACATAGTATTCTGAAAAGGAACCCATGTCCAGAAACGTACCGTTTCCGTTCTGCGACGGTTCCAATTTAGATTTTTAACTCATCCACTTCTGCTAGAGGAATTGAATACAATTATTAGGTAACAATTTGAAAAGCCATGTAACGAAAAATCTATTTATCTCTTAAACACTTCTGTCTGTATTAACTCTTAAACATTACGCGTTTACAATATTCCAAAACAAAAAAGAACTCAGCTACTGTACGTACAGAACGTAATGTTTAAGTGTTCGCACAAACAAATGTGCGCAACTCACAAATAGATGTTTCGTTATATTTCCTTTCGATTTGTTAGCTACACTCATGCTCATAAATTAAGGATAATGCTTATGGATGGTGAAACAACGCTCTGATGTGCGGATTGAGGGTTTAAATCTCCTCTAGGTACGACCATGCGGTGCATTTGACTTGCAGTCGTCGCACGGTGGCGCTGGCAGCAATCCACATACGCAGAGGTGTGTTGGTGCATGTCAGAGCACGGTGCAGCGAGTAAGTGTGCAGACAATTTCATACGTGCTAATAGTGACTGTATGTTGAAAATGGCTCAAAGAACACAAACTGATGACACTATGAGGGGGTAGAATACTAGAGCGACTGGAGGCTGGTCAAACACAGCAGGTCATAGCAAGGGTCCTCCGTGTTCCACAAAGTGTCATCTCAAGATTATGGTAACGATTCCAGCAGACAGGAAACGTGTCCAGACGCTACAGTACGGGACGTCCACAGTGTATAACACCGCAAGAAGACCGATATCTCACCATCAGTGCCCGCAGGCGGCCACGGAGTACTGCAGGTAGCCTTGCTCGGGACCTTACCGCAGCCACTGGAACAGTTGTCTCCAGACACACAGTCTACAGACGAATGAACAGACATGGTTTATTCGCCCGGAGACCTGCAAGGTGCATTCCACTGACCCCTGGTCACAGGAGAGCCCGTAAAGCCTGATGTCAAGAACACAGTACATGGTCATTGTAACAGTCGTCCCAGGTTATGTTCACGGACGAGTCCAGGTATAGTCTGAACAGTGATTCTCGCCGGGTTTTCATCTGGCGTGAACCAGGAACCACATACCAACCCCTTAAAGTCCTTGAAAGGACCTGTATGGAGGTCGTGGTTTGATGGTGTGGGGTGGGATTATGATTGGAGCGAACTGTAACAGGTCAGGTGAATCGGGACGTCATTTTGCACCAGTATGTCCGCCTTTTCAGGGGTGCAGTGGGTCCCACCTTCCTCCTGATGGATGATAACGCACGGCCCCACCTAGCTGCCATCGTGGAAGAGTACCTTGAAAAAGAAGATATCAGGCGAATGGACTGGTTTGCCTGTTCTCCAGACCTAAGCCCATCGAGCATATCTGGTATGCTCTCGGTCGACGTATCGCTGCACGTCTTAAAACCCCTAGGACACTTCAAGAGCTCCGACAGGCACTGGTTCAAGAATGAGAGGCTATATTCCAACAGCTGCTCGACCACCTGATCCAGTGTATGCTAACGCATTGTGCGGCCTGTGTACATGCGCATGGTGAACATATCCCATATTGATGTCGGGGTACATGCGCAAGAAACTATGGCGTTTTGTAGAACATGTGTTTCGGAACGGTTTTCTCAACTTATCATCAATACCGTGGACTAACAGATCTGTGTCGTGTGTGTTCCCTATGTGTCTACGCTATTAGCGCCAGTTTTGTGTAGTGCCACGTTGTGTGGCACCACATTCTGCAATTATCTTTAATTTATGAGCTTGAGTGTAATAATTGTACTACGTCATGCCTAATTCAATTCCTCTAGCAGAAGTGGATGAGTTAAACAAATGAACTGAAACAGTCGTGGAACGGAAGCAGTAAGTTTCCGGACATGGGTTCCTACTCAAAATGTTATATACTAACTCCCCTCTGCAAGTCATATACGTTTGTAACACGAATTCCCGAATACACTAAACAACAGGATAGTCATGAGGAAAGAAAGAGGGTAGGAAAGAAGCTATTCGCGGATTGTCCAGCTTGCCAGTGATTGGCGACAGTATGAAAATCAGCGCTTTGTTTCTGGTGGGTATCTTTCCTTCTAGGTGTGCTCAGAAATGCAGTGAGAGTTGCTCTATAGCTGTGTGTTTGCTTTAGGGTATCGCGGTGAGTCTTCCGTCCCGTAACCTCTCGCAGCCCGTCGGGCTGCGACAGTCAGCAGGCAGGACGCGGGAAGTTTGTAGCCGTCTGCTCTATGGATGTTATCTGGCTGCTTAATAATTTCAGTCGCCTCTCGTATTTTGCGGGGGAGCGTCCACATCTCTTTCGCCAGCACACCTGTTTCCTGGAACAAGACAGACTGTCCACAGTAACGCTGATGTTCCGCTGTCGCCCACTTATTACGCTGTCATTTATTACGCGGTCACGTTCTGCTACTAATGTGCTGACTGGCCTCCCTGTCTCACCTGTGTAAGCTGCACCGCACTCGCAACGTAGTTCATATACCCCTGCAGTATTTAGTTTGTTCACTCCATCGCTGCTGGAATCTGCCACGTCGTCAATCCTGTGGCTGCTGCAGAAAATCTATTTGAACCCTCGTCGGCGGACGACGCTGCCTCGCCGGTCGCTGACGCCCTTCGCATACGGTAAGTACACTAGTTGAAGCTTCTGTTCCTTGCCTTTTTCTCTTGTGTTATTCCGGTTGGGTTTGGTCGACTTTCATATAGTGTTGTTTTTATGATGACCGTTGGCACGAGACGTGTGGTGTAGCTCCCCTTTGTTCTTCTTTGGTGTTGTTAGCTTCACTTATGTGGTAGGAATGAGCTGTAAGCAGAACTGAATACTTCTGAGTTAGGTGATGGTGGTTCTCTGCGTGCAGGTACCGATTTGAGTGAGCTGGCTTCCGTTACACTTTGCGTCCCATTCTACCGTCCGCCGATCCATATATCTCCATGTTCAAAAATACATTACTGGCCATTAAAATTGTTACACCACGAAGATGACGTGCTACAGACGCGAAATTTAACCGACAGGAAGAAGATGCTGTCATATGCAAATGATAAGCTTTTCAGAGAATTCACACAAGATTGGCCCCGGTGGCGACACCTACAACGTGCTGACATGAGGAAAATTTCCAGCCGATTTCTCATACACAAATAGCAGTTGACCGGCGTTGCCTGGTGAAACGTTGTTGTGATGCCTCCTGTAAGGAGGAGAAATGCGTACCGTCATGTTTCCGACTTTGATAAAGGTCGGATTGTAGCCTATCGGGATGGCGATTTATCGTGTCGCGACATTGCTGCTCGCGTTGGTCGAGATCCAATGACTGTTAGCAGAATATGGAATCGGTGGGTTCAGGAGGGTAATACGGAACACCGTGCTGTATCCCAACGGCCTCGTATCACTAGCAGCCGAGATGACAGGAATCTCATCCGCATGGCTGTAACGTATCGTGCAGCCACGTCTCGATCCCTGAGTCAACAGATGGGGATGTTTGCAAGACAACAACCATCTGCACGAACAGTTCGACGACGTTTGCAGCAGCATGGACTATCAGCTCGGAGACCATGGCTGCGGTTACCTTTGACGCTGCATCACAGACAGGAGCGCCAGCGATGGTGTACTCAACGACAAACCTGGGTGCACGAATGGTAAAACGTCATTTTTTCGGATGAATCCAGGTTCTGTTTACAGCATCATGATGGTCGCATCCGTGTTTGGCGACATCGGGGTGAACGCGTATTGGAAGCGTGTATTCGTCGTCGCAATACTGGTGTATCACCCTGCGTGATGGTATGGGGTGCCATTGGTTACACGTCTCGGTCACCTCTTGTTCGCACTGACGGCACTTTGAACAGTGGGCGTTACATTTCAGATGTGTTACGACCCGTGGCTCTACCCTTCATTAGATCCCTGCGAAACCCTACATTTCAGCAGGATAATGCACGACCGCATGGTGCAGGTCCTGTACGGGCCTTTCTGGATCCAGAAAATGTTCGATTGCTGCCCTGGCCAGCACATTCTCCAGATCTCTCACCAATTGAAAACGTCTGGTCAATGGCGGCCATGCAACTGGCTCGTCACAATACGCCAGTCACTACTCTTAATGAAATGTGGTATCGTGTTGAAGCTGCATGGGCAGCTCTGTTTGACTCAATGCCCAGGCGTATCAAGGTCGTTATCACGGCCAGAGGTGGATGTTCTGGGTACTGATTTTTCAGGATCTATGCACCCAAATTGCGTGAAAATGTAATCACATGTCAGTTCTTGTATAATATATTTGTCCAATGAATATCCGTTTATCATCTACATTCCTTCTTGGTGTAGCAATTTTAATGGCCAGTAGTTTAGTATCGTTCCGTTATTTCCCTTTTGGTGAGTGGGCTCTATGTTCTTATGCAGCATGTTTACATGCTGAAGGAAGCTTTCCAACTCCGCCTCCCCATCTGATCAGATATCTCATATCTACAGACTGCCGCCAATCAATAGTCAACTTGTAGTTTCTTTCCTGCCGTTTTACTTTCGTCACGATTAGCCGATTATATTTTAGGGCCAATAAAGTTTGACGGATATATTTTCACCGACCGTTTACAATAAACAGAGCCATCTTTCCTCCAACATACCAGAATTTCCCTGAGAAAGGCAGTTTTAATACGGCCGAAATGTCGGTTTTAGAATTTATAATTAAAGTATGTTATGCAACGGTGCGGTACAACAGCCAGAAGAATTTTAATCATCACGACACTGTCCACGGAAGCCTACATAATTATTAAACACTGAATTTCTCATTCAGAAATCCGATTCTGATGCTGGCTGTTTGTGTATGATCACATTATGCCTCCTGTAGGAAGGAGAAAAGTCTACCGGCGCGTAGCAGAACTCGACAGCAGCTGTATCGAGACTGCAGTATGTCGTTCTCCGACATTGGTGCTAGCGTTGCTCGTGATCCCATGACTGCAATGCGAATATGGAATCAATGGGGTCAGGAGGGTCACAGTCAACGCCATGCATGATTTGAACGGCACATCATTTACGCCAGAGAGGGCCAGATCAGATACCCTGAGTCAGGAAAGTGCTTGTACGAACTATGACATATATCCAGACAGACAGTGCGCCACGTCTAGAGCACCTTGGGCTGTCAGTATGGTAACTACTTTTGCGTTATTATCAATATTTGCCAGCCTTGAACGCAGTTTATCACAATATTACAGGTTTCACATGTCTACGCTCATTATATGTGTTAAAACTAAATTGACAAAGACATTACTGCAACAATAATGCGTTCGATTGGCTGAAGGCAAATGTACATTGTCCAGTCACATTAATGTGACCTCCTGTCAAAAGCCTGAATAATCACTTTTTGCAGCAGGCTCTAGATACCGGCTCCCAGGTTGATGCTATATTTATCGACTTTCGAAAGGCGTTCGACTCAGTTCCTAACTGTCGCTTGCTACAAAAAGTGTGCGCTTACGGTCTCTCCAGTGACATATGCGGTTGGATAGAAAGTTTTCTAACAGACAGAGAGCAGTATGTCGTCTTGAACGGGATAACTTCAACAGAAACAAGAGTAGCTTCAGGTGTGTCCCAGGGAAGCGTAATAGGTCCTCTGCTTTTTACGATTTACATAAACTGTCTGGTTGATGGAATTGACAACGGCATTAGACTGTTTGCCTATGGTGCTGTAGTCTACAGGAAAGTAATATCACACGTAAGTTGTGAACAGATCAATGAGGATTTGCAGAAAATAAATGCGAGGTGTAATGACTGGCAGTTATCTCTCAATATTCGTAAGTGTAACCTACTGCGTATAACAAAGCGAAAATCACCATTACTGCAAGAGTACAAAATAAATGATCAGTCTTTGGAAGCGGTAACATCAGTCTAGTATCTGGGTCCGACTATTCGAAATGATCTCAAATGGAATGATCAGATTACACAAGTAACGGGTAACGCGAACTCTAGATTGCGGTTTATTGGTAGAATCCTGAAGTGATGCAGTCCTTCAACAAAGGAAATAGTTTACAATACGTTAGTTCGTCCAGTCTTAGAGTATTGTTCGTCTGTACGGGACCCTTACCAGTTGGGTCTGACTCAAGAGATTGAGAAGGTCCAAAGAAGAGCGGCAAGATTCGTGACTGGTACATTTAACCATCGCGAGAGCGTTACAGATCTCATAAAAGTTTGAAGTGGGACACACTTGCAGATAGACGACGCGCTAAACAGAAGGGGCTTCCCAGTAAATTCCGAAATCCAATCATCGCCGAGGATGTAGAGCATACATTATTACCATCAACTTTCAAATCGCGTAAAGATCATCATTCAAAGGTAAGGGAAATAAAAGCTCGTACTGAGGCGTTCAGACGGTCATTTTTCCCACGCGCGATCCTCGAGTGGAACAGAGAGGGGGGGGGGGGGGGGATATGACTTTGGCGCGAATTGTGCCCTCCGCCGCACACCGCTTGGTGGCTAGCGGAGTATATATGTAGATGTAGATGTAGACCTCTGCGAGGCGCGCAGGAAGAGTGTGAGTGAAGTTCTGTGAGGTACCGACAGGGATAAGGAGCCATGCCGACTCCAGTGCCGTAGTCAGCTCCACTAGGTGTCTCGGTGGAGGACCCATGGAGCGAACAGCCCAACCCAGATGGTCTCACAGATTTTCGACTGGCTTTAAATCAGGGGATTTTGATGGGCAGAGGACTACGATAAAATCATGCTGCTGCTCTTCCAACCACACATGTTTACTATGAGCTATGTGACACGTTGCGTTGTCCTGCTGATAGATACCATCATCTCAAGGCAAAACAAAATTCTTGTAGCGGTGATCGTAGTCCTCAGTCATAAATGCATACTTGTGTTGATCCATTGTGCCTTCCAGAACGATGAGATCACCCAGCGAATGTCACGAAAACATTCCCTAGACCATATTGCTCCCACGTGCCACCTGGACCCTTCTCACGATTGTTGCAGGGTGTTTGCTGTATGTCCAATGAGGTATGAAGTGTGATTCATCTGAAAAGGGCATCTGTCGCCACTTAGTGAACGTTTAGTTGCGGTATTGGCGTGCACATTCCAGCCTTCTTCGCCAATGAACGGCAGTCAGCATGAGTAAAGGAATCAAGCGCCTCCTGCGGAGGCCCATATGCAGCAATGTTCACTGAACGATCGTTGTTGAGGCACTGTTGGTAGCCCGTTGGTTAATCTTGCCGATCATACACATCTCCGCAGCCGTCATTCACGCCTGTCACTTATGGCCCATGGTGCACCATAGTTGCTTCGGCGCCGGTTTGGGACAGCGCTATTTTGCCCTGCACTGCATGCTTTAACCATGGAGGCATGCAAACTTTTTATTTACAGACTGAGCCATTTCGGAAATGCTTACACCCTTGGCCGAAATTCAATGATTATGCCTTTTTGGACGTCAGATAAAAGTGTGTTTTTCGACCATCTGCAAAACTGAGGAACCTGTTGGGTTCGGTTGAGGATGACCTTGGCCTGAGGAAATGTGGTGTGTACAAGATTCGTTGACAATGTGGGGCAACATACATACGTCAGATATGTCGCACAGTACAAGAACGCTGCGATGAACTTCAGCGTCATGCACGCCTTCGCCAACCGGAAAAGTCGGCAACACTGAATACAGGACATCGAATGATTTACGAAAAGACAGAAGTTTTATCCCTTAGCATCGTCTTCCTGGGATTGTTTGATTAAGTAAACAATACATTTCCGTACAGCCGATAATCTCATCAACAAGGATGCGGGATTTCAACTGAGCACGGCCTGGAACCCTGCATTGGCTGCTATTAAATCACGACGACAAAATTAAGATTTTTTCGATAACAGACTTATCATAACATTGGTCTAGTACAGTTTTTTAGTGAGTGGCGTCTGGCCGCACTGTTAATAAACATCAGCGTACAGCGCACGCGCAGTAGGGCCGCTCTGCGATTTTCGGCAGAGGGCATTTTAATATGGCACCATCCATCTGCATATCATTGCGCATGCGTGATTTCTACGCCTGCGCATTCTTCGCGGGCTTGTTCTGTATACAGGCGTCGACGTGCGGGTACCGCCAGTCGCACCTAGGCGCCAGCAAGGTTGAACCATCTGAAGATGTGGTACAGTTACTCTGAGAAAACACTGTGGAATTTGCACAACGTCACCCGGTGGCAAACCCGTGAAGACTGTTTACAACATATACGCCGAGAGTGGTTGAAAAGTCACAACTTCCACATTGATCAAAGAGCATGAAGGTCAATGCGGGAGCTCCTCATTGCTTTCGTTGATAGCTATATGCTCCACACGTCACCTTACGATTTGTGGCGGTAGGTACCTTGTGTACCAGTGTCATTTCCCCTTTTCTCTGTTCCAGGAGCGTATAGTTCACGGGAATGGCAATTGCTGGAAACCATGAGTGTGGTCTCGAATCTCACCCATTTTATCGTTATGGTCTTTCCGCGAGGGGTATACTTAGGAGGATGCAACGTATCGGTTGACTCTTCTAGGAACGTACGCTCTCGGAGCTTTAACAGGAGACCAAGCCACCATGCAGAGCGCCGCTCTTGCAGCGCATGCCACAGGAGTTGGATGAGCATCTCCGTGACGCTTTCACGCTTACTAAATAAACCTGTAGCGACACGCGTTGCTCGTCTTAGGTTCTTCTCTATTTCCTCCATCAGTCCTATCTGGTACGGATCCCATGCTAATAAGTAATATTCAGGTATTGGTCGAACGATTGTTCTGTAAGCTACTTCTTTTGTTGATGACTACATTTCCTAAGAATTCAAAAATGGCTCTGAGCACTATGGGACTTAACATCTGAGGTCATCAGTCCCCTAGAACTTAGAACTACTTAAACCTAACCAACCTAAGGACATCACACACATCCATGCCCGAGACAGGATTCGAACCTGCGACCGTAGCGGCCGCGCGGTTCCAGACTGTAGCGCCTAGAACCGCTCGGCCACCGCGGCCGGCCTAAGAATTCTTCGGATGAATATCAGTCTGGCATCTCCCTTATTCACGATTAATTTTATGTGGCCATTCCGTTCAAATTGTTCCGTAAACATACTCCTAGATATTTTATGCAAGAAACTGTTCCAGTGACTGTTCTGCAATTGTACAATCATACAGTAAAAGGTCTTTCTGTCCATGTATTCGCAATATGTTACATTTGTTTATGTCAAGGGTCAAATACAACTCCCTGCACGGAGCGTGCACCCTCTGCAGGTCCTACTGCACTTCGCTGCAATTTTCCAGGAACGCTTGGTCTGATATTCCATACGCGTCTATTTTGTTCATCGGGCGGCAGTGCAGAACAGCGTCCAACGCCTTCCAGAAGTCAAGGAACACGGCAGCTACCTGGGCGCATGTATCTACTGTTTCCTCGATCTCGAGGACGAACAAAGCGGCTGGGTTTCACACGGTCGTCATTTTCGGAAGTCATATTGGTTCCTAAAGAGGATATTTTCGGTTTCTACGAGTAGCAGTTTGGTGAGTGTGTTCGACGACTCTTCTTGAAAACGGGAAGGACCAGTGTCTTTTACAATCATTAGCAACTCTTCACTTCGCGTCAGGCTTTTACATCTGGTTGGGTTTTATTTTTCAAGTTCGATTTGTTCTTTGTCATATCCCCTGCCCCCTTCTCGGAAAATTAAATGAGTTTAGCTGAATTTCGGCTCAACAGGAAAGGCAGTTCAGACAAGAGGAAAACAGAACCTTTTGAAATAATGTGGTATTATAGAAGAATGCTGAAAGTAAATTAGGTAGGCAGATCGAATAATTGCTGAAGAGTCACTGAATCCAACGGGCGAAAAAAGAAAGTCATTACACAGTTTTACTGAACGAAGGGGTCGGTTTAGAGGATGCATCCCAAGGCATCAACGGACAGTCAGTTTTGCAGTATCCATTCAGAGACGAAAGGGATTGCTGAAGATAAACTAATGTTGAGAGTTGCATGAAACCAGTCTTCTGACAGAAGATCGCTACAAGAATAACACGAAAGGGCGAAAGGTTGTCTCTCGGGTTTTGAAACTGAAAAAAAAGAACGAAAAATTGCTTAAAAATCTTGCAAATTTTTTTATAAAAAATATTGTTCTGGTGTAGATAATTACCGAACAACATTATTACTTTCAACAAAATTATTAACACTGCCATATAAACTTTAATAATGCATTGTTTTTAACATAATATGTACAGCGTTAAGCTGTCAACTATAATAAGACTAAAATAAATCGTTATCAACACATAATACAAATTAATAATGAAATCGTCGAACCAGTCGATTTGTTTTCATGTTGTTGGGAGATGAAAACAACAACTAAATGGACATTTGAAAAACTAAATGCAGATTAAAAGGTTCTGGACTGCTTTAATGTGCGTAACTCGCAACCGGTAACCGACTAAGTAAATATCCATTTTAGTTGCAAGTCTGGCTGTCTCATTCTGCATTCGTTTCTCCTATTCTTAACACGAATCATGTTTGTGCCACCGTCCACGCTTTCCAGTCTGTTGTCTCGCAGGCGGTACCAATACACAACGTAACTGCCTGGCGGAGGAGCTCTTAATAGGCGGACGCAGATGAACACTGCAGTAATATCTTAGTTTAATAGGTTTTGGTAAGAGTGGCCAGCCATGGTTCGACCATTAAGTGAAAGGTAAAAACTGCCAACTCTGACAGAACTGATCATTGCCCTGTAGCGATACAATCCCACTGTCAGCAATTCCAAGGTCTGACGACTAGTTGGGAAACATATACAGCTAGCAGCGTCCGTTAAATCTCCGACAAACGCTTTGCATTCTTAGCAAACAGAAAGAACACTGAATGGCTTTTCAAAGATATGAGCGCTGAGGTAGCTGTTGTAGTTTCTCAGTTAGTAGAGAGAGGTCGTTGAAGTCGCGTAACGGACGAAGTGCGAATGGACGTAATAGTGACTGCGTCTGTCGTCGCCGCCGCCGCGGATGGACCCTCGGCAAAGAGAAATAATTACTGTACTGACTAGCGAGAAAAATTTATTTTTTATTAAAAGTGAGTATCAGAATTTAGAGGGGTAATTATTAGTGTTCACGCCAACTGCGCCGGGAACTAGTGGATTGCAGATGTCTATGGATTATAGTATTGGCCACGTGTGTATATCAGCAGAATGTTTTAGTTTACTTGGCTTGTGTTGAATCAAGCCGTGGGTGCCTGTCCCGCTTTGCGACTGAAAAAAAATACATTCATTTACAACGTCCAAACTGCGGTATCGGCCGATATCCGATTGGCCGCACTTTCAAATCACACACCACCAATCAACACCGCCGCGTCTCCTACAGCCCCCTCCACGTCACGAGGGCGCTGCCATGGACGATTACGGCGCTGCCAAAGAGATGCAAGCATCTCCTGTCCGGAGCTCCAGCAGCAGGTGTACTTGAGGCCGAATATTCATGCACTGTCCGCTTTTCTGTATGTTTGCCAGTTGAATAGCGCTTACAGACCATAGTGGCCAAGGTTCGACGTCTTCTGAATATACACTACAGGCCATTAAAATTGCTACACCAGCAAGAAATGCAGATGATAAACGGGTATTCATTGGACAAATATATTACACTAGAAGTGACATGTGATTACATTTTCACGCAATTTGGGTGCACAGATCCTGAGAAATCAGTACCCAGAACAACCACCTCTGGCCGTAATAACGGCCTCGATACGCCTGGGCATTGAGTCAAACAGAGCTTGGATGGCGTGTACAGGTACAGCTGCCCATGCAGCTACAACACGATACCACAGTTCATCAAGAGTAGTAACTGGCGTATTGTGACGAGCCAGTTGCTCGACCACCATTGACCAGACGTTTTCAATTGGTGAGAGATCTGGAGAATGTGCTGGCCAGGGCAGCAGTCGAACATTTTCTGTATCCAAAAAGGCCCGTACAGGATCTGCAACATGCGGTCGTGCATTATCCTGCTGAAATGTAGGGTTGCGCAGGGATCGAATGAAGGATAGAGCCACGGGTCGTAACACATCTGAAATGTAACGCCCACTGTTCAAAGTGCCGTCAATGCGAACAAGAGGTGAACGAGACGTGTAATCAATGGCACCCCATACCATCACGCCGTGTGATACGCCAGAATGGCGATGGCGAATACACGCTTCTAATGTGCGTTCACCCCGATGTCGCCAAACACGGATGCGTCCATCATGATGCTGTAAACAGAACCTGGATTCATCCGAATAAATGACGTTTTGCCATTCGTGCATCTAGGTTCGTCGTTGAGTACACCGTCGCAGGCACTCCTGTCTGGATGCAGCATCAAGGGTAACCGCAGCCATGGTCTCCGAGCTGATAGTCCATGTTGCTGCAAACGTCGTCGAACTGTTCGTGCAGATGGTTGTTGTCTTGCAAACGTCCCCAACTGTTAAGTCAGGGATCGAGACGTGGCTGCACGATCCGTTACAGCCATGTTGATAAGATGCCTGTCATCTCGACCGCTAGTGGTACGAGGCCGTTGGGATCCAGCACGGCGTTCCGTATTACCCTCCTGAACCCACCGATTCCATATTCTGCTAACAGTCATTGGATCTCGCCCAACGCGAGCAGCAATGTCACGATACGATAAACCGCAATCGCGATAGGCTATAATCCGACCTTTATCGAAGTTGGAAACGAGATGGTACGCATTTCTCCTCCTTACACGAGGCATCACAACAACGCTTCACCAGGCAACGCCGGTCAACTGCTGTTTCTGTATGAGAACTCGGTTGGAAACTTTCCTCATGTCAGCACGTTGTAGGTGTCGCCACCGGCGCCAACCTTGTGTGAATGCTCTGAAAAGCTAATCATTTGCATATCACAGCATCTTGTCCCTGTCGGTTAAATTTCGCGTCTGTAGCAATTTTAATGGCCAATAGTGTACATTGTTCTGAAAAGTGACAGACTTATAAACCTTTTTTGTCTGTTTAATTATATTTCAACATTCAAATCTACTGTTAGCAACTGACGCTGCTATCTCCAGCATCAAAGTTAGTATTATTTTTACTATTTGATATTAGACATAGAATAAATTAAGATCTGAATTCTCTGTTCATGTACAGCATCTGCTCCTAGCGCCCGTATCCGCTAAAGAACCACACAGCGTGCAAGGAAGACATAACAAACCTAACAATGACCTCGATTACTGTAAAACCCGTATTTTTATCCAGTATTATTACGCAGCCAAATTGTCGTTGTAGTATCTCCTTTGAAACAATCTATTACTCTCACCTATTAGGCTAGGTCACAAGAATCAAAATTTAGGCTGTTTTATTATTCCAAAATTTCTGTCACTCAGTTAACTGCGAGTGTTTCACGCCTCATCGAGCTCATCGTTAGCTCACCGTACTAGAAGTAGTTTGCCACTGAATGATAACAACTGGCTGCGTTAAAATACCGCACAATCGGCTGTGAACAAGTCAACTACCGACCAACTACTATTGCAGAAAAGCTGCCGCCGTGAAATATTGCGCGCTTTCGTTAAAACGATAAAAAATCCGCCCTGGTCCCGCAGGACCTGCCTCCCTGATTTTTCTGAGTGAACACCAGCTTCCAAAATTTGTGGAACATTTGGGACTTTTGCTGTACGGTGACATTGGTTCTGCCCCACAGACCTGCTCACTGGTTATACACAAACGGCAGCTAGTTACCACTCTGTGGTTGGTGCTCTGTCTGCCAGAAGAGTCCAGCAAGGCGTGATACATTATCACCCACTACATTTAATCTATATGCAGAAGAAGTACTTCAATAAGTCAGATAAGACTCACAGACAGGTATACTAATACACGTCCAAAGAATATATATATTCAGATTTGATGATGATGTAGCTGTCCTAGTTGAAAGTGCAGAATATCTTCAAGCTACATTAATTGAAATGGAGAAGGGTATGAGGGTACAACATAATACGAAAATAAATAACTGCAAAAGAGGCGTGGCATGTGACAAATAGGAGAAAACCAAAGTCCAAATTTATGTTGGTAACGAGCTACTTGGGCGAGTTGACACGTTTACTTGCTCAGGAAGTTAGATCAATAAGGGTGGACGGAACAGTGCAATAGTTAGGAGTAAAGCTACTCAAGCAAAAACTGCCTTCAACATGTAGAAGCAGATCTTAATTTTACAAACACAAGCCCTGAAAGCAGGAGACGATTTCTCAAGGCCTATGTTTGGAGTGTAATATGCTACGTCTGTAAATCTTGGACTCTGTGAAATGAAGAAGTGAAGAAACCAAATTCTTTCAAGATCGTATAGATACTTGCATAAAATAAAGTGGACTGAAATGTTTACAAACGAAGAGCTTCCTAAAAGAGTGGATCAGAAGAAAAGGCTGTGGAAGTCAGTTGTCAGAAGAAGAGTGCGCTTGAGACATGCGGGACTCCTGAACACAATAATAGAAATATACGGTGATGGAAACAGACGCAAAGGAAGACCACAAATAAGGTACATAGGCCAAATTATGAAATATGTGGGATGTAAGAACTACAGATAAATGAAGAGGAAATCGAAAAGAAGTGAAGGGTAGAGATCAGCAGCCGAAAAATCCTTGAAATGATCATTACAGAAGAAGAGAAGCAGAGTTAAGAGAAACTTTTTGTAAATCCTCTGAAGACCTTCTAAATATTGGTCGCAATAAAGGCTAGCCTCGAAACTCCATAAAATCATTCGCTGTACAAAGAAACCTTTCTCGAGTGTCACACCATGTTCCGATATGCTAAAAAAAACGGAAATACCACAAAGAAAGGGAGCATACCAGCTACCACACAGTTTGAAACGTCTCACGAAAATCCAACCAATGCTTGCCCTTCCTCGTACGAGATACGGCGATCTCTCCCCACGACCAAGTACTCTCAAGATTAAAATTCGGATCGCACTATTACTCTTTCGGTAGCATAATCCTATCAGCTTGGAAGAGACAAGTTATAAGCCAGGTATATATAAAGAAAAACAGAAAACTGCTGGTTTTAAGTGTGCAGTTGATAATCATAGAGATCATAAAGTCAATCAACAGGTCTTTTGAAAGTCCGAGTTTTACTAACTCAGCTGCAATGCTTTGTCAAAATTAAAATGCCAATGCCTTCTTTTCGTGCAATTGTTTCTAATGAGACAATTCACCAACATCTCTCGTCTATACATTTGCTGGAGCAGTACTTGAACTACAGATGGTAGTAAAAATGTTGAATATCCTGAAAATCTGTACTGTTTAGAGACGGTAAAAATTGTTCATTGTGTCAAAGGAGAGCCAGTATGAATATTTCGCTGCAAACTTAAAAAATGATCCAATGATACTGAAATATTCTCAGGATATTTTCTGTTTATTAAGGAAAAGGGCATCTTACACGAAGAAAAGGGAGCAGCTATGGAAAACAAGTGCAAGAAACGTATCTTTATTAGGACAGAATGTGCAAAAACGTTAAACAGTAGTCGCCACCCTCCCCCCCCCCCCTCCCCCCCATTTAGATCATAACTCACATTTTCAACATTAGGCAACAGTATGGTACGATAAAATGTGAAGCGTTATTGGCCATCTTTTGTGCACAAACATAATCCTGTCTTTATTATATGATTAAGACTCGAATTTTAACATTACAACAAATATATACAAAAAGAAACTCAAACCACAATTAGCAATACTGTACACGACGCAACATGCTATTAATGACTGAAAAAAGTAATTTATTTTTTCTTGAAGGAAGGGTTACCGAAGGTAGAGAAAACAACCACAGGTTGTGAAAGTTCTATGGATATTCGTGTGAAAACATTTTGTGCGGTCAAAGGTAGCCGAGAAAGTTATCGCGGTACGTCTCAAATGTATCACGTGAATGTCTGCTTACCTCATCTTCGAATCTCTTATCCAAGAATTTTTCGTCTGGAACTGTTCTGTCCGTATACAAGTCGAGTAATCGAATTAGGAGCTCTAGATGTTCGTATTTAAGCGGTAGTGCCTGAAACATTTATTTTTTAGTTCCGAATTTCTATGTGCTACACAAAGTACATGTTTATTGTGTCACAAACTTAACACCTACCTCTGTCTCTTCGGAACCCATTTCTCAAGTATCGAAAAATGTGTAGGATTCCTTTCTCCAGACCTGTACCGGGGGTGTTTACCCGATGACGTAAAAAATGTACACAAACAACCAAAGACTATATTCTTCAAGATCATGATAATCATGGAATAAACACTTCTTCTCTCGAATGATTAACGAAATTCTGGGGATTTTATTGTTTAGTAAAATGTTTTATGGATGGCAGAAGCTCACAATTACTGTAAACTCATCGTCCACAAACTTTTTTTGATAAAAAGTGGATGCAGAAGGCTATTCTTCAGTAAAGACATTTTTACCAGTAATACCAAATTTTTCGTGGTCCCCCTTCTAGTATAAGGAAAAAAACATCTTTGGATAGTTGTGCCGAAAAAAAGAGACCAAATGCTTCGAGAACTGAACGATTAGAAGAAGAACTCGCTATTGGCATTATTTTGGGTCTTGATTTTAGTAGTATACTTCTCAGATACGATTAAGGTTGTTAATTCTTATCTCTTATTATGATTTAATATTCTTAGAAGAATGATGCTGCAAACAAAACTAAGTTTTTACTGCAGTGTTATAATTAGATGTTCAAGTAAAATGACCCTTAAGTTCATAGTGAAAGTAGTTTTCACTTACCACTTATTGAAATTACATAGAACAAAACGCACACTTGTCTTGTAGAAGAAAGTGGTTATCGGAGGTGTTCTTCCGATGTGAAAAAATGAGGCCGTGAACTGCCAGAAGAAATATGAATCATTTACGATCTGTGTATTTCAGAAATTCTCTCAAAAGCACGTTTGTCATCGTCTTTTAAGGATTTTATAGCCTTTTCGTCAATTTTGGCAGCCAGTACCTGTCTCAGTCACATGTGATCATCGTATTATGTTCTGCTGAAACTGTCCTGAGAACCTCAGCTAACATTAGTCAGAAGATCTATTACGTACTACTGAAAAGAGTAGTGTCTTTGCTGCAAAAAAATTTTAGACTTCTACATTTTTTGTTGATCTAAGAACACGCCTAGATAATGAGTTCATTTTAACACTGATAATATGCTTTAAAATTTTATACGTTTCGAATGTATAGGTGGGTAAAATACTATCGTAGATTTGTAACATTTCTCGACTAATTTCTAGTTAATCTTATAAGGAAATAAGAGCCAGTCTCACTTTGCATTAAATTCCTTTGGTTGCCCGGCTGCGACATTATAAAACACTGAAAGTACTAAAGTGCTAGATTCTGCGGACGGTCTTGCCTATATAACATCTTGTTCCTGTTGTTAGGTGACTCATGGAGATAACATCAGAAATCAGGAACGTGTTTGAGGTCGTCACGGTAGAGATACATCACAGCCTGGCCGCAGATCGCCGGACAGTGTGGCCGAGCGGTTCTAGGCCCCTCAGTCTGGAACCGCGCGACCTCTACGGTCGCAGGCTCGAATCCTGCCTCAAGCATGTATGATGTGCTGTCCTTAGGTTAGTTAGGTTTAAGTAGTTCAAAGTTCTAGGGGACTGATGGCCTCAGATGTTAAGTCCCATAGTGCTCAGAGACATTTTTGGCCGCGGATCCACAAGACTGCATCCGTCCCAGCCGTGGGGCAGAAAGTGTCATTCTGAAGAATCATGTATATGGAGCGGCGTTCCACGTGGGATATACGCTAAAACCTGGCGTAGAAGATACTACACCTGCCCCGCGTCCCCACAGGAGAGACGGTGTTCGTCAACATCTACACTACTGGCCATTAAAATTGTTACACCAAGAAGAAATGCAGATGATAAACGGGTATTCATTGGACAAATATATTATACTAGAACTGACAGTGATTACATTTTCACGCAGTTTGGGTGCATAGATCCTGAGAATTCAGTACCCAGAACATCCACCTCTGGCCGTAATAACGGCCTCGATACGCCTGGGAATTGAGACAAACAGAGCTTGGATGGCGTGTACAGGTACAGCTGCCCATGCAGCTTCAACACGATACCACAGTTCATCAAGAGTAGTGACTGGCGTATTGTGACGAGCCAGTTACTCGGTCACCATTGACCAGACGTTTTCAATTGGTGAGAGATCTGGAGAATGTGCTGGCCAGGGCAGCAGTCGAACATTTTCTGTATCCAGAAACGCCCGTACACGACCTGCAACATGCGGTCGTGCATTATCCTGCTGAATTGTAGGGTTTCGCAGGGATCGATAGAAGGGTAGAGCCTCGGGTCGTAACACATCTGAAATTTAACGTCCACTGTTCAAAGTGCCATCAATGTGAACAAGAGGTGACCGAGACGTGTATCCAATGGCATCCCATACCATCACGCCGGGCGATACGCCAGTATGGTGATGATGAATACACGCTTCCAATGTGCGTTCACCACGATGTCGCCAAACACGGATGCGACCATCATGATGCTGTAAACAGAACCTGGATTCATCCGAAAAAAACGTCCGCCCCCGGTAGCTGAGTGGTCATCGCGACAGACTGTCAATCCTAAGGGCTAGCCGGCACGGTAGCTCAGCGTGTTCGGTCAGAGGGCTAGCTGACCTCTGTAACAAAAAAAAACTGAGTTAATGGAGCAACAACGTACTGAAACGGGTGTCATTCGAGGTCCGCCCAGAGCAGATACAACGAACGGAAACGAACAAAATTAGATTTAAAAGAAAAAAAAAGAGCCCGGGTTCGATTCTCGGCTGGGTCGGAGATTCTCTCCGCTCAGGGACTGGGTGTTGTGTTGTCCTAATCATCGTCATTTCATTCCCATCGACGCGCAAGTCGCCGAAGTGGCGTCAAATCGAAAGACTTGCACCAGGCGGGCGGTCTACCAGACGGGAGGCTCTCGCCACACGGCATTATTATTATTATTATTATTATTACCGAAAAAATGACGTTTTGCCATTCGTGCACCCAGGTTCGTCGTTGAGTACACCATCGCAGGCGCTCCTGTCTGTGATGCAGCGTCATGGGTAACCGCATCCATGATCTCCGAGCTGATAGTTCATGCTGCTGCAAACGTCGTCGAACTATTCGTGTAGATGGTTGTCTTGCAAACGTCCCCATCTGTTGACTCAGGGATTGAGAGGTGGCTGCACGATCCGGTACAGCCACGCGGATAAGATGCCTCTCGACTGCTGGTGGTACGAGGCCGCTGGGATGCAGCACGACGTTCCGTATTACTCTCCTGAACCCACCGATTCCATATTCTGCTAACAGTCATTGGATCCCGACCAACGCGAGTAGCAATGTCGCGACACGATAAACCGCAATCGCGATAGGCTACAATGCGATCTTTATCAAAGTCGGAAACGTGGTGGTACGAATTTCTCCTCGTTACATGAGGCACGACAACAACATTTCACCAGCCAACGCCGGTCAACTGCTGTTTGTGTATGAGAAATCGGTTGGAAACTTTCCTCATGTCAGCAAGTTGTAGGTGTCACCACCGGCGCCAACCTTGTGTGAATGCTCTGAAAAGCTAATCATCTGCATATCACAGCATCTTCTTCCTGTCGGTTAAATTTCACGTCTGTAGCATGTCATCTTCGTGGTGTAGCAGTTTTAATGGCCAGTAGTGTACCTCGCAGCATGTCGGGCAAGTGGGTGAATCCGCCAGGTGATTTTTATAAAGGCGTTCTTGTGTCACATACTTTGTCAGATACTTCCTGTTTACAGCCACATAGCAAGCGGCTTGTGCTTCAGAGCCTACTAAGGAATGGTGCACCGTTCTGCACAGCACCCTCCACCTCGCATTTCGATATTTCGATTCGGTCACGTTAGGCCGGCGGTACCGCTGTAGTTCACCGCAGTGTCGTTTCGTCTAGTCGAGGTGAGGTCACTCGCCGTAGATCCAAATAGAATCAGCCAAGGTGATTGAAGGGAGCCAGGAGGTACTTAGCTAGAGTAGTTCCAGTCGAGTTAGGTCTCAGAAGTAGGAACGGGAAGAACTGTGTCGGCCCACGTGAGTGTTAGGTCAGGCCACATTGGGGCGCAGGCGACGTGGTGTGGGTGCAGCGCAGCGCAGGGAGAGCTACGCGACGCACTTCTTAACAGTATCGTGTAGTATTCCGTTCTCAAGGAATGGCTCATCGCTTATATTCGAGTTCAGAGTCATATTCTGCCGTATGGCAGGCTGATGTTGCTGTGTGAGGCACCAAAACGGAACAAATTAGAATAGAAAAGCGTCTACGCGAAGAAGAGCAAAATTGCCTTGATGTCTGAGTTTTCTGAAACACGGTTCATTATCTGCTTCCGTTTCGACCGGTATCGAGTGTATAAAGTTCACGAACTCGATTGGGGACGTATCTTTTCGGAAGACTGTTTGAAGTGATGAAACACTGCCTGCGTCATTGAACTAAGTTTGATTAAAAAATTTATTACAAAAAGTAACCTATATGTAAATTTAGTTAGTCACATAGCTCGACACATATACATACAGTTCTCACGAGGAATAGTAAATATTTTAGGGGAATGAAGTATAGAGTACCTCGAATAAAACATTTTGAGCCGTGGTAAAAATTGTCGTTTTGAAGAGCGCGCCGCAGCGCGTAGTGTGAAGCAGTCCCCTCCGTTTCTGGCGGTGGCGCCGCTGTGGCAATCGCAGCTTTAGAGTCTCCCTCTGGTGGGAAAGGGCAAAGGTAGCCTGTTCACGTGCATTTAAGGGGCGCTATGATCTCGCCCGTCCTATCACTACACAGGATCTCATTGCTACACTCCGCACAAAACGCAACACCGCTCCTGGTCACGATCGTGTCACCTACCGTCACCTTCGTGAAGCTCCTGTCTCTTTCCTCTCCACCCTGGCCAGGCTTTACAATGTAGTCCTGTCCACCGGTTACTACCCCGACCTGTGGAAAACCTCCCGTATCCTCATGTTCCTTAAACCTGGCAAACCGCCGTCCGCCGTCTCCTCCTACCGTCCCATCTGCCTTACCTCGGTCTTCAGCAAGGTCCTGGAATCTATCCTCACCCGACGCATCCACCAGCATCTCCGCCAGCACCGCCTCCTTCCCGTTACCCAGTGTGGCTTTCGGCCGTCCTTCGCTTCTGACGACCTTCTCCTTCACCTCACTCATCTCCTTTCTGAACAGCTTAATTCCCGTCGCTCCGCAATCTTCCTCTCCCTGGACCTCGAACGTGCATATGACCGCGTATGGCATTCCGGTCTCCTCTTCAAGCTCCAAACCTTCGCCCTTCCCATTAACTACGTCCGTCTGATCGGCTCCTTTCTCTCCCGCCGTCCTTCCTATGTCACCATCCATAACACGGATTCCTACACCTTTTTCCCCTCCGCCGGTGTGCCCCAAGGCTCCGTCCTCTCCCCCCTCCTGTATCTTTTGTACACGGCGGACATGCCGCCGCCGTCACCCCCCGTCCACCTTCTCCAGTTTGCCGATGACACCGCCTTCCTTGCCCTTGCCCCCACCCTGCAACGCTCCCAACGCCTTCTCCAATCCCATCTTGACCGATTCACCGCTTGGTGTAACCAGTGGTTGCTCAAGGTCAATCCTTCGAAAACCCAGGCGATCATTGTAGGCAAAACCACCCCTTCCTTCCGCCTCCTTGATTTCTATCTCACCGTCTATGGCCGTCCCATCGCCCTCACTCCCACCCTTCAGTACCTTGGCGTCACCCTCGACCGTCGCCTCTCCTGGACTCCCCATCTCCGTACAATCCAAGCCAAGGCACGTTCCCGACTCCGTCTCCTCAAGCTCCTTTCCGGCCGTACGTGGGGTCTGGACCCTTCCACAATCCTCCACACCTATAAATCCCTCATCCGCCCTATCCTTTGTTATGCCCATCCAGCCTGGATCTCCGCCCCCCCTACCTTTTATAAATCCCTCCAAATCCTTGAACGCCATGCTCTCCGCCTCGCCTATCGCATCTGTCTCCCCTCCCCCACGCGGATCCTGTATGCTCTCATCCCCTTCCCCCACCTCCTCCTTTTCCTTGAAAGGATACGGATCCTGTACACCTCCCGTAAACTTGATCCTCCTCACCCGCTCGTATCCCCGATCCTCTCCCATCCCCGCCTGCTGCCGCACCTGTATTCCCACGTCCCGCCCGGTCTCCATCTCTCCACCCTCCTTACTCTCTCCCAAGGTGGCTTCCGCCAGCTCCCCTTCCCTGATGATGTCCTCCTCCCCTCCATCTACCCCTCCTATCAACTTTGACCCTGCCCCACCACCCACTTCCGGTGTCCTTTCCATTAGGCACCCTCCCTCCCTCCCTTCTCTTCCCTTCCCTCCCCTTCTCTTTCCTTTTCCCCCGTCCCCTCCCTCCGCCACTCTTCCCCCTGGGCTTCCCCTCCCCCTTCCTCCCTCCCCCCTTTCTCCCCTGCCCGTGGCATCTCTGCTCTCCCCTCTCCCTCTCCCACTCCCCTTCCTCCTCCTCCTCCTCTCTTGGCAGGTCCCCGGACTCGCACACGCATAGTGAACATTCGCGCGCCGGAGATCATCGCCGTCAGTGTCTAGTGTGTGTGCTTCGTTTTGTGTTTCGTGCAGTTACAACTCAACTGTTCACATGTGCCGTCGCAGTTCTCCGTGTTTTGTGCGCCGTGTCAACAAGTGTTAGTGTTTTTATCGTCCAACGTGAACGGCTTCTTGTTTTTTTGTAACTCCTTTCTTTGCCCGCCATTTTTTGTATTTCCTGTGTCACCTATCTCATATTATTGTACCCCATAAGGCTGAAGAGCGGCGTATTAAGCTGCTGCCAGCCCGCCTTGTATGAGGTGCTGAAAATTACCATAAAGGAAAAAAAAAAAAAAAAAAAACGCCCGTCTGTCAGTCTTGGTCAGTCTCTCGTCCCCAGCTTGCTAGTCTGTCTGTCGTCCGCATTTGTTAGGCAGTTAGTGTCTGTCTGTCTGTCGTTCGGAGTGCTAGTATGTCTGTCGTTCGGATCAACCTTTAAAGTCGGCAAAATGAGAGTCTTTCCACTCCGCCAGTAACAGAATTCAGTGAGTGGTCGCCCGGTCGGGGCTTAACTCCTGCATCTGAGTCGGCGCGTTACGCCGCCAGTCCGCTCGAGTTTGCTCAGGCAGTGGTCACTGGCGGTTGGATCGATCGGTTGGTCGGTCGCACACTGGGACACAAGATGACTTGTCCGTCTTGAGCATCGGCGCATGTGATGTCGCCACGTGAGTCCAGTGGGCTGCGCCGTACAGCGAGGGGTAGTGGCTTCGCGCTCGACACGAGAGCAACAGGAGTCAACCCACGACATCGGTCTGCCTGGTGCGAGCTGCGACGCCGTGAGATGGGAGATCGGCGCGCCTTCCTGCGTCCGTTGAAGAGGCTGGCAGCGGACGGTCCGGGAGAGCGATTTGGGGGTGATGCGCCAGGTCTTCTCGAGAAATCGCATTTTATTAGAAGTTAAGTGATTGGTGATATGTTCTGTGATTTACTCTTGTTAAATTCTACTTGTTTTCTTGGTCAGTCTCTCGTCCCCAGCTTGCTCGTCTGTCTCTCGTCCGCATTTGTTAGGCAGTTAGTGTCTGTCTGTCGTTCGGAGCTGCCTCTGTCATGTTTGTCGGATTTGGTGTGTTAGCGAATTTATTGCTTGGAGTGTAACGGCCTAATACCTGAAATATGTTTTGACCTTTGGAAACTTTGATATTATTGCCTATGATCCTGAGAGGCGGTATCTGTGTACTGTAAAGCATCTTAACTATTGTTTGACCAACCTTGTAGAATTTTATATATAAGATTGCATTTCATGGGCATTTATTTAAATGATCATTTTAGTATATAAAGTTGACACCCTTTCACGTAAGACTTTTCTTAGAAGTTAAAATTAAGTTCCACCTTCGGTGGCAAAGTTAATATTTTAATTGTTAGTGTTTTGTACCATTTCCATCCCTCCTACGGGGGTGCATAGTTTGTGTGCTTGTGTAAATTGTCAAAGCTTTTAGTTGAAAGTAATCTGGTGTGTTGCAGATTTACACCAGTGTAGTCTTTCAGAGGCTGTTATGAACGGTCGTAACTACGGCCGTGTCGAAAGGGAGCGGCAAGGTTCTCTGCCCGAAAGCTCATACAGTCAAAACTTGTTTCTTTCTGTCTCTGAATAAATGGTAACTTGATATTTAGTGGGTGCTTTCTGATTATAATTTTAAATCTGTTTCTTTTAAAAAATTCTTTCAGGCACTATTAAAGTGAATAAATTTCCCATTTGTTAAAAGGAATTTGGTTATGATTTCATCAGTTACTCCCTGGCAACTACTTCCACGCTTACATAGTGTTATTAAATGTGATAGTGTTCTTGATGAATCGCTAGCAAATAAAATAAATTCTTAAGAATATTCTTTGAAAATAAATCACGCTTCACATTTATATAACATATGTCGAGTTTCAGTTAGCCACAGAGATAGAGCTGTTAGAAAGTGTCCCAAACAAATATTCACAGAAGGTGTTAAGTAAAGGCAAGTTCAAATCTGATCTTCATAAATTCCACCTCCGACTTCAATGGACTTTCAAATTCTCTCGACAACACCACGTATAGTTCTTCTGAGGTCGTGTTGGTGGTCTTTTATGGGAGCAGCCCTATTCATAAACCAAACGATCAATTCGTCTCCTTTGATTTCTTTTCTTTATCGATTTTGTTTTTCCATCAACCAATAGGCAAAACTCTGAAGTTAAGGAACCTTGTGTAATACATTAATTTTTGTCGTTTAATTAAATACTATGCAGAGACATGTATATATGCTTGATCTCAGTGCATTGGAATCAATGGATTAATTCCGTTCTTCTTGTATATAAAACAAATGAAGTTCTTTAAGTCTAGTTACTTCCAACTTCTTCTTCTGTCTCGATACAAGTAAGAAAGCCTTATTACTGTCTTTAAGCTAATTGTGAATAATAATCTTATTTTTGAACTTAAATGATTGGCTGTTATTGAATATATCCCTTAAATGTCAGTAACTGTTAGTACAAATTTGTTACAGGCTTCAGAAATCTAATTCCGCTGCATAGTGTATGTTTGCTTATGCGACGATTCCACGTCATCAGCGCGATATGATATATATATATATATATATATATATATATATATATATATATATATATATATATATATATATATATATATTGTATTTGCATCCTTTTTCTTAGAACCTGCAGTCTACATTGTTTCATCGCATTGAGCTACATTTTTAACACCATCTACTAACAGACGACTTATCGCTCTCCTATTTTGGTATCTGTGTCTGGTTTCATCACAACTGGAAGAAGAAGAATAGTAGTACACACAATGTTGGCTGCAATGGAAACTTGTTCAAATTGTAATTTAAAACTAAATAGAATCACTTGCATCCCGCTGCAATTGTTATTTTCCCAACCTAACAACGATAGTATTCTGAGGCACCATGCAAGCTAGCATTCCATTTGTATTCTAACTAAAAACATAACATTATTTTTGTGCGGGAATATCACACTTGGTGGGCAAAAAAAATGTGATCATTTCTGCTGATACGTCTTCTTGGAAATTCTAGGTTTAGACGGATGGAAAGAAAGGACATGCGTTGTTTGTGTAATAGTTCACCGACGATACACAGAAATAATAAGCTGAATCAGGAGAGTGGGATTTATAAAAGACGGCAGTGCGTAACGGAAATAGGAATTTATAATTTTTCTGTTGAAACACAAGCATCGGGCACCAGTACAGCAAGTGGTGAAGTACAAGACAAAGCACAGCATGTAGATGTGACGCGATTGCCCTTGTGACCTCGGCGTCACTGGAATTCCATAGGGCAATATGTGCGAGACCGTGGTCGATTTGTCACACTGAGCGATGACGGGTCGTTTGGAGCTCGGCAACAAAACCTGATCTAGAAAAATTCACGCAATTTTGTGTCGCGTGGAGAATTAGTCAGACGTCACGAGGGAAAAATAAAAACATCGCAGCCCTCCCATCAGCGTCCACAATACACTTCATCAAAATAAATAACAATAAATAAACAGGTGAACAATTACAAGTACCAGCTGCAAGGAAAATCAAAATATTAAATTAATTTGTTACTATGAACTATATCGTTGACGTCTATATCAGTTTCATAAATTCAACTCAAAAGAACTGAGTATTACGCTGATTCTAACCAATTTCACTGTTAAAAGTCAAGACTACGGGCAGGTATTCTGAATTATCGGATGGACTATGGTATGAAAAGAATTAATGGAATATATGAGCATGGGATTCTACTCGTAATTTATAAGTTACGTTCTTATTTGCTAGCACAGAACTGTTTCATTTGTTCGTTGTACTAGCTTGAAATCTACAGTTACATCTATACTCTGCGATTTACTGTGAAGTCCGTAGCAGGAAATCTGTACCAGTATACTACACGATGAAACTATAAGTTGTTCCGATTTTCTTCACACGTAGATCGTGGGAAAATGATTGCTTGTATGCTCTGTGAGGTTCACAAGTCAGTTAATCTGATTCACAAGACACATTTAGAAGCAATTTGGAAACTGCAACTATAAATCTCACTGAAAACTGGCTCTTGTAAGAGGATTTTATGGAGGTATTAGCCGTTTTCTTTCGAGCCTATGGCAGTATAGATCTTCCGGCAAACTGTGACACTTCTTCAATATTCCTTCCCAAAATCTGGGATTCCATGTACTAGCGGTACATCTCTATAGTCACGTTCCAAGCACCTAGTCTTCTCAACGTACGTGATCGTTCCATCATGCATGGTTAGTCATTCGTATCTGTGTAATAGCTGTAACTCTCTAATCCAAGAGTGTTTCACACGTATTTGAAATTGTAGCAGACCATTATAGGAACTACTGATGCCTTCGGTCTCAGAAACAAGCGATTAACAGTCAGACGAGCAGATAAAGATAATGCTTTACTTAGCATTATGCTGGAAAAGTGTCAATTTTTCTGATTTAAAAGAGTCTCTTCATTAAGAATATTTGTGTCTAATTCTCTTTTAAGATATTTATACTTTACTTTACTGATACTTGCTCAAAAGTATCGAGGACATGAAAAACGTTTGCGTAAAATAGGGTGGGGTGACAAAAATTTTAAATCTGCATGTTTTTAGTTCAGTATCTGCGTCTACACATGAAAAGACGAAGAGAGATGTGATGAAGTTTCCACACTTATCCAATTCGTAATTTTAAATAAACTGAGCGACATAAATATTTTCTGACTTGACAGATGGTCATGACACTAAATATCTGGAAGCGTTTCACACAACAGTTTCGTCATAAAACATGTTATTCACTTAAGAATGCATGGTTGTTGCACATTTATTGTAACTCAGGCAGCAACATCTTAACCTCTTCGCTCTGTATTATCTTTCATTAATCACAGATATTTTTGATTGAAACCTTCATCACGCGGTCTGGTATTTAGCCTAAGGACCATAAAGAAAGGTAGTAACGAATAATCCGAAAACGGACGCAATCTTCTCCGCAGAATAATTTATTTTACACCTGTTCATTATATGCATTGCATTACTTTATCCTGGATTAATGAATGTGTAATGCACTCTCCCTTGAAGGAAACTCGCCATGGCCTATGGCCACAAAATCGCTTAATGTTCCCAACTTGTACTTCCGTTACAACTGTGTTGTTATTATGTCCACGATAAGGAATAAAACTCAAATTCACTGCGTTGGATGAATCTTCGTGAGGGGTTATAACTTCACAAGCCGACGATTATGAAGTTGGGACATTAGCATAATTTCTTTCTTGATCGCTGAATAACCTGTTCCACCGAATATGTGCAAATAAATAAATAAGTACCTCTGCGTGAGAAATCACCTGAGTAAGTTCGGAAATGAAAACAATAACCTTTTCGAAAGCCACAACGCAACGATCTCCTGAAAAAATTACACTTGGACACAAACAATTTTATATTTGCATGTCGATATGAAATATCTCACATGTTTTAAATACTAAATTATAATTCATTCCGATAGAACGTTATAATTAATTCAGCATATTTTAAATAAACTAGTTAAAAACAGTGTGTTTCCACATTGTCGACCATGTGTGACTCAGCAAAATATTTCGTAAAGCGTTCCCACGGATGCATATTTTATATGTTTAAACTGTTATGTGACAGTCGTATTGCGTGTAATTGCAGTGACCTTATTGAGTAATTTGTACAGTACTCGTTTTGTGGTTTTGCTTCGTCTTTGCCAGATATAAAAAATTGACAGAGAAGTATCTTTTATGTGATCCAGGAAAAATCTTTCACTTTAACACGAGTAAATTTATTACTGTGAAATGAAATGAAGTCCCATGCTTATTTTACAGAGCGCAGGGGAACGATGCGGGAGACCCGCACCGCCTTACTAGGCAAGGTCCTAGTGGAGGTGGTTTGCCGTTGCCTTCCTCCGACCGTAATGGGGATGAATGATGATGATGAAGACGACACCACAACACCCAGTCATCTCGAGGCAGGAAAAATCCCTGACCCCGCCGGGAATCGAACCCGGGACCCGGTGCTCGGGAAGCGAGAACGCTACCGCGAGACCACGAGCTACCAGTAAACCAAAAAATATGGATACGAAAAAGATGCGATTCTTTTTATTCTCTCCGAAAATTCACTCTCCAAAAACACAACAAAAAGCTGCTACAAAGAATTATCTGATGTGTCGCCCTTGTTCAGCGTAAGATATGGTGATCGGGAAGTAAGTTTCTGCAAGAGACTAAGCAAACACAAATTTCCCACTAATCACCACAATCCTCGCATCAGATAATACAACACACAGAATCCTTACTGCAGGATCGTAACCTGTACACAGCTAAGTGAGTTTTTCCATGGAGCTCTTCAGTACCATAAATGGATGTGTATGTCAAATGGTAGTGCGAAATCTACGTAATGCTGAATTTCTGCCTGATAAAGATAACCTAAAGATAATTTCATAGCTTCACTGCAGTATAAACCGGTGTATTTATTTCATTCTTTGCTCTTTTCTTAAATGATCTAAAAGAATCGTGTTTCATAGCCAGTTATTATAACATGTTATTACGATCTGTTATCAGTTACCATATGCTACATACACATCTACACGACTACTCTGCAATTTACGCTTGAGTACCCGGCAGAGGGCTTTTCGAACCACCTTCAGACTGTTTCTCTACTGTTGCACTCTCGAACAGCGTGTGGAAAAAGTGTACATTTAAATCTTTCCGTACGAGCTCTGATTTTTCTTATTTTATTACGATGTTCTTTATTCCCTACGTACGTTGGCGACAATAAAATATTTTCACATTCAGAGGAGGAAGCTGGTGATTGAAATTTCGCGAAAAGATCTCACTGTAACGAACAATGCCTTTCTTTTAATGATCGGCACCCTAGCTCCCTTATCATGTCCGCTACACTCTCTCTCCGATTTACCGGTAAAACAAAACGAGCTGCCCTTCTTTGGACTTTTTCCATGTTCTCCGTCAGTATTATATGGTAAGGATCTCATACGGGACAACAGTATTCTATCAGAGGGCGGACGAGCGAACTGTGGCCAGTCTCAGTACTTGTTGCATCATCCAATAAAACTCAGTCAACATTAGCTGTATGATCTTTCATAATTGTAATCCCTAAGCATTTAGCTGAACTGACAGCCTTTAGATGTGTGCAATTTACCGTATAACCGAAAGAACGTATTTCTTTTCGTACTTATGTAGATGACCACACACTTTTCCTTATTCAGAGACAATTGCCACTTTTCGCACTAAACAGATAGCGTGTCTAAGTCATTTTGTAATTCGTTTTGGTCTTCTGGTGACTTTACTAGACTGTAATGGCAGTATCAACTGCAAAAAATTTTAGAAGGCTGCTCAGATTTTCTCCTAAATTGTTTATGTAGATTAAGAACAACAGAGGGCTTATAACACTTCTATTTTACTGTATAATTTTTCCGTCGATTACTACATAATGTGCCATTTCTGACAGGAAATCACGAATCCAGTCGCACAACTGAGCGAGCCTTCTCCTCTGTTCACATCTATTCAACTCTGTTTCAGTAATTCGATATATGACTTACGTAATACGGTGCTGACCATATGGCATGTTCACCAAACGCCAATCGCTAAATAACAAATATAGTAATAAATAATTGAAACTTCCCTTTTCCAGAATAGAAGCTAATGAAGAGCCAGACATGCACTTCATGTAGGCAACCCATGTACGCAACTATATAATTTGTTTTCTTAGAATGATCGTACTATCTGAACATGGTCATCCTTGGTTGCACGATGGATACCCACTCTGTAGTCAGTTTCCGCACATCTGCACTAGTATTTCTCGAGTGGCACGGGCAACAATCTAGTGTCTTGAAGACCACTCACTTCAAGCAGCGATTCATGACGTGGACGCAGAAGAAGAAACCGATGGACGTCAAACTCGTGAACGCAGTAATAAGTGTCTGTCTCGTCTTGTACTCCGCCTTGGAACACATATACCGTTGACATCCTAGTAAGATGGGGAACTATCCTCGTGGAACAATGACAGGGGCTTTCGATGACAGTACCCAAGGATACATAATACTGAATATAATATTTTTTTGTATTTTTAACGCAGATTCAATACCTTGCTAGCGTTATTCACTTCAATATGACCTATCTGTTCTTGGAAGGAGTAGATATCTGGATACTTTGGCCTGTAAATACCTTGCATCTATTAATGGCATGTTTATGGCCAATATGACACAGTAGTATGTCTAACACAAATTTTGTACGAAATTATTGTTTATAATTCATTCTTATTGGAAAGTAATGAGATTGCAACGTTATGCTAAAAAACTGCAGTCGCAGGTTGTTATTTGGGTGGACAAAGCCGGCTTGGCACCTGTAACGGCTTTAGCCAGTGCCAATTCCGTATTTGGAACGCCAACAGCCGCAGTAGAGATCCCCCTCATAGTGTACCCACTTCTATATCGTGGCACGTGCCAATGATCTGGGACCTTAACCAGCCTCCAGGAAGATTCTCCATTTTGACACAATGTCGCATGACAATGGACAAACGCTAGTCACTTAACCTGTCCCACTCTTTTCCGCGGTGACACGCAGGTGTCACTCTTACGCGAAGTCAGCACTATGTAGCTGCTTTTAAGCCTCCGGCATACCTCAATGTGTCAGTCATCATTAAGAGTCTGCTGAAGCAGCCTTTTGGAGTCTTCACCGTAACTCTGCCACCACCGGGCCGCGACCCATGGACCTCGCCTGTTTGCCCATATCTACAGAAGGTTACTACACGAATGTTTCTTTTCAAGCTAATTGATACACGGGCATTATATTAATTGTAAAATTGCAACTGCGTTTCAAAATAAGTGTCATACATGTATTATATAATATATGTGTTTATGGTACTTTCAGAGGTTACAATGTTTTTAATTTCTCATATTCTTGTACTCATTCTTACATCAATTCTTATATTAACTCTAATATTTTATTTTTATGTGTAATCTTCAAGAAGAAAGGTGTATTTTCTTGGATGATACCGCTCGTAGGAACATTCAAGACAGAGAAATTCCAAACACTACAAGCATCGCCTGATGGCACATTTACCAGAGTGAAACTTTTTAATATGTAGGGTCTATCTCATTCAAGAAAGAAACGTCATTAGCATTGCTGAAGATTTTACGCCTCGGAAATAAATTCGCTGAAAACCACGCTTAATGGATCACTCTACCGAAAACGCGCTTGCATTTGGTTATGGATCAGGATATACTACAGGAATTTCACCGAAAAAATTTCCAATAATTTTCTCGTTCGCTTATTTATTTATTTTTAATTCATTCACCAAAAACACAATTAGGAGATGAATAAAGATAAAGTTATTTCCATATACATTGGAAAACGTTCGTGTACTAGTCTTCTACGGACATGGGAAGATAAATGAGAACCAAAAATTAAAGCGGTAATCAGGTTTCGAACACGTGGGAACAAATGTGTAACGTCACTTCGATCGAATTATTTCCTCGCTAAAAGGCACATAAAGTACCTCGAAAACTTTGACCATCGTTTTTTCAGAAACGGTCAAGTATCTACGGATAAGATGAGACACATGTGCGCTTATTTTGACCCCTGTTCCATCGTGTGGAGTTTCTGGGAAACAGGATTACGGCAGTTGCCGTGATGACGTAGCCTTGGAGTCTTCACCGTAACTCTGCCATCATCGGGCCGCGATCCTCGACCTCGGCCTGTTTGCCCACCCCGGGCGGCAACCACCCCACCAGCAACCCACACTCACTCTTCAGCCACCGACCCAGACTTTGGCTCAGGGTAGCACCATCGCCGTGCCTCTGGAACACCGCGTCCTGGCGGGCTTCCTCGTGCCGCGACACAGCAGAGCCAAGTGCGGGCTCCGTGCTGCTGCCATTGAGTCAGTTCGCCGAGTCTGCACACCACCTCACATCCCTGCACCTCTGGCCATTGCTACACCTGTTGCTACCACCCCAGAATATTAAATGAAAGTAGAAACGCACACAGATGAGAGGGTGAGTTCTATGGATAAATTAAGTATTTGCTTGTGTTCATCTTGATGCCTGTCGCTTCTGACCAGTTTGATAAATAAAGAAATAGCAAAGAAACTTTTGAATACGCACTGTGACCTTCTGTTGCTGCACATCAATCTCGTCTTCGGCAGAGAACGGCGCCTGCACTCCAGCCGAAACCTTTCATCCCATTACAGTTGGTGTCAGCTGGACTCCTGAAGGTGAAGATGGACAACTAGAAGACAGCAGCCAGTCCCAAGATTCCGAAGCTGCACCTTCCAGACTGGGGAAAGGAAAATGGATAGTCGTGTGCTGAAGAATCGTCTGGAGCAACAAGATATATAAGTAGCAAAAAGAATGGCTTTAAGCACTATGGGACTTAACACCTGAGGTCATCAGTCCCCTAGAACTTAGAACTACTTAAACCTAACTAACCTAAGGACATCACACACATCCATACCCGAGGCAGGACTCGAACCTGCGACCGTAGCAGCAGCGCGGTTCCGGACTGAAGCGCCTAGAACCACTCGTCCACAACGGCCGGCTGTAAGTAGCAGCCTGAATAACTTTCACTCGTGGGATTCCCTGTTTTCCCGTAATCTTGGGGTTGGGTACACCAAGAGCCAATCTGTTAACTTCTGTAATACGCACACAGTGCCATTTATCTGGACACTCCGCCCTCTGCACTGAGCCACACCCCGTACTTTGTAGCCAGCGCAGACAGTGTGCCTTGTTCAGGTGTGGGGAACCTTGGATACCCCGAAAACTTGGTAATTTCTTCGCAGTAAATCAGAGGAGGCACAAGTGTTTTCATAGTGAATAGGAAATTTATAGAGTAAATGCTTTAAGGTGGCTAAGGATGACAGGAGTAACGTGCACTTAAGGACATTGCTAAGGCCGGTATACTGAGAGGTGTAATCTGGGAAACTGAGGCACCCAGGGAAAATAGTTAACAGGTATTACTTAGGTTAATAAGGTAGGCTTATGCCGTGGTACTAGAACTAGAATAAAGAGTCGCAACAGGTTTGCTTGGTTAGGTTTTACCGTCTTCACATCATGCGGCATTGTCTCAGAACTGCTGAAGTGCTGAGATACCACATGGGTGCGAGCGAGATCGTCGCCAGACATGAGATCGTCAATTGAACAGCTGCAAGTCCCTAAAGAAGCAATGTTCATGATAGCGTAAGATCCGCGATCAGTAACCGAACAAGCCAAAGGAGTGACAAAGCGGTGAAGTCTACGGGATGTAGGAGATATGTGGAAGTAAAGAAACTGAAGAGATTTTTCTTATATGAAACATGTGGGGCTGATATAGCGCCTGTAGTTGAGGGAAGAATTAAGGAGATTTATACGGTATTGTAGAGCACAGGTGGGGCTCGTATAGTAGCTGTAGCCGGGAGAATTACAGGATTATTGTACAGCAAAGGTGGGGCTTGTATAGCGCCTAAAGCTGGTCAGCAGTATCGGAGACCTCTTGAAGCAGGGCCACTGGATAAATCTCTCAGGGTGACAAGCGTTAATAAAGTATGACAAGAGTAATAGGTCCTGGAAGTTAGATAGGTTCCCCACTTTATCATGGTCTCCTATTGTTGTAAATACACTGAAGCGCCAGATAAACTGGAAAAGGCCTCCGTATTCAAATACAGAGATATGTAAACACACAGAATATGGGGCGGCGGTCGACGAAACTGTTAGATCGGTTACTGTTGCTACAATCGCAAGTTATCAAGATTTAAGTGAGTTTGAACGTGGTGTTATAGTCGGCGCACGACGGATGGGACACAGCATCTCCGAGGAAGCGCTGAACAGGGGATTTTCCCGTACGATCATTTCACGAGTGTACTGTAAATCCGATAAAACATCAAATCTCCTACGTCGTTGCAGCCGGGAAAAGATCCTATAAGAACAGGACCAACGACGACTGAAGAGAATCGTTCAACGTAACAGAAGTACAACACTTCCTTAAATTGTTGCGGATATCAATGCTGGGCCATAAACAAGTATCAGCGTGCGAACCATTCAACGAAACATCATTGATATGGGCTTTCTAAGCCGAAGGCCCGCTCGTGCACCCTTGATAACTGCGCGACACAAAGCTTTACGCTTCGCCTGGGCTCGTCAGGAATGACATCGGACTGTTGATGACTGGAAACTTGTTGCCTGGTCGGAAGAGTCTTGTTTCAAATTGTGTCGACCGGATGGACGTGTACGTGTATGGAGACAATCTCATGAACCCTGCAAGTCAGCAGGGGACTGTTCAAGGTGGTGATACGCCTAGATACGACTCTGACAGCTGACACGTACGTAAGCATCCTGTCTCATCAACTGCATCTATTCGTGTCCACTGTACATTCCGACGGGCTTGGGCAATTCCAGCAGGACAATGCGACATCCCACACGTCCAGAATTGCTACAGGGTGGCTCCAGGACCACTATTCTGAGTTAAAACACTTCCGCTGGCTACCAAACTTCCCAGACATTAACATTATTGAGCATATCTGAGATGCCTGGCAACACGCTGTTCATAAGAGATCTCCACTCTCTCGTACTCTTACGGATTCATGGTGTTAGTTCCCTCCAGCACTATTTCAGACGTTAGTCGAGTCCATGGCACGTCGTGCTGCGGGACGTCTGCGCGCTCGTGGGGACCCTACACGATATTAGGCAGGTGTACCAATTTCTTTGGCTCTTCAGTGTAATTTTTTAATTATTAAGATACAAGAGAAAGGAGGCTGCACAAACTGCATAGTTCGCTCAGGCTGGTATTGCCAAACAATAAAGCAGTGCTCATACTACTTTGTATACATAGGTCAGTTTTGTTACCCATAGGATAAGATAGGATTTATCCCATAGTGCAAATATTTTTTGTGTCATTTGTTAATGATGTTATAAGTTATTAGCGTTAACTTGTAGAGAATGATATGGGGAGTAGCAGACAAGAGCGAATGAGATCTTCGTTCGAGAAACCCACTTTGATACCTATTTCATCCTATGTAGTGGAGACGAAAGCTGCTCACCAATGCGAAATAATTTGACAAAAGACACAATGAACCGTGAACGAAGATCTCTGCCTAGAGTCAAGAGCTAGTGGAGTCGAACGGAAAGTGCACGCAGTGAAAAGAACAATGTGATACTGTGAGCGAAGTTGGAAATGTGAAGTGTAAATAACTGTAAATAATTCAGTGTCTGTGTTTCAGCAAAATTCGTGGGTGGTTTTTATTTCGTAGAGGGGCGGGGTTGTAATAGCATAAGTCATGCTGTACAACCGCTATATCAGGAATTCCAAACAGCCACGGCAATGTCCTGCTGTCAGAAGCACCCCTCATCATGTGCCCAATTCTGTGTCACCACACGTCCGCATACCAATGACTGGGAACGTCGATCACCCTCCAGGAAGCTTGTGTAGTTTGACATAATGGACGTACGCTGGTCACCAACCTGTTCCACAATTTTGTGCGGTGACACAAACGAATGCCACCCTTCTGCAAAATCAGCACCGAGTAGCGGTATTTAGGACCAGAGCCCAGCTCTGTATGTCATAATCGGTACGGCGGGTCCACGTTAGGTGCCTGTCGTGTGTCAGACGTCTCTACAAGTCTACTGACCCAGCCTTGGAGTCTTCAGCAAAACTCTGCCGCCGTCGGACCGTGACCCACGGACTTCCACCTGTCTCTACAAGTCTACTGACCCAGCCTTGGAGTCTTCAGCATAACTCTGCCGCCGTCGGACCGTGACCCACGGACTTCCACCTGTCTCTACAAGTCTACTGACCCAGCCTTGGAGTCTTCAGCATAACTCTGCCGCCGTCGGACCGTGACCCACGGACTTCCACCTGTTTACCTAGCCTGGGGCGTCACCAGGCAGCCAGCTACCCGCTTCTGCTCTGCAGTCATCAGTCCAGATATCGACTGCGAGAAGTGCCATCGCCGTGCCGCCGGGGCACCATGAACTACCGCAGATTACAAGACAGAATATGCTGCTGACTGCCTCGTGCCATGCTGTAGCAAAGCCACGTGCCGTCGTGGCTATGCTGCCGCCATTGAGTCAGCGTGCCGAGGCTGCATACCACTGCGTAAGCAACTTACAAATGCTTCAAATGGGTCTGAACACTATGGGACTTAAGATTGAGGTCATCAGTCCCCTAGAACTTATAACTAATTAAACCTAACTAACCTAAGGCCATCACACACATGCATGCCCGAGGCAGGATTCGAACCTGCGACCATAGCGGTCACGCGGTTCTAGACTGAAGCGCCTAGAACCGCTCGGCCACGACGGCCGGCAGCAACTTACATCCCTGTCCCTCTGTTCGTTGCCACTACAATGCCGGGACATTACGTGAAAATGGAAATACACTCGGATGACTGCACGTGTTGGATGGAGAAATTAAATATTTCCAGAATGAGATTTTCACTCTACAGCGGAGTGTTCGCTGATATGAAACTTCCTGGCAGATTAAAAGTGTGTGCCGGACCGAGACTCGAACTCGGGACCTTTGCCTTTCGCGGGCAAGTGCTCTACCAACGGAGCTACCCAAGCACGACTCACGCCCCGTCCTCACAGCTTTACTTCTGCCAGTAGAGCACTTGCCCACGAAAGGCAAAGGTCCCGAGTTCGAGTCTCGGTCCGTCACATAGTTTTAATCTGCCAGGAAGTTTCAAGTTAAATATTTGTTTGTATTCATCCTCATGCCTGCCACCTGTCACCTCTCATCAGTTACATCATGAAGTCAAGTTTGATAAATTAATAAAGAAATTATTGTTTCCTCACTGTGACCTTCTTCTGTTGCTGCACGTCCGTCTCATCTGTGGCAGAGAACCATGCTTACACCCAGCCATCTTTCTCGCTGCATTACAAGCCCATCGACGGGGAAGGGGCGGTTATCAGGCCACAGAAAGCTGCACCTCTCGGCAGTCATATACTAGCCACAAGGTTTTTTTCGAGCCATTAAACAACAGGCGTCATTCTTCCTCCTGTCCTCGAGAAGGGGAGGATATTGAATGAACAGAAGTACCGTGGGAAGAGATTATGGCGCGAAAAAAGTAACTCCTAAGTTACAATTTATTAGTGCTGAGAGAGATGTGAAGTAATAAGAAGTTTGGAAAATAACAAGACTTCTATGACTATTAAAAGGAGATGTATGTTCTACGAGTATTACATAATAAGTCAGTATTTTCAACCAGGCAAAGTGCCCTAATTTGTGGTGGGGAATCTGGCGAACGCTGATCGTCTCAACTCAAAATCGTGTGATGATGAAGCCAGCCCGCTGGCTGCGATCCAGTGGAGTAGCATTTCTTTTCAGTGGCCAGTTTTGTCGTGGAACGACTCATTCATTTCAATGGTTTTTTTTAATGCAACGGCCTGTAAATGGTTTATTTGTAACAAAAATGATAATTTAACATAATATTTATTTGCTTCAAAGTATAATTTCACAATTAAAACAAAAGTTCTTAAAATAAAAAATTTAAAATAATATAAAGCATCAGGATTTTTAAATTTTCGTAATATGATTGCCACTGGTTCTTATTTTCATGTACACAGGATGTGCATTTTAACTGTAGATATTGAAATATCTAGAAAACTGTACATTGCAGGAAGAAAAGTTATAATTCCAATTTGTTTGTCTCTGAGTGGGACATCCAACGATACCACACTCGACCACCACCCCACCAAGTGCGTCGGTGGCGGCGGGGGAAATCTTTGAAATCGTCAAAGGACACACACGCTTTTTATTGCAGATTACGATTCTATAGCAAAATCTGCATACGTTTTGTCTGAAACATTTTCTTCATTTCGCCACAGGTGGCGCTGTAATCGGAGGAGTAGAAATGGGTATACAATCGTAATTTACGACACGTTACTCAATGGCCCTTGAATATCCAGTGGCACATGGGACTCCATCTCCGTGCTGCGAGTGTAGCACAGACCAGTATATCACAACTTCGAACTGGAAACCCCATTCGCTACGTTGTATTCCTCCGACATATCGAACAGGGTACTACATGACGCGCCCCTGTGTGCGTGGCTTGAGGCGTACGCTACTCTTGTTTTCCAATTAGAGTAAGCTTTCAAACGCAGTACCACCAATTTCAATGCACATAGTGATCCGCTTTTCAAACGATCGTACACAGGACAGAAGTACGCCTGCGGGAATGTCAGCACAGATGTTTCTGATGCGATCGACCATGCTTCACGGCCTATTTGTAGTTGCTCGTACACCTTATCTTTTATTAAATATCCCCACACAAAAAAAATCCGCCAAGTAATATAGCCACCTCTGCCGATCCACCGACCAGTGTAAACACGGTCTAATGCCTCCAGTGCTTCAGTTGCGTAATGCGCTGGGCAACAGTCATACTAAAACCACATACTTTGTCGAACGTCCAGGGCAACATCCTGCAGTAGTACCGGTAGTACCTTCTCCAAAAACGTTCGGTATTTGCGTCCATTCGACTTGCAGTCGAAAAATAAGGACCAATGAGTTTGTTCCCCACGATGTCACACCATACGTTACGGCCAAGAGCGTTGATCGTTTTTTTACAATAACCAGTGGGGATTGTCTATGCTACAGTAATGTATGCTATGCCGGTTAACGCTACCATGATTTGCGAATGTAGACTCATCGGAAAATAGAACCTCGGCAGAGAAAATGGGGTGCATTTGTTGATGTGTCCATTCACGAAACACTACTCGGTTATGGAAATCGGCGTCATGAAGATCTTGAAGCAGTGACACGTAGCATGGATGACAACTTATGACGATGCAGTATTGTGACAATACTATCTAGTGACATACCGGAATCGCGGTGTGATTGCCAGTCGCTTATCTGTGGGTTGTGGTACCCTGCCACTAATACAGATATTTCATTAGTTTCTCCTGTAATACATTTGCTTCATTTCCTTTTGCCAGTCTGTACGCTGCCATTAGATAAACAGCCGTTTGTCTGACCTTGTAAAAAAACGAACGATAGCCAGCTTCCTCTGAAAAACGCTCAGCATACAAGGCCTCAACGTTTCTTCTACATTGAAACTTCCTGGCAGATTAAAACTGTGTCCCGGACCGAGACTCGAACTCGGGACCGTTGCCTTTCGCGGGCAAGTGCTCCACCAACTGAGCTACCGAAGCACGACTCACGCCCCGTCCTCACAGCTTTACTTCTGCCATTACCTCGCCTCCTACCTTCCAAACTTTACAGAAGCTCTCCTGCGAACCTTGCAGAACTAGCATTCCTGGAAGAAAGGATATTGCGGAGACATGGCTTAGCCACAGCCTGGGGGATGTTTCCAGAATGGTAGAGCACTTGCCCGCGAAAGGCAAAGGTCCCGAGTTCGAGTCTCGGTCCGGCACACAGTTTTAATCTGCTAGGAAGTTTCAAATCAGCGCACACTCCGCTGCAGAGTGAAAATCTCTTTCTTCTACATTCTCCGTCAATTAGGATCATTTCAGTCTTTTCTTCTGTGGTTGTAGCATTCATCATCCACTTCCACATCTGTCCTCCAAATAATAGGTAGATGTGCGAGCAATAAATACTACGCAAGGACTGTAATGTTTAGAGCCGCTATCTGTTCTACGTCTGCACGATACGTAAGCTCTCGGGCGCAATATACTTCTTGTTATGATACGTCGCAGTTTGCTACCGGCCACGGTGGCGCATCGAGCAGTCCCTTGTCCGATATGTCGGGAGAATACAACGCTGCGAATGGGGTTTTCAATTAGAAGTTATGAAATACTGGCCTGTTCTGCTCTCGCAGCATGGAGGTGCGGTCCCACGTGCCACAGGATATTCAAGGCCCATTGAGTCATCATCGTAAGTCGTTGTGCTCATTGCTGAGCATCGTGATCCCATGAACCAAGCGTCTCCATCCCGGTAGGTTGCCAGCTTCTCTTAGTGCCTGCTGAAGCGGTAGACCGGAGATCTTCTTGATTTGATCTATCCATCTGCTCGCTGTTCTTCTCTTGGTCTCGTGCCCTCGATATTTCCTTGCAAGATCATTTTCTCTAAATTTTCTCCATCTCTTCTCACAATACAACCAAAGAACTGGAGAATTTTTTCAGTGACTCGAAAAGAAAGGCGTCTGGAGATATCGAGTTGTTCAATAATTGACACATTTGTTCTTCTTTCGGTCCATTTCATGCGAAGCACGTCGTAAATTATTCCTCCGATTACAGCGCCATCTGTGCCGAAATGAAGAAACCGTTGCAGACAAAACGTATGTAGTTTTTGCCGTAGAATCGCAATGAGCAATAAAAAACGGTGGTTCTCTTTGAAGATTTCAAAGTTTCCCCCGCCACCCATGTACGGCGTAGGGTGGCGAGTCGAGTGTGGTATTGTTGGATGGCCCCTCCGAGACAAAATAATTGGAATTATAATATTTTTTCTGCGATGTGTAGTTTTCGAGACATTTCAGTGTCTTCACTTTAAATGAACACCCTGTATACTTAATTATAGGCTTTTTGGATAACTGTCGAGTTCTCATGACAGGTTCAGCATCAAGTCTTTTGTGGTATTTATTTTTTATCGACATACAAGTGAGAACCCTATTTTTCACATGAATGTAGTTGCAGACAATTCTCCACCGACATATGCATGATGGGGGAAACCCACCTAAAACCGGGAATATAAGCGACATTTCCCAACTACGTTAGCTACCGTAAAGACAGGCCAACCCAAGGCGGAGGAGTGGCCATATACATAAAGAGAGGGATCCCTCACCACCAGGTATTCGTATCAGCTACCAATAAAATCGAAACAGTGCCGGCGGAAGTAACCACTGCCACCGGACTCCTAACAATTGTTGCAACCTACCGACCCCCACAAGACTACATAGACGAGGGAGACATAGCTGCTCTAGGGCAAATTGAAGGCAAACTCATAATAGGGGGCGACTTCAATACCAAACACCCCCAATGGAACTCTAGAGTAACCTCCAGAGCAGGCGCCAAACTGCAACGACTAGCGCGCGACGACCACTACGAAACATGCGGTCCCGTTGAACAAACACATCTTCCAAAAAACGGAGGTAGGCCCGACGTGATAGACATGGCCCTCACTAGAAGGATCGCGGAGTTTGTGGCCGAAAGGATAACCAACAGAATGTCCTCCGATCACAATCCAGTGATTCTAGAGGTCGATGTGGGAAAATGGGTAGCACTGCAACCGTACCAGACGTCCTACAAACGTATAGACTGGGAGCGATGCCGAGAAACTGTTGCCTCTGATATCGCTCGCGCTCAGCTGCTTACTCCCGAAACAGTAGAGCAAGAGCTACAAGACCTAACAGGTACCATCTTGCAGGCAGCGGAAGATGCCACTCCTTCACTCCCCAGCCCCGCAAGTACAACTCCCAGAACATTTGCTAGCCCAAATCCGTCACAAGAACAGAGTGGCAAAAGAGTGGAAGATAACCAGAAGTCAGGCCACCAGGAGGCTGCTCAATCGTCTACAGAGAGAGCTAAAGGTAGCGCTCAATGAGCACAGAAACCAGCAATGGCAAAACCACCTCACAGCCCTCAAAGTAGACGATCACACACTACGGCAAGGAACGAAACAATTTACCAAAAGACGCGCTAGGTTGCCGCCACAGCACGGCGAGAGGGGTCTGGCCTACAGCCACGCTGAGAAGGCCAACGCCCTCGCCGGCACCTTTGAGAAGCAGTTTCAAGCGACAGAACCCCAGGATGAAGAACATGAAGAGGTAGTCCGTCGTCAACTGGCTGTCTTTCTCAACGCTGAGGAGGACCCAGAGGACGAACCCCCCACTTCTCGCCCCCAAACGCGTGGCAAAAGTAATTAGGTCCCTCCCTACAAAAAGGTGCCAGGACATGACAGTGTCACCAACAAGCTAGTTAAAAACCAACACCTCGCGAATGTCTTCAACGAAATTACTCGTACCCGCGAGTTCCCAGCATCCTGGAAACACGCGGAAGTGGTTGCGATACACAAACCAGGGAAAGACCCTTTATTCCCGCAGCACTACAGGCCGAATAGCCTCTTGCCATCTCTCAGCAACATCTATGAGCGCCTCCTGCGTATTCCCATATGGGACCATATCGCCAACGAGCGACTTCTGCCGGATTTCCAATTCGGATTCCGACAGGAGCACTCCGCCCCACAACAGATCATGAGACTGGTGGAAGCAGCCACAGAGGGCTTCAACCACAGAGGCTACTGCGGGATAGTGCTACTTGATGTAGCCAACGCCTTCAACTCAGTATGTCATAAAGGGCTATTATACAAGTTATACACACAGGGGTTCCTCGGGAGCATAGAGAGGTTAATCCGAAGCTATCTCACGAATAGAACCTTCTCTGTCAAGGTAGAAACAGCCACCCCCACCAAAAGGCGTATTCGTCCTGGGGTGCCACAGGGATCGGTCCTGGGGCCTGTTTTTGTATACTGCGGACACTCCCACGGCCCCCTGGTGCACACCGCACAATATGCTGATGACACTGCCTTTTACACTCGTAATGCGAACAAGGACCTGGTCATTCGTAGGCTACAAAGGGTTTTGGATAACACAGATACCTGGGCCCGTCGCTGGCGCTTCACCATCAATCCTGATAAGACACAGGCTATGCTGATCACCCAGAGACTCGGGAGACACGGGCCCCACAACGCCCCCCCCCCCCCTTCCCCTTCACATGCACCTACATGGATCCCGGCTCCCCAGGCGCATATCCGCCAAATATCTTGGCGTAACTTTGGAATCGACACTAACGTGGAAACCCCACATAGACGAGATCCACAGGAAGGTCTGTCCATCCTATACCCAGTCCTCAACACAACCAGCTCTCTTCCCTGCTCTGTAAGACTAAACGTCTATCAGGCCCTTATACAGCCAGTAATGAAGTGTGCGTGCCCTGTCTGGGGAGGCTGCAGAACCGCGCTCTCAGGAGGGCACTGCACCTACCCATAGGATTCCCCATCAACGATATGCACTCCGCTGCCGAAATCCCACTCCTCAAAGAAAGGTTCCAAGATCTGACAAGGGTTTCTACGAGTGCTCTTCCAGATCTGGAAATAACCTCATCCATTCCTTAGGTCGCTATGACATGTCCCGTGATAAGCACAAACGCCCCATGACGATCTTCGACGACTAAGTCTAAGAGAAAAATCCCAAAAATCTCCAAGTCCTAATACCAATCCTTAACATTAAAATACCCAACTCACCAACCCCAGGCAAGTAAAAGACACCACCAGAACACCACCACAATACACAGACAGCCAAAACAATCAGAGATAATCACACACACACAACACACTTTGTGGAGTAAAAGCCAACAGGCTATAAACTCCTCTATACATTACCCCAAGGAGGGAAAGTAAAAGGTGAGAGAGAGCATCCTGACATTTCGCCAGAAGATGATGGGCACGAAACTCCTCGAAACGTTGCGACACGACGATGCCATCATTCGGCTGATAACCCGAGAAGAATTCATCATTGGAATACGCCAAGAAAGACTGCAATCGCATACAACTTTCGTTTGTCTCATTCATTGTGCTGCAGCCTGCACGATATCAAAGTTTCCACTCCGTGGAATCGTATAGTACGTGGCACTGCAAATTTTATATTAGACTTCTTAACTAAGCTTTTTTTCTTCGAGGAAAGGTCATTTTTATTTTATGTTGCATTTGCGTGTAGACATAACAGCAGTGTTCACACAAATGATTATACACCACATCAACTGCCAATAAGACTACTTAAAGTTTGTAGTCTGTCTTCTCTGCCCACAGAAACCGCTAAACTGATATAAGAATAAGTGGGATAAGAGTCGATCCAGCACACCTCACTGCAAGAAATTGCAAAAATTATTTGCTTTTTAAATTAGAAAGATAGTGTCAAGAATATTCATAATATATTTGCGTCCCAGATAAAATTCCGGCGAGGCAGGAAACAGAAGCCAAAAAAGGGACTGTCCCGTCTTCTTTACGAGACGAATTCCAGCCGGCAGGTGTGCTTCTACCGTTCACTGACAACAGAGAAACAGGCGACATTGAAATTAAATAACTCTGCATTGTCGTTTTTTCATAGCGCAGTTACTCCGAGTACTCCGTGTTGGTCAGTTCACCGCGCCGTGTTTAAAGGAAAAATCTTTGTGGTCGTGTGCCGTGTTTAAAGTAAAAAGCTTTGTGCTCATGTGCGGTGTACGACTGGAGCTTGATACAGTCTTTCTTTCCTTTTACAATTTTTTTTCTTTTGTTATGACTGTTGGTTGACAATTTTGTATGTGCCCTAACCTGAATAATAGTGAATAATGCAAACGTACAAAATTAAAGTGGGGCGGCATTTCGAAAATTATCGAAGGAAAGGCGAGAACGAGAAGCCAATGTTCTAAAAACACTTGGCAGAGTAGATCAATTTTTCGCAAAATATGTTGCTGGTTCGACTCCAAGTAGTACGGATGATATTTCTGGCACTGTAGCTGTTGTAAAAGAAGTAATTACAGACGAAACAAATGCAGCACCGGTGCTGTTTTTTGTGCTCCATGTAAATTGTTCGGAGGTAGGGCCGCGATTGCTACTAATGGTATTGCAGTTTGGAAAAATATTTCAAATATTTTATCTTATCATGAGAATTCACTTGAACATATAAATTCTGAGTTACCACTCTTAACCTTCAAAATTTGAAAGAGAGTATTCCAATCAACGTTGTCAAAAGCTTTCTCTAAGTCTACAAATGCTAGAAACGTAGGTTTGTCTTTCCTTAATCTTTCTTCTAAGATAAGTCGTAAGGTCAGTATTCCCTCACGTGTTCCAACATTTCTACGGAATCCAAATTGATCTTCCCCGAGGTTGGCTTCTATCAGTTTTTCCATTCGTCTGTAAAGAATTCGCGTTAGTATTTTGCAGCTGTGACTTATTAAACTGATAGTTCGGTAATTTTCACATCTGTCAACACCTGCTTTCTTTGGGATTGGAATTATTATATTCTTCTTGAATTCAATCTGTATATTGAGCAAGCAATAAAGGAAACAAAAGAAAAGTTCGGAGTAGGTATTAAAATCCGTGGAGAAGAAATAAAAACTTTGAGGTTCGCCGATGACATTGTAATTCTGTCCGAGACAGAAAAAGGACTTGGAAGAGCAGTTGAACGGAATGGACAGTGTCTTGAAAAGAGGGTATAAGATAATCATCAACCAAAGCAAAACGAGGATAATGGAATGTAATCGAATTAAGTCGGGTGATGCTGAAGGAATTAGATTAGGAAATGAGACACTTAAAGTAGTAAAGGAGTTTTGCTATTTGGGGAGCAAAATAACTGATGATGGTCGAAGTAGAGAGGATATAAAATGTAGGCTGGCAATGGGAAGGAAAGCGTTTCTGAAGAAGAAAAATTTGTTAACATCGAGTATAGATTTAAATGTCAGGAAGTCGTTTCTGAAAGTATTTGTATGGAGTGTAGCCATGCATGGAAGTGAAACGTGGACGGTAAATAGCTTAGACAAGAAGCGAATAGAAGCTTTCGAAATGTGGTGCTACAGAAGAATGCTGAAGATTAGATGGGTTGATCACATAACTAATGAGGAGGTATTGAATAGAACTTGACTAGAAGAAGGGATCGGTTGGTAGGATATGTTCTGAGACATCGAGGGATCACCAATTTAGTATTGGAGGGCAGCGTGGAGGGTAAAAATCGTAGAGGGAGACCAAGAGATGAATACACTACGCAGATTCAGAAGGATGTAGGCTGCAGTAGGTACTGGGAGATGAAGAAGCTTGCACAGGGTAGAGTAGCATGGAGAGCTGCATCAAACCAGTCTCAGGACTGAAGACCACAACAACAACAACAACACTCTTAACAAGAAAAAGTCACTTGGAACAATAGATAACCATTTCGAGTCATATGTTGAGACAGAAAAAAATGTACTGGCGCTGTCTGTTGAAAAGCGTGTTTGCAGTAGTGAAGAAGCCAACAATTCGTGGACTTCCCGTACGTGGACACGTTGAAAGATTCCATTCACTACATAATGGTCAATTTATGATGTCTCTTGAACTTATAGCCGAGTTTGATCCTTTTCTCGCAGAGCACATTGAACGATATGGAAACCCAGGGCAGGGACATACAAGTTATCTTTCTTCAACAGTCTGTAATGGAATAATAGAGCTTCTTTCTAAACGAATAAAACGAATTATCGCAAGTTAAATAAAACAGGCCAAATATTTCTCTATAATAGTAGATTCTATTATGGATATTTCACATATTGATCAATTATCTTTCATATTAAGATATGTGAGCGAGAATGGTGAACCTGTTGAACGTTTCCTTCTGCTTTTATCAAACCCGGGACACAAGTCCGAAAACTTAGCTGAGGGCATACTAAATGTCCTGTCTACAAATTCCATTGATATTACTGAATGTAGAGGCCAGTCACACGACAACGCAAGCAATATGTCAGGAACCTACACTGGTTTGCAGGCACGCATTAAAGAACGAACTCCGAAAGCGCATTATGTGCCTTGTGCAGCACATTCTTTGAATTTAGTCGGCACTAGTGCTGCAAGCTGTTGTCGAGAAGCATGTTCATTGTTCAGTATAGTGCAAAACCTTTATAATGTTTTCTCTGCTTCTACACAGCGCTGGGATAAACTTCTTTCTTTCATGAAACCAGGAAGCAAAATGGTAAAAAGTTTATCAAAAACACGTTGGTCAGCAAGAAAGGAAGCGTGTGTAAGTCTATATGAAAACTGGGAGGGCGTTATCAGTGATCTCACACATATTGTTAATAATACGTTTGAAAAACCACAGGTTGCAACCTGTGGCTGTATAGGTATGAGCAGACCTTAGATTCTCGCCTTCACACATTCCTTTTAAATATTTTGTGACTAAAGACCTTCTGACTTGTTATTTATTTAATACGTGACATGTAAGCATTTTGTGACTTTAGACCTTCTGACTTGTTATTTATTTAATACGTGACATGTAAGCACTGTCTCTGTCTTGTATCGTTAGGCAGTTACACTTTTTCATATAAAAATTGTTTTTCTTCCCACAAATTTATAATTACGTTATAGACCACTTTAAATGTCTAAATTCTGATGAAGGCACTCTTAGAAGTAATTAAGACTTAAAAATTGTGACCGAGGGCTCATTTGCTTCAATTTTAATTTATAAACGGTCACTGAACCAAGCAGCCACATTCAAAACTTTGCGACTATAATGTGATTTTTATTATAACTTCTAGCACATCCATTGGATTTACAAACTACATATTACCTGTTTATTTTACAACTGCCGATGGCAGAACGCGGAACTGAACTTCGTTTACGTGCAGATGTGACGGAAGGCGCCCGACAATGCTATACAATACCCGACTGACACAAGCCGCTCGCCGCTGTACGATCAAGTCACACTGATGCTGTAGTATATTAGAAGTGATGCGTATTCTTGGCGTCAGCTGTATGTATAGTTATCGTACCTCAGTTCAGTCGATAAATACGTAAAAGCTTTATAATACCGTTAGAAAGAGCTATGGTGAGAGCAGTAGCTGCAGTACAAAACTGTTCAGCGCTTACATGGATTAAAGGTATTGTGTACACTTCTTGTGCAGCATCTAGCTACACAGACCCTAACGCTTTACACATCAACTATTAGATTATAAAACAAATTTAATTTTTCCACACTAGTCTGTAAAATTATGTAGTAGCAAATCCTGTTCTGTTTTTGTTCGTCTGTATATAGTTATTAGTTCGTGCACCGAAATCTCTATTTCATTTTTATTTCATACGCTTTCCTATATATTCACGTATTAATACCGAACATGTTTTTTTATCTGCTACACATTCAAGTTATTAGAACGTAAAATGACTGTTTAATTTTATTGTTGAACGCATCTCTTTGAAAGGACGTATTAATTTCTAATGTATGACGCGTTCGCTTCAATTTTTAGGTCGTAACTCAACTTTTTTATTTTCATTTTCAACGGATTCGTGTAAAAGAAAATACCAAAAGTGAACGTATAACAAAAAACCGTTGTCTCCTACTACGCTCTGCTGAATTTTTACGACATAAAAGAAAAGTTATTTTCCTTGTGTTCGTTTCCGTTGTCTTTCGATAGAAGAATGTGTTAGCACAACGCAGTTTTAAGTTTGTTTTATCCGCCGCCGTACACCAAGTAGGGTTCAGGAACCATATTACATTTTGATTGAGAGCGACCAGACGGCTGACGCGTCCTTCAAAAAAAAAATGGCTCGGAACACTATGGGACTTAACATCTGAGGTCATCAGTCCCCTAGAACTTAGAATTACTTAAATCTAACTAACCTAAGGACATCACACACATCCATGCCCGAGGCAGAATTCGAACCTGCGACCGTAGCAGTCGCGCGGTTCCGGACTGAAGCGCCTACAACCGCTCGGCCACCACGGCCGGCGCGTCCTTCAGAACAACGAATAGCAGAGTACGAAAACAGCTCACAGCGCTCCCACCCAAAACGGCAATTGTGAAGTGGTTGGGTAAAAGATTTTTTTGGGAGGGGAGGGGGCGGGGAGGGCGCATATAGTATGGTGTGCCTAGGGGCGCAAAATTTTTAAATCCGCCATTGGCTGTACCATGCAGACACAGTTACAGTACGCATTGTTTCCTCCTAGAGAATGTACTATTCCTCGTACATCGTGCAATAGCGCCCTCTCCTACCATAATAATTGGTGATATTGTGTCAGATTCACTTCTCTTGCTGACTCACCTTGTAGTGGATGTGTTACAGCGTTGTACACAATGGTTCCGTATTCGAATCGAAAGCTTGTCGACATGGTGTTTGCTTACGGAAAGGCAAACGGCACAAAGTGGTATCAGGAGACATAGCCCCGCCGACAACAACCACAGCATTCAATGTCTGCAACATTGTTTCGCCATTTGTCTGAGACAAGGTCGCTTCAGGCAGCAGGAAATCATGAAAGACGTACCCGAATTGTTCGGACAGCAGACTTGGAGAAAAGTGTGATTAACATTGTGAAAGGCGACTGCTGGGCCAGTACCAGGCAGTTGGCCCGTCACTGCAGGGTTCAACATTCTCCATGACAACTGTTACTATCCTTATCACTTAAAGAGTGTGCAAGGCTTGCTAGCGACGGACTTTCCACATCGGGAGCAGTTTTCTTCACCAGGCAATCACAATTCAGGGATTTGTGTCATCCATTCTATTCACAGATGAAAACACCTTTACGTGGAGCGGTATCTTCAACTATTTGTAACAGTCATCTGTAGGACAGTATGCAGAACCCCCATGGTATGGTGATAGCGAATCATCAGCATCGCTGCAGCCAGATTGGGTGGCCGACCATATTTTGGGACTAGTCTTCCTTCCACGGCGCTTAAAAGGCGTTTCTTGAGGGTGACTTTGCCTCCCCTGCTGGAAGAAGTGCCATTGATGATTCGAAGGGTTATGGTGCTCCAGCCCACTTCACTGTTAACGTCCGGAGGCATCTCAGTCGTCTTTTCCCTGGTGGGGGGATCGAAAGTGGGGGTCCAGTTAGACGGTCTGCTCGCTCAACGGATCTCAACCCGTGCGATTTCTGGTCATGGGGCCAACTCAAAAGTATCGTGCATGCAGAGCCCATTCCAGATGTGGAGACACTGGAGCAGCGTTTTCGTGCTGCCTTTGACACGGTTCGGATGCGGACTGGCCGATGTGGATGTGTGAGACAGAACAGGCTGCGTCGCATACACGCATCTGTTGAGGCACATGGAAACCTTTTTCAGCACATAATGTAACTGTGGCTGCATGGTACAGCGCGTATTAGACTGCAGTCTCTATAACAACATATGACTGAATAAATGGTCTCTAATCCTGCCTCGGGCATGGATGTGTGTGACGTCCTTAGGTTAGTTAGGTTTAAGTAGTTTTAAGTTCTAGGGGATTGATGACCTCAGATGTTAAGTCCCATAGTGCTCAGAGCCATTTGAAATGGTCTCTAGCATGGAAACCATTCATTTTCGGACATAAGTTCATTAGACCTTTTTATTCCGTATCCTCTCATCGACTAATCCTTAGTGTTTGTACACGGTGGAAAAAATTACCATGTATACAGAACTGAATATCTCAAAAAAATACGCATCGTATGTAAAAAAGGTTACAGATGAACAGTCAACATTTTCGAAGGAGAAATCTATCTGTGGTAAAAAATGAATACCTCCAATTCCCCCACCGAGCAAGGTGGCGCATTGGTTAGCACACTGGACGTATTTGGGAGGACGACGGTTCAAACCCGCGTCCGGCCATCCCGATTTAGGTTTTCCGTGATTTCAGTGAATCGCTTCTGGCAAATGCCAGCATGGTTCCTTTGAAAGGGCACGGCCGACTTCCGTCATCCTTTCCTAATCTGATGGAACCAATGACCTCACTGCTTGGTCCACTCGCCCGAATTAATCAACCAACCAACCAACTCTCCACCTCCTCCCTCCCCCATGGGGGGCAACATTTTATTTACAAATGGAAGCCCCTATTTTTATTGAAGATACGGATCTACAACAGAAAATACCGCGGGTTTGCCCTAAACATTTTTACCATTCGTGGTGCATGAGGCTGTAATCAACAAAATTCAATTTTTCTGGCTTTTGCTATTAACAATTGATTCATTTGATTTTACATTACATTTTCGGTAAAAATCTAAAACTTTTCAGACATTTAAATGTCCAACCGTAAAAATTTAACTGTTGAAAGCAGTTCTGTACTGTTGTAAACAGCTGCTATTTTTGTGAAAAATTTTATTCAGTTTTGCAATTTGAGTATAGAGTGAAACAATTACATTTAGAAATTTAAATGTCTAATCTTAAAAGTGTAAGTGCACAAACAAATTTGCAAAACTAGATTAAAGTTTTAATTTAAACTGAAAAAAATTTATCGCAAATGTAATTTAGAATCAAATAAGTCTGTTCTTAAATGAAAAAACCAGAAACATCTAGGGTATATGGGTACACATTCTGCTGCTAATTACGTACTCGTTTTCTTCTTCTTTCACGTACGAGCTGCATTGGACTAAGTTTATTCCAAATGTTTCTCCTTTCTTCTCTTCCGTATTTCTCTCATCATTTCTCGATACCGAGCGAGGTGGCGCAGTGGTTAGCACACTGGACTCGCATTCGGGAGGACGACGGTTCAATCCCGTCTCCGGCCATCCTGATTTAGGTTTTCCGTGATTTCCCTAAATCGTTTCAGGCAAATGTCGGGATGGTTCCTTTGAAAGGGCACGGCCGATTTCCTTCCCAATCCTTCCCTAACCCGAGCTTGCGCTCCGTCTCTAACGACCTCGTTGTCGACGGGACGTTAAACACTAACCACCACCACCATCATTTCTAGATGCTTCTATGTTCTAACTGGCTCCAGTCTTCTCCTTGGGCTTTTCGTGGTAATCTTTGGAACCAAGCAATTTCTTTCTTAGTTGCAGCCGTTCCTCATTATCTTGCAGACTAGACATAAAAGTTTTTGAGTATCGTACCACGTTATAAAGTAAAAAACTATAGTGCAGAAACCAGATCCAGAAGAAAGCCAATGTAACCGCCGCCGAAACGTTTTTTTTTTTTTTCAGTACAGTTTTTTTACACTATGACGTGGTACGATGCTGAGAAAACTTTATGTCTACTGCCTCTGGCCGCGGAAGCCTACGTAATTACATCTTGCAAAGTAATTTGGAGTTCCTCTATGTCTCCTCCAATATCTTTGCTTCTGTCTGTGTGTTATCCACTTTGAATTTACTAAAATAAGTGGTCTTTTGGCAATCTGTTTGAATTCATCCTTTGTATGCCGCGATAAAAAGCTAGTCTTCTCTTCTTAGTTATGTCCGTAATTTTTTCAATATGTGTATGAAGTACGTTATTACGATTTATTCTGTATTGCATTTGCCCTTCAGATGGTCCCAAAATTTGCAATAGTATTCTTCTTTCGGTGATTTCTAATGCTTCCATTATCGCATTTTGTTCGAAGTTAAGAATTCCGTGCAAACCGTCCTCCCGAACGAATTATTGTGGAGTACTGTACTACTTTAGAGACCGGCCCGGATAGCCGAGCACGTTAACGTGCCGTTTGCGAGATTCTGAGAGAGGAGTCAACGCGCATCGAATCCGCCTCGCGGATGAACGACGAGGGTTGGTCAGCCGGACAGCCTTCATTTGGTGTTTAGGCGGTTTTCCCGCTCCAATTAGGTGATTACTGGGCTGATACCCAATCCCGCCACATGTATAAGCTACCTAATCAATTAGAAAACGTTCTCTGACTCGAAAATAAGATTTGCCCTAGACACAGACAGATGGGGTGCATGAGTTCAAATGTGTGTGAATTCCTATGGGACCAAGCTGATAAGGTCATCGGTCCCTAGACTTACACACTACTTAAACTAACTTATGCTAAGAACAACACACACACGCCCATGCCCGAGGGAGGACTCGAACCTCCGGCGGGAGGGGCCCCGCAATCCGTGACATGGCGCCTCTAAACGCGAGGCCACACCGCGCTGGTACATGGGTTCCACAGTCGAAGGAGGGCGGAGGGGGAGGTACCAGGAAGAGCATCCGGTCACCTGTCTACCACTAACACCGCAAATTTCCGTGTAACAACTACCGAATCCATAGAGTAACGGGATAAGGTGGAGGAGAAAGAAGAACAAGAAGTGTCTAAATTTAGCGTGGGGGCACAATAATTTCTGATTACATAGCCCTGCTTGCAAATGTTCAGGGAAAATCAGGACTACGGAAATACAAGTTGCTGAGGAATGAAACAAATAGGGAGTGTAAGGAAGCTAAGACAAAGTGGCTGCATAAAAAATATGAAGAAATAAAAAAAATTATTGTCGGAAGGACTGACTCAGCATGTAGGGTGAAATCAAAAGCAAGGGTGGCAATATTAAGAGGGCAACGGGAATTCTATTGTGAAACGCTGGGGTGAGAGCGGGTAGGAGGAAAAGAGTGCACTGCAGGTCTCTATGATAGGAAGATTTGTCTGGTGTGACAGAAGAGGAAACAAGAGCCGATTTAGAAGAGATATGGGGTCCAGTATTAGAATCAGAATTTAAGAGAGCTTTGGAGCAGACGAGATAGACGAGATAGATAACAATCTACCAGAATTTCTAAAATCATTGGGGAAAGTGACAACAAAACGACTATTCACGATGGTGTGTAGAATGTATGAGTCTGGCGACATGCCATCTGACTTTCGGAAAAATATCATCCACACAATTCCAAGGTCCACAACAATTATCGCACAATCAGCTTATGCATCCAAGTTGCTCACAAGAATAATATCGAGAAGAATGGAAAATAAAATTGAGGATGTGCTAGGTGACGATCAGTTTGGCTTAAAGAAAGGTAAAGACACCAGAGAGGCAATTCTGACGTTCGGTTGATAATGAAAGTAAGACTAAAGAAAAATCAAGACATGTTCATAGGATTTATTCACTTGTAAAAAGACTTCGACATTGCAAAAAGGAGCAAGATGTTCGAAATTCTGAGAAAAATAGGGGTAAGCTATAGGGAGAGACTGGTAATATACACTATGTACAAGAGCCAAGAGGGAATAATAAGAGTGGACGACCAAGGCGAAGTGCTCGGATTAAAGAGAGTGTGAGACAGGGATGTAGTCTTTCGCTGCTTTTGTTCAATCTTTACGTGAAAGAAGCAATGACGGAAATAAAAGAAAAATGCAAGAGCGGAATTAAAATTCAAGTTTGAAAGGATATCAATGATAAGATTCGCAGATGACACTTCTATCCTCAGTGAAAGTGCTGAATGGAATGAGCAATCTAATAAGTACAGAATATGGCTTAACAGTAAATCAAAGAAAGACGAAAGTAATGAGAAGGAGCAGAAATGAGAACAGCGAGAAACTTATCAGGTCTGATGGTCACGAAGCAGATAAATTTAAAGAATTCTTCTACCTAGACAGCAAAACGACGCAAGAGGAATGGAGCAAGGAGGGCATAAAAAGCAGACTAGCGCTGGCAAAAATCGCATTCCTGGCCAAGGGAAGTCTACTAGTATCAGACATTGGCCTTAATTTGATGAAGGCATTTCTGAGGATGTGAGTTTGGAGCAGAGCATTGATCGGTAGTGAAACATGGACTGTGGGAAAACCGGAACAAAAAGGAATCGAAGCGTTTGGGATGTGAAGCTACAGACGAATGTTGAAAGTTAGGTGGACTGATAAGGTAAGTAATGAGGAGGTTCTGCGCGGAATCGGAGCCGATCGGAATATGTGGAAAACACTGACAAAAAGATGGGACAGGATTATAGGTCATCTGCTAAGACATCAGGGAATAACTTCGATCGTAGTAGAGGGAGCTGTAGAGGCGTAGAGGAAAACAGAGATTGGGGTACGTCCAGCAATAAAGCAGTGGCGTAGATTGCTGGTGCTACTTTGTGATGAAGAAGCTGGCACGGGAGAGGAACTGTTTTCATATCATTAACTCTTGCTTTAATGGCTTCTTTCTCCATCTTGCTCAATTACTTAACCTAGATCAGTCGTCGTAAAACTGGGTTCGCATGCAGCACCAATCAAGTATACGTGCGGCTCGCGGTTCTCAGCCGTATTTTATACTCGTAATAACATGCATCCATGCAGCTAGCAACTGCCAGGCGAATCCAAAAATTCGTGCAAAGTGAGTAGTTTCTTATGAGTGCAATTTTCCTGGTCAGCAACTAAAACATACTTACAGAGACAGTAATATCGTACGAAGTAGTTAAATTTAAAGACGTTGGTGAAATTGGTAGTGAGCTAGGCAAAGATGGCCGCTTACCTCAGGGGCACTGTGGGGTCAGAGGATGTGAGAGGGGGAAGTTGAGCTGGTCGTCTTCCAGTACTGAAAACTCACGGGCGTGCGCGATTCGTATCGATCAGCCGCTGTTGTATAAATTTTGACACCGAAGTAACATGGATTCGTGAATATGTATTACAGAGACGGTCATTTTAAAATACGGTACGTGTCTGTAGACAGGAATATGAACTTAAATTGAGGCTGTTGTAATACAATTAATATAATGCAACGAATACAAGGAAAATGACAGTAAAATACTTGGTAAATATTTGCGATCGTGTCTCATATTACATTTAAATACAAGTACAGTTACCCTTATTAAACAATTAATCATCCGGTCTCACAAACAACGCAACAGTTCGTCAGGCAATTCCGGTGTCACATCTCTGCAGTCGCCGAGGGTGACACCCGACAGTGACAGAAGTCTGAAAGGGTCGACAGTAAGTGGTCCAAGTGGCGCCGACTTTTATCATGCAATACCCTTGGGGTCGGCTGGAAACATAGCGCGCCTTAACTATAGCTAGTTCATTGGGGGCTCATAACATACTAATCTGTGTAGATTACCGATTGATAACAAAACCGCTACGTATGCGACCCTAGGTGCTACCACACAATGTCAGTATTGGTCTTGGGAAGAAATGTTTGACAACCACTGCCCTAGATATTTGAACTTGTTATTTATATAAGTTTTTCCATCTTTCTTTTTCTTTAATTTGGGAACTGCCTTGATGTTTGTAACACAGCTGATTTTCTCAAAAGAGATTTGTAAGGCTGCTATATCAGCTTGTTCTTTCAGAAATTAAGCCTGAAAAAACAGTTAGGTCATCTGTATACTCTAGGCACTTTATTCATAAGTTGTTCCTTTTGTAACCTATCTATTTTTTGGAACACAGTTTTCCTGTGAGTATTACGAAGACGTTTTTGTTCGTATGTTGGAACAAAGTTATTTTAAACTAGCTTCGCTCAGGCAGTTTATATGAAACTGTGTGATAGTGCTCATTCTCGTTCCTTGGGAACTTAAAAGTGCTTCACGCTCTTCGTCTGTTTCGTTTTTTCGCTCTTCTTTTTGTTTTCGCTGTTTTGCTTCAGAACTGGCAGGATCTGCTCCTCTTTTAAGTTTGGGTATTGTCTTAAATATAAATCAAATCAACATTTTATTAACAAATACGTTAAGTAGACTTTACACACTTTATTTTCGATTTATATTCAATCACTGTATCACTTTGATTACTTACACTTCACTGCTTTATTCACTTACTGCACTACTTTTTTGGTTGCTCCCTTCGTCACTAATAAGAAACTCACATTCAAACCCACGAACGGTCTTGCTTTACATACCACTACCGATGGGGAGCCCCACCAGTGGCGAATTCCAGACCATACCAAAAAGGCTTCGAATGGTTCACAATGTTCCAGAACATTCCACAACATACGACAGTGTTCTGGATTATTCCACAATGATCTCGGATGTTCCAGGATGCCCCAGAACACTTTTTGAAACTTCACAAATGTTCCAGAATATTCTCAAATATTCCGGAACATCCCGGATCATTGTGAATCATTCCGGAACATTCTGGAATGTTGTGGAATGCTCTCGAATACTCTATAATGTTCTGAAACGTTCTCGATGTCCTAGAAATTTCTAGAGGGCGAAACTTTCCAGCTCTTATATCTTTAAAACTACGTCCTTCAGGTAAAAACTGGAACCTTATTCATGGATAGGGGACAGAGGGCTAACATATCATGTCACTCCCTTGACCGTACAGGGACTCGTTTCTGAGTTTTAGCGGGACGCAGATTGTACACTTACTCTTATAATATTGATTAAACTTCGATGAATATTTACTGTGCTTCATGGAACGAAAATGTTATCATAGTTTGTCAGTTGGTTCTGGCAACTAATTATGTATGATTGGGAGATCTGATACGCTGCTCCGACGCAGTTGAGAAGAGCAGCAGAACTTATCCTTCCTTTCCAAAGAACTAATATATAGCGACCGCCCTGTTACATAACATTTAATTTATATTTCTCGCGCCGACCGGTGTGGCCGATCGGTTCTAGGCGCTTCAGTCTGGAACCGCGCGACCGCTACTGTGGCAGGCTCGAATCCTACCTCGGGCATGGATATGTGTGATGTCCTTAGGTTAGTTAGGTTTAAGTAGTTCTAAGTTCTAGGGGACTGATGACCTCAGATATTAAGACCCATAGTGCTCAGAGCCATTTGAACCATTTTATGCGTTCCAGAGTGTACAATCTCGCGTTCCAGAGACATCATAGGACTTTCAAACAGGATCTTTGTTATAGTGTGCGATCGAAATGGCAGTGTTACAGTGATAAAGGAGCTCCTACGGTAAACGCCAATACGTCACCAATCCTCTCCCCTCTCCGCAAAAAAAATCACGTAACATACGCTATGGTTATGACGACAGGCTGGCTTAATATGAGTTTGGCAGTTCTGTCAGGAAAGAACAAAATCTGATCCAGAGCAGATTTACTGTAACTTTAAACAGACAGAGAGCGTAAATTGTGTGCGGTAGACGAGAGAAAGATCCCCTGCGATCGGTAGCAGCGACACAGGAAGGCTACAGATGTGGAACAAATCATCGACTTTACCGTCTACACATACAAATAGATACACTTTCACATACACTAGACTTCCAATTTTGTGTGCGTCGTGTTGTCCCAGGATTAAATTAAAACTACTTCTCATACGCCCGATGTAACCAGCGTTTTAGGGTGGTTTACCTTTTTTGTAAGGCAAATATCGGAACTGGAAACATCCTTCAAATTATTTGAAATTTGGACTTCCACTGCCTGGTATTTGCCTTAAAATCGAACAGCCCGCTCTACATAGAAAAAAAAATGTTCGACAGATTGACGTTTACTGTTGACTGTTATAACGAGTAATGAAGCTATTCACGATGGAACTGTTCCGACACAGTCTGCCTTGTATGGCTGCGTGAATCGGAAAACTGAAATCTCAGTTCGACAGGTGTTCGTTAAAATTATATTAGTCATTATTGAGCACGACATACGAACTGCATGTAAGTATTTTAAATTGTTTAGATAATAAATCGAACTTCCTTTAATTTATAGTAAAATGGTACATTTGAATTAATGTACGGATTATTCAAAATGCTATTCAACATTCGCGGGCTCTGTTTTACCTTGTATGACTAAATATCTATTCTTGGGCTGCTACGAACATGTCTTATTTGGGGGCAACTTCGATTGTGTGCTCGCACCAAAGGATCAGTGTCCATATTGTAATTAATGCCAGGAGCTGCGGCAACTGGGACAGACATGAATCTAACCATTACATGAGAAACAATACACGGCAACAGACACGGCTTTACATATGTTAACGAATCCTTCTGCAAGTCGCCTCTATCGTATTTAAATCACATGTAGTCTCGAATTTACCATCGTCGATGCGGAATTATCGCCCACCGCCTTTTCAAATCATGTAGCATAGATATGCAAGGTCGTCAGTGGGTGTGGAGGAGTTGCAGTGCTTGGAAATTGAATACAGCGCAGCATGGAAACCTGAGTGCCAACGCTTCATCGAGGACACTTGGCACATTTGTGAAAGACTCCTCCCAAGATATACGTCAACGGTACGATGGTGGCTGGAATGCATTAAACCTGCATTGCGCCGAATCTTTATTGCAGACAGGAGGAGACGGCGTGGAGGCGCATCACGACGGAATTTTATTTCACGAAGCTCTGCGAAATTTCTGTACAAGCGCCTTCAGAAGATCGGAATGCTTCCGTAAAACGAGCGCAGGCCGGAATAATTTCCTTAACACAAAGCCATCTGGACGGGGTTGCAGTCTGCGCAAGTGTCTTTGAACGAGTCACCGAGAATCTTCGCCACTGTATCATGTTGTCAGAGAAAAACAACATAGTTGAAGAGCATTTATACAGGTGGTCGTTCTGCCGGATGGTCACTGTAACACATCTCAAAAAGAAATTGCCAATGGCTTTGTGGAACAATACAGTCACGTCTACGACAAAGTGGAACACGGCGAGGTAGCATTCCATGACGTCCCCCTGATGCTATCCGCGTGCCTCGACGCAGCGGTCGAGCGAGTGTTAACGGAGGACGATTAACGGCAGAACTCGATAAGGGAGCATCGATTAAGTCGCTGGGGTCTCATGGGTTCCTTTAGAGTTTTATCGGACAAAGATGTCACAGTTCCGCTATGGACTGCCATGTACCACGAATTAATGTCCCTCAATGGGCCATTTCTATCCTCCTTTATGGAAGGAACGATCATCTCTATCCACAAACCATTCAGCGACAAAGAGATGCAGGCCTACCGACCACTGACGCTTCTTAACTGCAACTACAAGACCTACACCGGGATACTTGCAGGCGTTCTAAATGCGTACGGTGTTAAGTGATACCACGCGACCGTACCCAGCTGGGAAGGAATAACATATTGCGCTAACTTTTTAGGCGGCGCGTTATTCGATAGGACAATGTAACTATTACATATGATGATTCAAAACGAGGAAGGACCAGGGCAATGGAGAGGATCTAGCGTCACACACGCGGCTCTAACACGAGTTACAACGGGATCGGCAAGGAACAAAGCCACAAAGAAGGATATGGTTCATTATTGCTTTGTATTGAAAGAAGCAGCTTGTTCCTGTTGTTTGTTACACCATTTGTTAATACCACTTGTAGTCACTTCCTCTTCCTTAATAATTATAACAAAAAAAAGTAAGCCGCGCGGTGTTAGGCGTCTTGACACGATCCGCGCGGCTCCCCCCCCCCCCCTCCCCCGTCCTAGGATGTTCGAGCCCTCCCTTGGGCATGGGAATGTGTGTCGTACTTACCGTAAGTTAGTTTAAGTTAGATTAAATGGTGTGTAAGCTTAGGGACCGGTGACCTCAGCAGTTTGGTCCCGTAAGACCTTACCACAAAAGAAAGTAACGCACAAAATACTGTAAGAGTGCAGTTGCAATTTCCAAGTACTTTCAGTCTGGTCAGATTTCTCATAGTGTTTATTTTATTTTTTAAAAAAAAGGTAGCACTGCGTGTTAAAGCTCCATTCCACGACGGGGAGACGCACTACTCCAGATCTAATCCGTCTGGCGGTTTAACGACGAGAGTGGTTGTGCTAACCAGCACGTGGTTTTTAGGCAACTTCCCACGTCCCACTAAGTGAATACCGAGGTGGCACCCAAGTCCTCCCTCAGTTACATGATTCGAAAATATTTGGAAAACTACTCATGAGTAACACCATACACAGACTGTTGGGGAACCTATGCTCTAACCCTTGTATTAGGGTGGCAAGAGCAGGCCGACCGTATACCGATGTGGGACGAAGACACAAGAAGAAGATCTACGTACTATATGGAAAAAAATTACCCTGGGGTTACTCAGTCGCATTTGAATATTCGTTGTTTGTGAGACGATCGTGTTATGCCTCGTGTAAGAAAGAGAAACGTCATACGAGTGTGAAATCATTGGGCTCAAGAGGACCAGATTCAACGCTATGCAGGATTTCGGTCGTCCCACAAGACCAGCGCCCAAGAGGAGAGACAAACTGTTCGCTCGCCGTGCGGAGTCGTATAGCCACGTCACGTACCCCGAGTCAGGAAATGGGATTGTTTGCATCACGAAGAGTACCATCACAAACAGTGCTGCGAGGTCTGGAGCTATGTCACCACGGACTATCGGCAAGGCAAACATTTTTGCGGATGCCCTTGGCGCCACAATACAGAGCGGCGCACTAACATTTGTGTGCCCAACGACGACACCAGTGGGTTGGTTGGTTGGTTAGTTGGAAGGGCGTAAGGACAATACTGGGAACGAGAGGAACACCTCGTCCTGTTTTCTGGTACGTCCGCGTTCTGTACACAGCATCATGTTGAAAGTATTCGTGTGCGGAACTTCCAAGGAGGAAGGACATTGCAAGATTGCATTCGTCATCGTGATTCTGGGACTGCCCCTGGTGTGATGGAATGGGGTATCATTAAGTACACAACGTGATCACCTCTGGTTCGTACAGCTGGTAATTTGGACAACAAGAGTTAATTTCTGATTTGTTAAGGCCAGTAGCTGTACTCCATCTTCAAGATCTCCATGACGTTATCTGTCAACAAGACAACGCAAGGCCGTTTGTTGCCCACGCTTTTCTGTTATACCCCGGTACCGAGGGTGCTGAGTGTTGCCCTGGCCAACACGTTGCCCAAATCTCTCACCCAGTGAAAGGTCTGGTCACGGGACGTCGAGGGATCTCCAGACCACCACTCACCAGCCACTTCCACAATTGATGACTTCTAACGTAGAACTGAGGCAGAATGGAGTAACGTACGAGTTTACCTATATCTGTCATCTAAGCTCAAATTGACTCGATGCCCTGCTGGGTCAGAGCTGGTGTTGCTGCCAGAGGTGGCTGCTCTGTGTACTAAATTCGCGCACCATATACCCCCAAATCATTAAAAAAGTAATCATTCATTCTTCCTGCTCTAATGTACAAGCACAACACGTAAAATTTCTTTATTTGCTATTCTTCTTGGTGATGCAGTTTTCATGATCAACAGTGAAAATACGCCGAATTACAGACATTTAGAGTGGAGTCGTTGCTGATAATCGAATGTCTTTTTGAGACGCACAACTGCCAGACTCTAACCATCAGTTAAATCGATGCGCGTACAACATAGGAGTTATGTACCCACCATGGGAGTTTATGAGGGCAATTACCTTCTGCATTCTCTTTCGCATTTTTCACAGCAACAGCTGCGCCATTTAGTGCGGCCTGTTAAGTAAAATGACCTTCCGTCCTTGACTAGGTCATTCTAGAGAGGGTCAATTTACTTTCGTCAGTAAACAGCCGGGACCTCGGACTGCTTCAGTGAAGATCTCTCGGAGTAGGCTCCTCAAGAGTAAGATTATACAAACAGCTTCCGTCTCTCTGTCAGCTTTTCCTTCTCCCCAAAGCTAAGGAGTTTGCGAGTTCATTAACAGAGCAGAGCTAATGAGTTACGTATTGATTATGAGATGCATATTGACTTATAAATTTGCTAATGAAGTTGCATAAGGGTTCGTCATTTACTGTACGCATGGACTCTGGCGAAAACGAATGGATTATGACTCTGTTCTAACTCATTTCTAGTGGTACAACTTTTCGTTGTCTCCTTTGTTAGTTAGCAGTTCATGCAATATGAAAAAGTTTTTCTTACTGAGAGGACATCATTGATGACGTTCCTCAAGCGTTCGCTTTGAAATAATGCCAATTATCTGTTCTCCACATGGGGGGCATGCTATTTCATCCTGCAGATGGCTCAGTTATTATTGTCGGTCCTAAGAGACAAACGTCAATAATGATAATAGTAGAAAAACTTTTAAAGGTGATGCGGGAGGTTTCTAATAATTAATTTTGAAAGACACAGTTTTTCATTATCTAAGAAGTGAACGTGTACCGCTAATAACAAATTTTGTAGTTAAGCAAGTAATATGCACAAAACTTGTGAGCAAACTCGTTGACGAGGATTCGACCTGAGAGAAATATACAAGGACACGCTTCAACAACTCAACTGGCAATTTCTATTAGCTTAAATAAAGTTCAGGGAACATACTGAGATACGTTTATTTATTTCCATTAATTAATCTTAAACAGAATGTTATAAAATGTATGATTCGTCACTCAACTACATACAAGTCCAAAAAATAAGAAATCTACTTTTAAAAATAAATTCCATTTATTTATTACCCACAGCAAATTGAAGTATGTACGTCAGTTATTAACTAGGAATTAGTAGTTCGTACGGAGCAAAAGGACAATGAATTTACGAAACTTAATGATAGTGCACAACTGCAAATAATAATCTATAACTGTTTATATATGCATGAAGTTTTAGTTGATTTATATCTAGGACACCTACTGCATTTTCGTATTAGTGTCGTTTGTTATTTGTTACAATTACATTTTTTTCTGCTGTTTGATAGTAGACCAGGCATGGGCATCCTTTAGTGATCCGCGGGCCTGATTCTCATACTTCCTAAAGATCACGGTACGCTTCGTCAAGTGACGCGACAGCAGCACTTGTAGCTTAAAATCAAAACTATAGCGCCCACGAAGTTAATGTTTATGAGATAACGCGCTGGTATGAATAGCTCAGAAACTTCCGTTGCAGAATCTGCAACGCCCTTCGTAAAAAAATAATATTCACGACACGCAAAAAATGTAAGCATTTAGGGATATGGGATGCCAGACATCTAGAAACGTCATCACGGAAAAATCAACGCCTATAAAAGCTCCCGGTTGCAGCTAACTCATAAATGTCCATCCATTTCAGTGCGTCCGCAACGAACAAGGATTATTTCTTATTGTTAGTACAGAAAGGATAGAAAAACCAAATACGACTTGTTTTTGTCGCTTGCATGCTTAACGTCACATATGTAACACATCAACTCATTTGTAAAGTTATCAGACGTTTGAAGCTATTTTTAACATGAGAGTTCGATTCTGTACAGAATCAGGGGTTTACTGCTCTTTCATAAGATCTGTCGGACTTACAAAAAATTGTTCAAATGGCTCTGAGCACTATGGGACTTAACATCTGAGGTCATCAGTCCCCTAGAACTTAGAACTACTTAAACCTAACTAACCTAAGGACATCACACACACCCATGCCCGAGGCAGGATTCGAACCTGCGACCGTAGCGGTCGCGCGGTTCCAGACTGAAGCGCCGAGAACCGCTCGGCCACCACGGCCGGCCAGTCGGACTTACAAAAACACCGAGCGAGGTTACGAATTGATTAGCACACTGGACTCTCATTCGGAAGGACGACGGTTCAAACCCTCGTCCGGCCATCCTGGTTTAGGTTTTCCGTGATTTCCCTAAATCACTTCAGGCAAATGCCGAGATGGTTCCTTTGAAAGGACACGGCCGACTTCCTTCCTCATCCTTCCCTAATCCGATGGCACCAGACCTTGCTGTTTAGTTCCCACCCACAAATCAACCAAACAACTTACAAAAAGGCATTCAGTCCATCTATTCTAGCCATCCAAGTCGTCATACACCTGCATTTTCATTTGGACTAACGCTGAAAGATAAGTGGTTCCCATTGTTATATGACTGTAGAGTTACTAAAGGTATCAAATGTATTTATGTCGTATTCGGCTTTACGTAATAGCAAACTGCAACAATTTGTGTCGTTCTTTTGGACTCGTCTGGTGTCTGGCAATGCAGTCTAACTTGGAGGTTAAACACGGTAGCATGATGAACGATCTAGGAATGCTTTGTGTCCCTATCGGCGTCCGCATGCTCCTTAAAATCAAACCGACGTTTCCTGCCTTGAGAGAGCAGATATTATCATGCTGGACGAAAGAGTGCCGTACAGTGAACAATGTTTGCTCCGCTGCAGTAGTGTAGGACACCAAAATTTTTTTTATAGATGTGTGAATTATAATTCTTTGCATTAGGCAGTATGACCAAGAGAAGACAAAAATATGCCCAACCGAATAGTTAAAAAATCTCTACAATATTTAACATCTGAAGAAGACAACTTGGATTACATTAGCATCATGGTGAAAATCTTAATCACCATCTGTAGGAGTTACTGTAAAAGTAGACTTGACAGACATCGTAAAGTGAAGAGCCAAAGAAACAGGTACACCTGCCTACAATCGTTTAGGGTCCCCGCGAGCACACAAAAGTGCCGTAGCACGACCTGGCATGGACTCGACTAATGTCTGAAGTTCTGATACAGGGAATTGACACCATGAATCCCGCAAGGCTGTCCATAAATCCGTAAGAGTATGATGAGGTGGAGATCTTCTGAGCAGCACGTTGCAAGGCATATCCCAGATACGCTCAATAATGTTTATATTTGGGGAGTTTGGTGGCCAGCAGAAGTGTTTAAACTCAGAAGAGTGTTGCAGGAGCCACTCTGTAGCAATTCTGGACTTGTGGGGCGTCGCATTGTCCTGCTGGAATTGCCCATCTCCATCGTTATGCACACTGGACATGAATGGATGCAGGTTTTCAGATAGAATACTTACGTCTGTGTCGCCTGTCAGAGTCGTATTCAGATACAGAGATATGTAAATAGGCAGAATACGGCGCTGCGGTCAGCAACGCCTACACAAGACGACAACAGTCTGGCGCAGTTGTTATATCGGTTACTGCTGCTACCATGGCGGCTTATCAAGATTTAAGTGAGTTTGAACGTGGTGCTACTGACGGCGCACGAGTGAAGGGGCACAGCATCTCCGAGGTAACGACGAACTGGAGATTTTCCCGTACGACCACTTCACGAGTGTACCGTGAATATCAGGAATCCGGTAAAACATCAAGTCTCCGACATCGCTGTGGCCGGAAAAAGAACCTTTAAGAATGGGACCAACGACGACTGAAGAATATCGTTCAGCGTGGCTGAAATGCAACTCTTCCGCAAATTGCTGCAGATTTCAATGCTGGGCCATCAACACGTGTCAGCGTGCGAGCCATTCAACGAAACATCATCGATATGGACTTTCGGAGCCGAATGCCCGCTCGTGTACCCTTGATGTCTGCACGACACAAAGCTTTACGTCTCGCCTGGGCCCGTCAACACCGACATTGGACTGTTGATTGAAAACATGTCGCATGGTTGGGCGAATCTCGTTTCACATTGTATCGAGCGGATGGATGTAACGGGTACGGAGACAACCCCATCAAGCCACGGACCCTGCATGTCAGCAGAGGACTGTTCAAGTTGATGGAGGCTTTGTAATGGTGTGGGGCGTGTGCAGTTGGAGTGATATGGGACCCCTGATACGTCCAGATACGAATCTGACAGGGGACACATACGTAAGCATCCTATCTGATAACCTGCATCCATTCATGTCCATTGTGCATAACGACGGACATGGGCAATTCCAGCAGGACAATGCGACATACCACACGTCCACTATTGCCACAGAGTGGCTCCAGCAACACTCTTCTGAGTTTAAACATTTCTGCTGGCCACCAAACTCCCCAGATATAAACATTATTGAGCATATCTGGGATGCCTTGCAACATGCTGTTTGAGATCTCCACCTCCTCATACTCTCACCGATTTATGTTCAGCCCTACAGGATTCATGGTATCAACTCCCTCCAGCACTTCTACATGCTCGTGGGGGCCCTACACGAAATTAGGCAGGTGTACCAGTTTTTTTGGCTCTTCAGTATAGCTATAAACGCATGCGATTGTTTACGATCTTATGTAAAGATTGAAATGGAAATTATTGTGTTCCGTTTAATATCGATTTCAAAGCCAGTAATACCTTTTGTAGTACCTCCGTGTATAACAGCTATCTTCATAACATTTCATTTTATTGTAAAGTTTTCTGTAGTATATTACTGAACGATCACCCGGTATCAATTGCAAGCTGTCTATCTAAAGGCTTCCAGGGAAACAAAAATTTAAACTTCAATATATCATATAATTATTGGTCATTTAAAAATTTAAAATGCTGTCATAATCCACTCATTGACAGCTACAATCTTACGTTAAAGGTTTGACACGATAAGTAAAGTATGTCTTGAGTCATCGTACCTCATGTCACGCAAATTATCCAGACTATATTCATCCCGTGTTTGAGGAGAGCAAAAAAATGGTTCAAATGGCTCTGAGCACTATGGGACTTAACTTCTGAGGTCATCAGTCCATTCGACCTTAGAATTACTTAAACCTAACTAACCTAAGGACATCACACACATCCATGCCCGAGGCAGGATTCGAACCTGCGACCGTAGCGGTCCAGTGCCTTGAGGAACTTGTGGATGATATGCCACGACGAATACAGGCATGTATCAATGCAAGAGGACGTGCTACTGGGTATTAGAGGTACCAGTGTGTACAGCGATCTAGACCACCACCTCTGAAGGTCTCGCTGTATGGTGGTACAGCATGCAATGCGTGGCTTTCATGAGCAATAAAAAGGGTGGAAATGATTTTTATGTTGATCTCTATTCCACTTTTCTGTACAGGTTCCGGAACTCTCGGTTGTATATGTTCATGATGTGAAAGAATTTATACAGAAGAAAAAATCTGGCTAATGGTGTAAATGCTCTGTTGTTGTAGTCAAGATTGTCGGCGGGAAAGAAAACGAAAATGCACATTTGCACAGCACAGCATTATCTATCTTCAAAATGGTTCAAATGGCTCTAAGCATTATGGGACTTAACATCTGAGGTCATCAGTCCCCTAGACTTAGAAGTACTTAAACCTAACTAACCTAAGGACATCACACACTTCTATGCCCGAAACAGGATTCGAACCTGTGACCGTAGGAGCAGCGCGGTTCCGTACTGAAGCGCTTAGAACCGCTCGTCCACAGCAGCCGGCATTACCTATCTCACAGTTAGTTTTAACAAGAAACCCGTACACTGCCGCTGATAAAAATACCGGGTGATCAAAATGTCAGTATAAATTTGAAAACTGAATAAATCACAGAATAACGTAGACAGAGAGATACAAATTGACACACATGCTTGAAATGACATGGGGTTTTATTAGAACCAAAAAAATACAAAAGTTCAAAAAATGTCCGACAGATGGCGCTTCATCTGATCAGCATAGCAATAATTACCATAACAAAATAAGACAAAGCAAAGATGATGTTCTTAACAAGAAATGCTCAATATGTCCACGATCATTCCTCAACAATAGTTGTAGTCGAGGAATAATGTTGGGAAGAGCACTGTAAAGCATGTCCGGAGTTATAGTGAGGCATTGGCGTCGGATGTTGTCTTTCAGCATCCCTAGAGATGTCGGTCGATCGCGATACACTTGCGACTTCAGGTAACCCCAAAGCCAATAATCGCACCGACTGATGTCTGGGGACCTGGGAGGCCAAGCATGATGAAAGTAGCGGCTGAGCACACGATCATCACCAAACGACGCGCGCAAGAGATCTTTCACGCGTCTAAAAATATGGGGTGGAGCGCCATCCTGCATAAACATCGTAGGTTCCAGCAGGTGTTTATCAGCCAGGCTGGGGATGATGCGATTCTGTAACATATCGGCGTACCTCTCACCCGTCACGGTAGCAGTTACAAAACCAGAATTACTCATTTCCTCGAAGAAAAAAGGCCCGATAACGGTAGATGTGGTAAATCCAACACATACCGTGACTTTCTCGTCGTGCAATGGAGTTTCCACGACAGTTCTAGGATTTTCGGCAGCCCAAATTCTGCAGTTGTAGGCGTTGACAGACCCTCGGAGCGTGAAATGAGCTTCGTCGGCCCACAACACGTTACTCAACCAATTGTCATCTTCCGCCATCTTTTGAAACACCCACACCGCAAATGCCTTCCGCTTCACTAAATCGCCAGGTAACAGTTCATGATGCCGATGGATTTTGTACAGATAGCAGTCACTGACGTTTTGCTGTCCAGCGCCATCTGTCGGACATTTTGTGAACTTTGTTTTTTTTTTTGTTCTAATAAAACCCCATGTCATTCCAAGCATGTGTGTCAATTTTTACCTCTCTATCTACATTATTCCGTGGTTTATTAAGTTTTCAAATTTATACTGACTTTTTGAACGCCCGGTATATAGCCTGAATGTTTGTCAGAGTATCGTGTAAAAATACGAAGTGAAACGTCTAACAAGTTTTCGAGAGTTTGACAACAAAGTTAGACAACGACACATCTTTATATAGTAGTACAGGTAACAAACTGCTTCGAAAATTAGTCAATGAATGGGCCACTCTGTAGTGGCACCCCTGTAGGGAGTGGTGCGTGTGTGGTAATGCCGTAGGTGGCGTGGAAACAGTGGAAACTCTGTGGACATTTTAACAATACGACTTTCTTGTAGCTTCAGTTCTACAGGAGGCTGGCCGGCCTGCTGCCTCCGACGCTGAGTCCCAGGGAGGGATTCGGTGTCACAGCGCCAGCCGAAGTCGGCCGCCCGTCTGAGGGGCGTGGGTGAAGAGCCACCTCCGCAGAGCGAAGAGCAGCCGCCTGGTGTGTCGCTCCGTAGGGAAGTGTCGCTGTCGCAGTGTTGGTGGCCGTGGCCTCGCCTTCGCCGTCGGGCCGGAGTCCTGACGCAGCACCGCCGGGCCCGTCCTAGTAGCCGACGCCAACTGCACAGTCCAGAGCTCACAAGGAGAGGCGAGCCCGCCTCATGTAGAATTGCAGATATGTTGTTGTTGTGGTCTTCAGTCCTGAGACTGGTTTGATGCAGCCCTCCATGCTACCCTATCCTGTGCAAGCTTCTTCATCTCCCAGTACCTACTGCAACCTACATTCTTCTGAATCTGCTTAGTGTATTCATCTCTTGGTCTCCCTCTACGATTTTTACCCTCCACGCTGCCCTCCAATGCTAAATTTGTGATCCCTTGATGCCTCAGAACATGTCCTACTAACCGGTCCCTTCTTTTTGTCAAGTTGTGCCACATACTCCTCTTCTCCCCAATTCTATTCAATACCTCCTCATTAGTTATCTGATCTACCCACCTAATCTTCAGCATTCTTCTGTAGCACCACATTTCGAAAGCTTCTATTCTCTTCTTGTCCAAACTATTTATCGTCCCTGTTTCACTTCCATGCATGGCTACACTCCATACAAATACTTTCAGAAACGACTTCCTGACACTTAAATCTATACTCGATGTTAACAAATTTCTCTGCTTCAGAAACACTTTCCTTGCCATTGCCAGTATACATTTTATATCCTCTCTACTTCGACCATCATCAGTTATTTTGCTCCCCAAATAGCAAAACTCCTTTACTACTTTAAGTGTCTCATTTCCTAATCTAATTCCCTCAGCATCACCAGACTTAATCCGGCTACATTCCATTATCCTAGTTTTGCTTTTGTTAATGTTCATCTTATATTCTCTTTTCAAGACACTGTCCATTCCGTTCAACTGCTCTTCCAAGTCCTTTGCTGTCTCTGACAGAATTACAATGTCATCGGCGAACTTCAAACTTTTTATTTCTTCTCCATGGACTTTAATACCTGCTTCGAATTTTTCTTTTGTTTCCTTTACTGCTTGCTCAATATATAGATTGACTAACATCGGGGAGAGGCTGCAACCCTGTCTCACTCCCTTCCCAACCACTGCTTCCCTTTCATGCCCCTCGACTCTTATAACTGCCATCTGGTTTCTGTACAAATTGTAAATAACCTTTCGCTCCCTGTATTTTACCCCTGTTACCTTTAAAATTTGAAAGAGAGTATTCCAGTCAACATTGTCAAAAGCTTTCTCTAAGTCTACAAATGCTAGAAACATAGGTTTGCCTTTCCTTGATCTTTCTTCTAAGATAAGTCGTAAGGTCAGTATTGCCTCACGTGTTCCAATATTTCTACGGAATCCAAACTGATCTTCCCCGAGGTCGGCTTCTACCAGTTTTTCCATTCGTCTGTAAAGAATTCGTGTTAGTATTTTGCAGCTGTGACTTATTAAACTGATAGTTCGGTAATTTTCACATCTGTCAACACCCCCTTTATTTGGGATTAAAATTATTATATTCTTCTTGAAGTCTGAGGGTATTTCGCCTGTCTCATACATCTTGCTCACCAGATAGTAGAGTTTGTCAGGACTGGCTCTCCCAAGGCTGTCAGTAGTTCTAATGGAATGTTGTCTACTTCCGGGGCCTTGTCTCGACTCAGGTCTTTCAGTGCTCTGTCAAACTCTTCACGCAGTATCGTATCTCCCATTTCATCTTCATCTACATCCTCTTCCATTTCCATAATATTGTCCTCAAGTACGTCGCCCTTGCAGATATAACAAAGTTATATTGTTAAATTGCCCACAGCGTTTCCAATGATTGCACATCACCTACGGCGTTATCATACACGTACCACCCCCTACAGAGGTGTCACTACAGAATGATTCATACAGTAGTCTACCACAATACAGTTAAATTTTAAGCGAAATGCTGCCTAAGAAACAGCGTAATATGATTATCGCTTCTATTTGTCGAGAAGCATCTGGATGATTAGATCACTACCCTCCCTGATTTCATATCACGCTTCAAACACTGAGAGACCTCTTCTCATTTAGTTTTCATTGAACATTGCTTTAATTACATGTATTTTGTTGGATGAAGAAGATTCCCTTGTCTTCGGAAGGAAGACAAGGGAAGAGGAAGAGCTATGTAAAACAATTATTTATATCAGCTCCTTTGTATCTTTACTTGCTTCGACTATCAAGTCCAGAGTCTCTGCGCATCATAGTAACGTTCTGATCATTCATAACTTCATCAGTAGCCCTTTCAATTGAGGACAATCTATGACGATACCGTCCATTTTTTTTTTGTTTTTTTTTTGTTTTTGTGGTATTCCGATCAGAGAAATCATTACTTGGGGCACTGAGCTCAAGTAACACAGTATCCCGTGAAACTTGCAAGATCAGCATTAAAAATTATCTGCTGGTCTTCAGTGTTATCATTCATATATGTGGCAGACACTTTCACTGTCAAAACGTGCCATATTACTAATTCTCCCCAGGTTATCTTTGTCGCCGGCAGCGGTGGCCAAGCAGTTCTAGGAGCTTCAGTCGGGAACTGTGCGATCGCTACGGTCGCAGGTTCGAATCCTGCCTCGGGCATGGATGTGTGTGATGTCCTTAGGTTGGTTATGTTTAGGTAGTTCTAAGTTCTAGGGGACTGATGACCTCAAATGTTAAGTCCCATAGTGCTTAGAGCCATTTGAACCATTTTTAAGATTGCGCATTTTCGTTTTCTTTCCCGGCGTCAATCTTGACTACAACAACAGAGCATTTACACCATTAGCCAAATTTGTTATCTTTGTCCTGCCGTCGGGTCGGCGACCATGCTATTGTAGGTAAACGAAACTGTTGGTCGTATTAGGAACTTGCGATGTCCAAGAGGTATGAATGCGTTCAGATGAATCTGAGAGCTGATAATCTAAATTCATTTTTTTTTTAAATGATATGTCTCATCTTAGACTAAACATTTGAGAGTATGAAGAAAAGAGCGGGATTACTGTATACAACTGTTTCTACCAGCTGTATCATAAAGTCTTGAAACGTAATCAGAGACTGCGGCACGGTTATTGTTAGAGTGCAGGAGAGTCTTTATCTCGGAGCATTGTCTATTTAACAGCGCAGTGACGTCAACCGCAACATCTGGATCACGCTATCTTAATTAGTAATGACGAGTTTCTTTCCCGGCAACCTATCGCGCAAATGTCGCCTCACTGACGCAGAATCTGCCATACAGTTCTTAGCGGATGGCTGCAGGCACACATTTTGCATGCCCCTCACCACACTGCATACACTGTTTTTAAAAGAATGGTTAAATTCCAAAAATTATACTTTCTTATCGAGAGCCGTTAGTTAACAGTGACTGAAGGGACAAGTTGAAAATCCCATAACCATGAAGTAGCAGTTGTCTCAATTTATGTTAAAAACACCAAGAAAACGTGCGATTGATTCCAACAAATAGCGGGATCCCTCATCTTTGGATAAGAAGATAAAATGTAAAGCAAATCAAAAGCCACAAAATATGTGTGTTAACTATCATAATTTAGCCAAACTAAATAAGGTTTCCCTTGGTATTCACAAATCACTCATTTCCAGATCGCTGTGTGACAGCTTGCAAAAAGGGAAAAAACAGAACAGCTCTTAAAAAAATGGTCGGGACCCAACTTCATTAGCGACGAGGTAATAAAACCGAATGTACACGGCACACTGTTGCTGCTCTAAACCAGTCATCATCATAAACTGAAGTATTTTATTACTCATCTTTTCTACGCAAATTTCGGTCTCTTCCTTTGGCTGTAATCACAATATACCAGTAGCCACTCTGATTTCATGTTAAATGACCAAGTAAAGTTACACAAAAGAGCCAAAGAAACTGCTGCACCTGCCTAATATCGTCTAGCCCCCGCAGGCCACAGAAGTGCCGCAAGACGACATGGCATGGACTCGACTACTGTCTGATATAGTGCTAGAGGGAACTGACACCATGAATCCTGCAGGGCTGTCCATAAATCCGTAAGAGTACGACCGAGTGGAGATCTCTTCTGAACAGTATGTTGCAAGGCATTCCAGACACGCTCAATAATGTTCATGTCTGGGGAGTTTGATGGCCAGCGGAAGTGTTTAAACTCAGAAGAGTGCTCCTGGAGCCACTCTGTAGCCATTCTGGACGTGTGGGGTGTCGCATTGTCCTGCTGGAATTGCCCAAGTCCTTCGGAATGCACAATCGACATGGAACACGCCTATCTTACCACTGACTACTAGTGTTAGACACATACGGTTGCTGTCAACAAGTATGGGCCTGAAGATGATGTTGTAACAACATCGAAACTAGTCGCCAATAAAACCCACACCTTAATACAGCTGGAGGAATTTCGTCATTTTTAACATATATTATGCTAGCTGACGTCCCAAATCGTCCATTTTAACTATGGATATACGAAGATTAATGGAAGCAAGTGATCAGACAGGATGCTTACGTACGTGTCACCTGTCAGAACCTGATCTAGACGTATTAGGTGTCCAGTATCTCTCCAACTGTACACGTCCCACACGCATGCAAAGCCTCCACCAGCTTTAACAGCCTCCTCCCTCCCCCCCCCCCACCCCCGCCCATCCAATGAAGTGCCAGGTCGATGGATTCATGAGGCTGTCTCCATACCCATACACGTCAATCCGCTCGATACAATTTGAAACGAGACTCGTCCGTCCAGGCATCATGTTTCCAGTCATCAACAACAGTCCAATGTCGGTGTTGATGGGCCAAGGTGAGGCGGTAAGCGTAGTGTCGTGCAGTCATCAAGGGTACACGAGCGGGCCTTCGGCTCCGAAAGCCCATATTGATGATGTTTCGTTGAATCGTTCACAGGCTAACACTTGGCGATGGCCCAGCACTGAAATCTGCAGCAATTTGCAGAAGGGTTGCACTTCTGTCACGCTGAACTATTCTCTTCAGTCGTCGTTGGTCCCGTTCTTGCAGGATCTTTTTCCGGACGCAGCGATGTCGGAGACTTGATGTTTTACCGGATTCCTGATATTCACGGTACACTCGTGAAATGGTCATACGGGAAAATCCCCACTTCATCGCCACCTCGGAGATGGTGCGTCCAATCATCGTGCGCCAACTGTAACATCACGTTCGCACTCACTTAAATCTTGATAACCCGCCACTGTAGCAGCAGTAACCAATGTAACAACTGCTCCAGACTCTTGTTGTCTTATGTAGGTGTTGCCGACCGCAGCGCCGTATTCTGCCTGTTTATGTTTGAATACGCATGCCCATACCAGTTTATTGGCGCTTTAGTGTAGTTGTCTAGTTAACATAGCGATAATCTGGGAGCCGGCCGGCGTGTCCGAGTGGTTCTAGGTGCTTCAGTTGGAAACGCGCGACCGCTACGGTCGCAGGTTCGAATCCTGCCTCGGGCATGGATGTGTGTGTTGTCCTTAGGTTAGTTAGGTTTAAGTAGTTCTAAGTTCTAGGGGACTGATGACCTCAGATGTTAAGTCCCATAGTGCTCAGAGCCATTTGAACTATTTGATAATCTGGGCATACTATAACTCAAATAATTTTGAAATGCATAGTTATCACTGAAAAGAACGGCTGTCGACAATGTGATCACCAAAGATACGGCTTCTCTGAAAGCCTGTACTTCGCTTAGCAGAGCTGTAAGTACTGATTAACAGACGCTGGCCTGCCTTGATTTTATAGCTTTGAAGTTCAGGGCGGACTCAATAAAACTGGCTAGAAAATATTTTTATGTCTCACACAAAATATGTTCACAGAAAGATATGGCGCAGTGATAACACACTGGCATCACAATCGGTGGAGGGAAGGTGTGTGTGTGTGGGGTGGGGGGGAGGGGGGGGACAGTGGCTCAATTCCCCATTCGGCCATTCAGATTAAGGTTTCCCGAGTTTTCCTAAATCACTTAGGCAAATTCCGTTGTGCCCCATTCTTATCGACCACCTCGTCAATGCAACATTAAACACTTACTTCTTTAGGAAATACACTTATGAGCCAAAACATTATGACCACTGGCTTAACAGCGAGTTCATTCGTCTCTGAAACGAAAATACAGCTGCGATTCTGCGTGCCATGGATTCTTCAAGTTCTTGTTAGCTTTCCGGAGCTACGTGGCACCAGAAGTCTACGTACGTAGATTATGGGCCGGTGGTTTGTGGGCGTCGGACTGATGCCAAGACAGTTTCCCAGATTTGCTCCATCACGTTCATATCAAGATATTTTGGTGGCCAAGACATCGAAATGAGTTCATTATCGTGCTCCTCAAACCACTGTAGTATGATTCTAGCCTTGTGACATTGACACTTATCCCGCTGTAAGATTTCATTGCCCGTCGGAGAGCCACCAAGCCTGAAAGTATGCAAGTGGTCCATTATAATGTGCACATAGTCTGCAGCTATTATGGTGCCTTCGATTACTACCACAGAACCCTTGGAAGTACAGGTATACATCCTCCACAGAATAATAATGGATCCACCAGCCCGTGTCCGTGGCGCGGTGGATGTTTCTAGCAGCCAATCGCCTGGATTATGACGTATCCGGACACAACCACCGCCCTTGTTAACAAGAAATGTGATTCATTCAACCAGGTGACACGTTTTCATTGATACAGTGTCCAACCTCGATTATCATACGCCCAGTGCAATAGTAATTGACGACATCACCGGGTCAACACTGGAAAACAAGGGATACGCCTGCTGCAGTTCCCAATGTTCAACAATGTATGCTGAACAATGTGCTACGAAACACTTGCACGTGCAACAGCGCTGTACTCTGTTGTCAGATTCGCCACAGACCGCCGTAAAGAGCGGGCAAGCCTCAGGTCTGCATGTTCTGTGATGATCAATAGATGCCCAATACTTAGTCACCTAATCGTGGTTTCACCGTTCTTCAGAGGCTTACCGCAGGTGCTCACGAGAGTAACAGGCGAACAGCCGCCCAGTTTTACTGATTCTAAGATGCTCGTTCCAAATACTGGGCCTATAACAAACTCCCTTCGACACAGTTCCTTATATCAGTGGAATTCCCCATTTATGGGGCGTATATCCTTGCTAGAATGATTTCTCATTTATCTCTGTTCCATTTTCTTAATGCGCCGTGAGCCGCGACAAAACCAGGTGGCATTCAATCTCGCGGTGGCCAGTGGTCATAATGTGCATCTTAATGTTTTCGCGGCGCAATAACTGATCCATTAAATTTCGGGAGTGCAGCTGCATAAATTCTGTTTCTTCTTCTTCTAATATTTCGGCCATACAACTTTCGGCAATTTTCAGAGTGACCGGACGGGTGTTCTCCACAACAGACACTCACGGTGCTAAGAATAAAATCTATGGCGGACGTAGAGAACGATGAAGAAGACACAGAACGATCCAAATCCATGGCCGTCCCGACATATATGTGAACGCGGTCGTTAAAAATAGATCGGAGCCTCACCAAGCACAAAGTTAAAATGATTTTTCATCTTCACCGAAGACTGCAGCACTTTTGAGTCCCTTCGAAGATTAACCGATGCTCCGCAAAAAATTGCTCTGAGCACTATGGGACTTAACTTCTGAGGTCATCAGTCCCCTAGAACTTAGAACTACTTAAACCTACCTAACCTAAGGACATTACACACATCCATGCCCGAGGCAGGATTCGAACCGGCGACCGTTGCGGTCGGGCAGTTCCAGACTGAAGCGCCTAGAACCGCTCGGCCACACCGGCTGGCTGATGCTCCACAAGGCTGGAGTTTAAAAGCAAGTGTGATCTCGGGCAGACAACTTGTACAGTCCATAAAAGCTGCATGGACATCACAATTAAACTCGGCTGTTACAACCCAAGCACCGCATCGACACCAGTCACTATGCAGTACGAAAATGTCAAAATTCTAGCAATGATTTCTTCCGCGCAATCACTTCAGGTGCGGCTAAGTCGTTTACCGGCGCATCCACGGGCTTGCTCTCAGCACAGGGCCCCCCTCGCCATCTTCCTCGTGCCGCTGCTAACTCAAGACTACCATCACCGCCCGTCACACGCCGTCTCGCCCACCACATTCGCACCACAAGCCTCTCTGGCAAAGAGATTCCACACAACCAGCAGTTCCACCAGAGAGGCACAACGTCGAAAAACACCAGAACTTTGTGAAAAGTTTCGACGAAAGGCACACAAGGAACCGACTGACAGCAATCGCAGATTTTCCAACATTCACACAGCGGTTCTCGAATGACTCAATTACCAAAGAGGGCAGGTCTATGGTCGAGGAAATTAACGGTTAGTAGAACGTAACGACAGTTATTTACTTATACGAGGGTTGACTGAAAAGTAATGCCTCCACCTTCGTAACTTTTGAACAGTTGGCAGCATTGGTATGCGGCAGGTACTGGCTTGTTCCGTAGCCTCTTCTCTACAGCTCCAGCTGGCGGGAAGCCTTAGCAGTGAACGGTTGTGTTGTTGCAGTGTAAAGTATGGAACCCTGCGCAGACCGTCGGTCAATGCAATGTAAGCAACGTGCAGTCATTGAATTCTTGACAGCACATAGCACCACAAAGGAGATTAATGAGAGAATGAAAGTAGTTTATGGGTGATTGTGTTGATGTGAGTACTGGGCGTCGTTGAGCGAGTAAGTTTAAAGATGTTGAAGCGGGAACATCTGACCTGCGTGACAAACAAAGAGTTGGACGTCCTGTGACAGCAACCACCGAGTTTCCCACACAAAATGTTGATTCGGGACTATCATCGTGTCACTCAGAGAGAAACTGCAAGCACAATCGGCATTTCACAAGAACGTGTGGGTCAAATTACTGCTTTGCCTGGCTATGGGAAGATCTGTGCATGATGGGTATCCCGGATGCTGACTGCTGAAATGAAAGCGCACAGACTTGAAATTGGACTGGAACTTCTCTCGGGTTACGAGTATGAAGGTGATGCTTTTCTCCATTCAATTGTGACAGGATACAAATCGTGAGCACACCATTACGACACGGACGTTGAGTGAACTGTGAGACTGTGGTTGCGGAAACAGAGGATCGACTTCTTCCGTGACGGATTCAGGAAACTTGTTCCTCATTGGCAGAAATGTATCCAACTGGCTGGTGATTATGTGGAAAAGTGAGTATTGCTAATTAAAGATCACATTCTATGGATTATTTTTGTGTTTGATTTATTAAAATATTCCCATCCAAACCCAATTAACGAAGGTGGAGGCATTACTTTTCATTCAACCCTCGTACTTGGTGATTATATTGAAAAATAGCGACATGTATCTGTGTCACTTTGAAGTATAGTGCAGTATTCAATCAAGGTTCCTTGGCTGAAATAATGATGAGCAACTTACTGTTTGAAGTCCCCTCGTACATTTCAATTATCTAATGCACACTGAACTTGCCACAGGGACTTCACTGTGCGACATTATAGTGTCTCATCGCGTGAGGCGATTTAATATCCGTATAGTGGTACTAACTGTAACTGGGAACTTAACCAGGTGAGTAATCATGTTGTCCTGCTCGGTAGGTTGGCCCCGTCGTCGAGAAGCTCGTTATCCTTTCTCATTCCAGATCGGCGCTAGAACTATTAAGACATCTGCACAGCGGATAGTCTATCCACCCAAAAGCATTCGACATCATTAAATAGGTATTACATATGACAACTAGAAATCAGGTAGTTACCAGGTGTTGGGTAAAACCACACTGTGGCGTTCCTGGCAATTAAACAATAAACAAACTAGTCAAAGCAGTTGTCTGTGATGGAGAGAGGGGACACTTAATTACCAGGTACGGATCTTTTAAATGTTATCACATTAATAATCAGAGAGAAGTGGAACACAGAATGTCAAGAGACCTCCAAGAATAAGATTATGCCAAAGTGACCTCAGTGCTGACAACTAACTTCTGAAAAGAAAAACATCGATGTTCCCGAAGACACATAAATACTATAAGGGACGATCAAAAGGTTTCCGTTTGAAGGCTGTACAGTCCAGAATCGCTACGGTAATCACGCAAAACCGGTGTCAGCACTGAGAAAACCTACCACCGACGCACCCATGTTGAACATTTCCGTTTGATAAAACACCGCATCCTGCTGTGTGAGAACTTCTGTAACTGCATGGTGTACATCCTCGTCCGCCAAGAATCGTCGACCCTTCAATGCATTTTTTTAAGGGACCGAAAGCGTGATAATCGCATGGGGAGAAGACAGGACAACAGCGCAGATGCCCGATGTCTCCTGCTTGGGTTGGCATAACTTCTGCTGGCCTCCCAGATCTACGGACATCTTATGTCGAATCGCGATCAGCACAGAACTCGGGACACCATTCCACAACGGTGCTTTTCAAAAACAGACATGCTGCCGCAGAGGCATTCTTCACTCTCCAATGAATATTTGCCGGTGTTTGTTCTTCGGTAACCAAGAAAAGAATAACAATACGTCGGTCCTGTTTGGATGCATTTGCTAATAAAATTACCATAGCTCACGTTTCCGCATACACCGCACTCACGTGTGAAAGACACGAATGTCACACTAGGCCCTTTCCTACATGTCGGTGCTTATACACCCGCATATGACTCGTCATACGTTAGATATGGGCTCATCGACGTCCTCAAACGGAAACTTTTTGATCGCCTCTTATACAGGGTGAGGCAGAAACAATGGAAGTTTTTAGAACGTATAGTATTCAGGCTCAGGTTGTAGGAGTGGGGGGACTGGTGTGATCACGTGTTTGGTAGCTTCTGCCATTTTGTTTAGTCCAGGTCGTGGAGCCGTGGACAGTGCAACATCGTGTGTTTGATTACCATAGTTTTGTGCATAATAATGAGTCTATCGTTGCAGTTCAGCGTGAATTTAGTCACCATTTCAATGTTGCGAGACATGTTAGTGTTCCCACTCATAACATTTTACGCTGGGCTGAATCATTTCGTTTACGAGTAACAGTGATGAATAGAAAATTGCCAGGGGCTCCTCGCTCAGTACGCACCGCAGAAAAAGTTGAAAGAGTTCAGTAAGCCTATTCCGTAGTGCTGGTCAATCTGGTAGGAGACATTCTGCTGAACTGCAGTAATCGTTCAGTAAGTCGTATTTTGCACGTTGATCTAGGATGTCATCCGTGCAAAATGGCCATGGTGCAACAATTTAACCCTAGAGATATGTACAGCTGCTGAATTTTGCTCGAGAAATGGAGGCCATTGCTGGCCGATGTGGCCGAGCGGTTCTAGGCGTTTCAGTCCGGAAACGCGCTGCTGCTACGGTCGCAGGTTCGAATCCTGCCTCGGGCATGGTTGTGTGTGATGTCCTTAGGTTAGTCAGGTGTAAGTAGTTCTAAGTTCTACGGACTGATGACCTCAGAAGTTGAGTCCCATAGTGCTCAGAGCCATTTGAACCATTTTGGAGGCCATTCTTGAGCAAAATGACAACATTATTTTGTCTAAGAGTGATGAAGCTCACTTTCATTTGAACGGCATAGTAAATCAGCGGAACTGTTGTTATTGGACCAGAGAAAATCCAAAACTAATGCATGAGAGACTATTATATAGTCCCAAGGCGACTGTTTGGTGCGCTGTAACCGGTACAGATGTTATTTTTCATACTTTTTCCAAGACGACAAGGAAAATATTGTAACTGTAACCTCGGAATGTTGAAGACTGATTATCAATGAATTCTTCCTACCTGAACTATGAGGTAAACGTATTCCTATTCGGCGAGTTTGGTTTCAGTAGGACGGGTCCACAGCTCACACAACAATAATGTCAATGGAAGTTATTCGGATTGTTTTTCGTTATCGCGTCGGTTCCCGGTCTGGTGACATTAGTTGGCCTCCTCGTTCCCCAAACTCGTCTATACCCGACTTCTTATTGTGGGGTTACCACAAGTCATGTGTATACAAGCATAAACCACGTGCACTTGAAGAACTGAAGGAAGAAACTTGTGTGGAATTCGCTCAAATTGATAGAGCAATGATGGAGAGAACGGAAGCCAAATTACGAGAGTCGCTTGGGCAGTGCATCGGTGAAAACGGCCTTCACCTGGGAGATGTTTTCAAGCATTAATTTTGTAAAATGGCAACATCATTTGAGAATTATCCCGTAAATAATTTTTTTTAAGCAGAAGTAACGATATACTGTTTCTTTTAAACGTCCGTCATTTATGCCTCATCCAGTATAAGGCGCCACACACTTAACCACAGTAGCTACAGGATGCGTATATATATATATATATATATATATATATATATATATATATATATATATATATATATTGGTCCTATCGCATCCCCATTCTGTGACTGCTGTAAAGAAAAGGATGTCAACCACAACGTTTGTGGCTGCCCCAACATCTACAACACTACAAGCCAGCTACTACAACGTCTAGTTACGAACGGTTACTCTTTACCGTCGTTTACCACCGTACTACTCTTCTTGAAAGTTGAGAGTATTTCGCCTATTATGTACATTTTTGTTAGAAGAGCACGTAAACTTTTAATTTAATGCTGTTGTAATTGTTATGTTTATGTTGATGTACAATGTATTAATCCTACGTGTACGTTGCTCTTCAATTTGCTAAACCTTACATGCATGGGATAATTAATTATAGGAGTCTTTCTTCGATGACAAAAAACCTTGCCACACTCGCCTATTTAACCTAAATTGCATACATGTTTTCTACTGAACTGTGTAAGCCTTTTCCGTACTAATTGTGCAGTCTGGCTATAAAACGAAAAAGGAGCAGGCGGAGTCCAGACTCTAACAAGCAACGTCACAAGATGCACCAACAGCGTGGTTCACAACTTTGCACCAAGCCTACTGCAGATCACTTTTGAAAATATTGGCGACGCAGTCTGCACACACTCCGGGAGTGTTTCTTTTTCACCAAATGGTCTTAAAACTAGGCACAACATGGAAATTAGTAACTGATATAACGAACGCAAGAAACGCACACGAACAGAATCTACGCAAATCGCAGAAAGCCGCCCTGCACTGCTAGGTTCTTAGCGCTTCTGTACAGGAACTGTAACGCCCTTCTGGAAACGCTGTTTGCCCCTCACTAGCACTTGCTGCTTTTAAGTTTACAAACGTATCATAGATAATATAGTGAAAAAAGTAAGAGTATATATGCAAATGCATGTGAAAAATCTATTGAAATATAACAGATACCTTTCCTAGGCGGTCTAGAAGGCGTTTTCCATTGGGTTATTTGGAGAAAGTACATAGTTCGGACTGTCAATTCCAGTGTCTATGACGCGGTGAGTTTATGAAGGCTAGATTGCAGCTGCCGCATTTTCCGCGCGGATATTCGGGCTATGTGAAACGTCCGCTGGGATCTGACAGCTGCTACCGCAAATCACTTGCTTGACATCGCAACTGCTGCGGCTTTCCGGTCGAAATTGTTAGTGTGGAATCCCACAACACAGGTTGCGGCATACCGTCACAATACCGCTGAGTGTATCAACATGCTTCTGCTTTTATGTAAATGGATTATATATCTGCATTATGAACCCAAAAGGAAGATCGACATCGAGGTTATTAGATGTGATTTTGTACTGCTGAATCTGTGCTAGCAAGCAATGTTTCGTTTTGTGCAATCGTTTTACCCTGATTTTTAATTCCACTCCTGAAGCTTTCCTTTACTTCAGTCATTGCTTCATCGCTGTACATCCTTCACACTATTGGAGAAATGCAACATCTTTGTCTTACCCCATTTTTTAATTCAGGTGCTCCTCAGTTAGTCAGACATTCTTCTTGTTCACTTTTGAATCTAGTACCAGTTGTATATCGCCTGTCTTTGGGTATAGTTTATACAGTTTCCAATATCTTTCACCATTTTATGCTGATAAATGCTTTTTTGTAAGCCTTGCTTCCACTACCAAGTGCTACGTCAGAACTGTCTCTCCCGTACTTTACCTTTCCTAAAGCAAAACTAATCGTCAGTTTGCTTTTCCGGTCTTACTTATATTAATCCAAACAGCAACTTGGATGTATTAGTTGCTAAACAAATTGTGCGATACTTTCAAATTTACCTCCTCCTTCTAACGTTCTGCGTGGTGTCTGTTTGTTCTAAGTCGTGTCTCCCTACCACTGACGCTCTGAGCGTGTTTTTTTAGGGAATTGACTAGTTTGAACCTGGGACCTGTTGCTGGTAAGGCGACGCCAGACCACACATGATATGTAGAGTTCAGAAGAATTCAGTGAGACTAGCGATGATATAACCAAATACTTAATGATTTCAGCGTCAGCTCCACTACGCTCCCTGTAAAAGAATCTTAATACTAACTAAATTTAGTGGAAGGGGTTCAAGGCTTTCCTATTTTTAGTCAGCTGGTAAAAAAACGTCGAAAAAGCAGTTAAGTTTACCATTGGAAATTTTATTCTACTCACAAAACATTGTTTATAAATTGTACTATTGATAAAAGGGCCGGCCGCGGTGGTCTAGCGGTTCTAGGCGCTCAGGCCGGAACCGCCGGACAGCTACGGTCGCAGGTTCGAATCCTGCCTCGGGCATGGATGTGTGTGATGTCCTTAGGTTAGTTAGGTTTAATTAGTTCTAAGTTCTAGGCGACTGATGACCTCAGAAGTTAAGTCGCATAGTGCTCAGAGCCATTTGATAAAAGGAAATATTTTAATACAGGATTATAAAAACCAACTACGTTCAGCAAAAATGTGAACGAATATTCCCTGAGTGGGTTTCCAAGTTCTACAATGGATTGAAGGATGACCTATGCCATATCACATCTATAATCTAGGTTTAAATTAAGCTTCACAAAAGAGAAAACTATCAAAATGGTCTACAGTGACCCTCAATTATCTTTAATTACTTATCTAACTTGTCGTAAATTACAGTGGCTGATGTAGCTTCTCAATAATTATATAACAGAAATATCATCGCGTTTCAGATTTTAACTTATGTAGCAAATGTGAATACCATGAGCTTTAATTGACGATCGACACTAGTATTATGCAAAAAGGGGGTGTAACAGATGAGAATTCTGCAGTTCTGAGTGAAGCTTTATGCGCTGTTATGCAGCATCGCGTGCGTTCACTACCTTGTCGTTGGTTAGGCAGTGTCAGCGGGCGGCGGGCGGCGCAGCTCCATCCATCTCGCCGTCTCGGAAGCAACTCTCCCTTAACTTCTCCTTACTACAATTTACCGAAGTTGGTTTAAAAAAAACTATCTGGCTATGTTTTCATCTGACCAATCAGGGTCTCAATGTTAAACTTAAGCTCCGCCTACAAAAATTCTGTCTATCCAATGAGAAATGTTATACTTTTCGTGGTGGGGCAATGTTTTTAACGTTTGCAACGTAACAGAGACGCGAAAAAGTCTCACGCTAAAACTTGCAGCTGGTGTGGCCCTTTTAGTGTTATCGTAAGATCTATACTGTTCTTCTGGAGGGCTTTATCTTTTAGTATGGGCTGGGGGGTGGTTCTGGCGGTTGGCTGGCGACGTGGGTATCCGTCCCTTACCATAGGGCCTTCTAGCTTAACATGGTTCTGCTCTCAGCTTCTGTTCTCGTTTCTCCCCTCGGAACTGCGTCTGTCTCATGGTGGGAAGGTACGACATGCATTTAGGCATTCTTGTGATAGTCTGTGGTATTCCATTTGCTCACTCGTTACTCGTATTACTTTGGTTAATTTAATGTCACGATTTATTCGGAGCTATGTGATACTTTGCAGACGACTAGGTTACAATAGGACAGGGATTTGGGAAGGTATGTCGTCTAGTCTTCACCCATCTTCTTTCTTGGCCTCAATCATGCGAATCTTCAACTTCTGTTCTTCCTGCTTTTTCTCTGCTTCTTACTTGATTCTTGGTTCTTCTCTGGGCAGGATATGGGAATATTTATTGATAACTAGTCGCTTTGAAGTTCTCCTCTTAGTAACAGTTTGATAAATTGTTCGGATGTGTGATTTTTACTTTGTGGAAGTTTTCTACAGTTTCGTGCATCAGCGTGCTGTTTAATAGCAGTAGTGTGACTTTTACACGTATTTTTTTGCCAGTGGTGGCTTGCCCAAGCGGTCTTCTCCTCGGGCCGTTTTTTGCTCGCTCCACTGAGTCGGGGCGTCCCGGGGTTTACGAGCAGCGAAAGTCCGGTGTTTGCTTGTCTGTCCCTTCAGCAGTAGATTTACAAGTGCCCTTTGTTGGTCTCACTGTCCTTTCCCTTCTCTCAACGCTTCTGCCTTGTAGGAATCGTGTCTTGCTAATTACGTCCTTTCCTTTCTTGATACTTCTCTGGTTGCAACTTGTGGGTCGTTGCATCTGGTTTTTTGCTGGAGTTTTTTACAATGGTTCTTACAAAAAGTTTTACTTATATTCATCTAACATATTTCTAGTACCTATATTGTTTTATGCCTTTTTAAAAAGCTTTACAAATTTTGGCGCCCTTTCCATGTTACAATTCTAAGATATTTTGAATCTTAACCACTACAAGAATCCTCAAATTCGTTTTTTATTTTTGTGTTGTGTCATGATGTATAGCATTTTAGTATTTCATTCTGTTAGACTATCTACGCTTTAATCCCTTCACATTAATCTATAGTACTATTGGTGTTGTTTTTGTTTTTATTGAAACTACTTACTTTTTCCCACCTTCCTCTCTCTTCATTCTTCTTTCTCCTGACGATCTTTTCTGCAACATAATCTTGAAATATTGTGCTGATTATTTACCAGTGATAAAATGAATCCTCAAACTTTTTGATATGCCTCACATGGTGAAGTCCTAAGGTTTTGCCTGCTTTTGGGTTCATTAGTTCCACAGCTTTATCATGATCAATTCGGCTAATTATGACAGGTCCTTTGTATGCAGCAAAAAACTTATGTATTTTGTGTTTCTGTTTGCTGGAGAGATGGTGTGTTTTTACAAATACTTTCTGGCTTACTGAGAATGTTCTTTTAATTGCTGTTCTATCTCCTCTTTCTTTTCTTTTAATGGCTGCCTTTCTGATGTTGGAGAGTGCTGTTGCTATGACTTGTTTGTGCTGTCTATGCGGTACAATAGGAAATCTAACATTTTCTCTGGTTATGTTTGGGGGTTCAATATTTTTAAGTACAGTAACTGGAGGTAGTAGTGTAGTGCTATGTGGCATTTCATTTATTACTTCTTGAAAATCTTTAAGGTATATATCCCAAGTGTTGTGTCTTTTGCCTGCATATAATTGGCATAAAGTGCTTATGTCCTTCATAGATCGTTCTGCTGAATTTACGCTAGGTTTGTACTTAGATATGTAGATGGGTTTTATTTTGTGTTGTTTTAACGTGTTCTGCCATTGCACTGATTTGTATTGTGGCCCATTATCCGAAATTATTCGCTCCACTCGACCTACTTGTCTGAGAAAATCTTGTCTAAATGCTTTACTTATAGTAAGACCTGTTGCCCATTTTAATGGTGTCAAGGTAACACATTTAGAAGTAAGTTCCAAAACGACAAATATGAAAGTATATCCATTTTTTGTGCATGGGAGGGGCCCCATCAAATCTGTTTCAGCTATTTGTTTCAATTTTTTAGGGATTATTGGAAACATAGGTGGTTTGGTTTGGAAAGTGACGTATTTAGCCCTCATACATTTTTTGCATTTGACTAATACTGATCTAATTCATCTTTCCATATTAGGAAAAATGGCTTGTTTGTTTTATTTTTAAAAAGCATTTCTTTGGTCCAAAGTGACCATTACGTAAATGTGTATACCATATGTACTTATTAATTAGTTCATCTGGGATATAAATTAACCATTCATTCGTTGCAACATTTCGTCTAAAAAATAAAACATTGTTTTTTACGAGATAGCGCTGACGAAGGTCTGGAAAATCCTTGCTTCTCCACTTGTGTTCGATTCCTAGTATTTTGGGATCCTTGTCCTGTTCTTTGCCTATGTTTTTCAATGCTGTCGTAATGTAGTTTTCGAAAAGTGCTTGTTTCATATAGTACATTGTAAACTGGTCTTCTGCTGCTTCCAAACCTATGTTATTGGATGCACTCTGTGGACATCGTGATAAAGCATCTGCTAACACATTCGCTGGTTCTGGTATGTGTGTAATAGTGAAGTCAAATTCTTGTAGTATTAACATCCATGTGGCTAACCTCCCATGAGTTAGTTTGGCGGATAACAGAAATTCTAATGCTTTATGGTCAGTGTATACTTTTGTTTTTCTTCCGAATAGGAAGTATCGAAAACGTTGGAAGCCCCATACAATGGCCAATGCTTCCTGCTCCGTGACTGAATAGTTTTTCTCGCTTTTTGTGAGTACACGATTGGCAAATGCAATTGTTCTATATGATCGTAGCCCTGCCTGTTCGTATTCTTGGAATAAAACAACTCATAAACCTGTTTTCGCGCTATCAGTGGCCATACAAAAATTTTGTGTTAGATCAGGACGTGCTAAAATCGGTGATGTTGTTAGTGCGTTTTTCACTTTTAAAAATTCTTCATTGGCTTGTTGATCCCATACCCATGGCGTGTTTTTTCCAGTCAATGCACATAGGCGTGGTGTTGCGAGAGAGTCGATCCAAATAAATTTTGTATAGAATCCGGTGGGACCTGGAAATAATCTAAGAGTTTTCTTATTATATGGAGTACAGAATTCTTTGATTGCCGTTAGTTTTTCTGGGTCGGGCATTACCCCTATCTCGGAAATTATGTGTCCTAGAAATTTGACCTCTCGCCTTCCAAATTTGGATGTTGTTATATTTACTGTGACCCCATGCTCTTTCATGATCTGTAAAAACTGATTTAATGTGTCGTTGTGATGTTCCCAAGAGGGTTCTGCTATAATCACATCATCAACATAACAAGTAATTTTTTGTAAAATTTCAGGACTGAGTATAGTATTAAATCCCCTAATAAACGCTGCCGATGATATGTTTAAACCAAATGGCAATCGTTTAAATTGGTAACATCTACCGAATACGATAAATGCTGTAAATTTTCTACATTCTGGGGCCAATTATATTTGCCAGAAACTACTCCGTAAATCAATTGATGAAAATATTTTAGCACCATGGAAGTTTTGAATCAATTCCTCTATTTTTTCTGGGCGATCTGTCTCAGTGATTATGATTGTGTTGATCTGTCTGGAATCAAGCACTAACCTGATGCTCCCATCTCGTTTTTGTACAGTATGGAGCGGGCTGTTATATGTGGAGGTAGCTGGTTCAATAATATCATCATCTAACAATTTAGATATCTCCTGGAATACTTTATTCCTGTAGCTTAATGGGATTGTATAGGGTGGCACTCTAAATGGTTTGTGCTGTTTTACGTCAAACTTGTACTGAAAGTGTTTAATACTGCCAGTCTTAGGTAAAAATACCTCTGCTTTATCTCGTAAAATACCCTCTAATTCTCTTTTACTGTGTTCCGAAATACCTTGAACTTCTTGCAATTTTTCGTCGATTTCTTTATGGACTTCTAACATGAGTTGAGGCGATTCCCCCTTTTGTGCATAGCATTCTAATTCTTCATCCTCTTTATCTCGCATCATTCTTAATTGTTTGTTTATAACTGGTATTTCTTCTAATTTTAGCTTTTGCTCAAAGAGAAGTGTGACATTCCCGAATGTTACGCTACCTTTCCCCATATCTATTATCGCTCGTCTCACATTTAAAAAATCTCCACCTATAATCAAATCTACAGTTAGTTTAGGTATAATCACGAAGTTGACTTCGATCTTTTGACCTTGGCAGGAGAGAGTTAACCTTGTTTGTCTCGTAACTTCCTCAGCATTGTTTCTAATAGGGCCTCTTACTTTAATCTTACGTGTTTTCAGAACTGGCAATTCCTCATTGGCATTACACTGCATGAATAAATTTTCTGAGATCGCGATCGGTTCACTTCCGCTATCAATTACAATATTGACTGGGATATGCTTTACCATGTCCTTCACAATTGGTTGAATTTGAAAGGGTTGGTTCTGTTCTTCTTTTTCTTGCATCAACGAATCCTCCACTGAATCATACATGAGTCTTTTCAGGGCTTTCCCCTGTGAATTCGAACTTTCTGTAAGATAAGCTTCGACTGCTACTTCTCTCTCTTTTATTTCCTCTTCTCTATTTCTTCCTTCATTTACGCTTTCTTCAACATCCTCTACTTTTTACTCATCCTCGTCTATCTTCTCCTTCTTCGTCGCTACTTTCATATAATCGCATCTAAATGCTCTCTAATTATCGCTTCATAACTTCCTTCATTATATACGTTGGGTTGTGTGCCCACTAGTAACTTATTTTCAACTTCTGTCGACTGCGCATTATCCTAATTGAATTCGCTTTCCCTGGTTCCCATCTCAAATAGCTCTGCAATACTCATTACTTCGTCCTTTCCTCCTACATTCGTTGTGCATGCCTCTGGTAATTCATCTTCCTCGTCAGTATTCTCCCAATTAATTTCGTCCCAACACGATATTGTTATTTTCCTGTCTTAATTTTCATCTGGTCCCTGCGGATTTGTTTCTTCCTTCTTCTCTTCTCGTGATAAGGTATTTACTTCTCTGTTCAAGGTGCTGCAATTGTCCTGGGTCGGTGCGTCATTCTCTTTGGCATGGGCGCTTAGTTGTCAATTCGAACGTTTATCGGGGTTTGGTGGTCTTACCTCCACCTCTTGTATCTGTATTCTCTTTTCTTGTTCAGCTTGTTCATATTGGTTTCTTTGTTGATAATTTGTCGGTCTATTGATTCCCCAATACCCGTTCCGGTTGTCGTTATTCCCTCTGTAATAGTTGTTGCCGTTCCTGGGTGAATTATAGTTATTGCCATATTCTCTTCTAAATCCATAACCGGTTCTTTGTTGAAATCTATTGTCGTTTCTTGGTGCGAAGTTATCACGTGGTTCGTAATTATTGTTTCTTCGTACTGTGTCTTGTGGATTCCACTGCTTTTTGCTTTCGTTTTCACGTGCACTATGTCTTTTTCTTGCGTCTTCTTCCGAAAATATGGACTCTAGTTCCCTTAGAATACCTTTAAATGCTTCGACGTCATTGCCTCAGCGACCTACTAATGATTGCTGGTATTTGAATGGTAGCTTCATCGCGCATAATTTAATCAACTCTCCGTCACTGTATGGTACACCTAAGCATTGATTTTTCTTTGTCATTACTTCGAAAAATTTCACGGGACTCTTCTCTCCTGAATTTTCAAAATATGGGTTCTGTAATAATTCGTACTTCACTCTGTTCTGTGCTTCGCTGGACCAATATCGTGATAGAAACTTCTCTCAGAAATCTTCGTACGATCGGCATGTCGCTGCAACATTCTGCATGGTTTCTGCGACTGTTCCTGACATGTGTGCACATATAAAGTCTAATTTGTGTGCTAGCGTCCGGTGTTCTGGTAATCCTACTCGGAGTTGATCAATAAAAGTTCGTGGATGTAATGAGTTTCCTTCTCGAAAGTGGTGAAATTTTCTGACTGTGAGGAAATGATCGTTGTCGTACTTCGTCATAGTTCCATATGAAATTCGCGATTCTTCGCCACTTTTGTTTCTGATCATCTCTCCCGTCGTTCTTTCCGGTTGTGGTAGATCCATTGGATATTGTCCACTGTAACTTTCGCCTACCCTTGCGTAGTATCGTTGGAGTGGTACGCAATAATTTTCTTCCATCGGTTGTGAACGTGTAGCTGAATGCATTGCACTGTACTCTTCGCGACCTGGCTTTCCATTGTCACGTATTGGTTCGGTATCTTGTCTGGCTAACCTTGCCGCATCATTGCACGATCCAGACTGTCTTGAAACATACATTTGTGGTTCTGCATGTGTTTGTGGTGTCGTTTGTTCATCAAGAATTTCGAAACGTGTTTGTTGTGGTGCAGGCTGTCTGATTTTACGTATGTTATTTTCTGCCTGTGATTGGAATCGAAAATGCATGATATCTTCGTTAATTGCTTGTTCTTCCGGTGCTGTTACAGATACGGATGTGATTGCAGACTCAGTGCTTGTTCGATCCTGTCCACTACGCTCTTCAATGGTTTGCAACAACTCTGTTCGCAACTTCTGAAATTGTTGCTTCGTTTGCGCTTCTATTTTGACTATGCGGTTATCATATCTTTTCAGCGCTGCTTTTGTGATACGTTTGTGTAACACATTGTTTCCAACAATTTCACTCGCTGTACCTGCTGCTTGTCTAGTAATTACGTTTATCTGTTTCTCTAGTTTCTTGACTTCTCCCTGGGTGTTGTTACGTAATGTTTTGTCTCGTCCTGAGTGTCATTACGCAATGTTTGTACGTCCGCTTGTACCTAGTCAATGTCTGTTCTCAATTGATTGTGACCTGTTACTAAGTTTCCTATCACTTCTCGAGATTCTTTTGCCTCGTCTAAATATGACTTAGGTGTAACTGAATTTTTTTGTTTTCTTCTTTAATCGCACGCATTTGTCTCGTGGTTTCTGCATTCTGAATTTGAATTTGGTTCGCTATGTCTTTAATTTGCCTTGTCATGGTTTCCGTAATTTGTTGTAATAACTCTGCCAGATTCGTGGGTCCTATTGCGTTTTCTTCCGACGTCCTACGCTCTGTGTTTTCGCCCAAGTGTTGGTTCGCAACCGATTGTATTGAACTGTGCTGTGACACGTTTCTGCTCGCATTCCTTGTACTCTGTGGTGAGGGAGCTCTGATTACTTGTACTATGGGTTCTACGTATTCAAGACGCAACTTAGAATCCTCATCGTCTGTCTCTCTACTTTCCTGCTCCTCTGTCGTATGCTGACCTAGGTTTTCTGTGCCTTGACGTACATTATCCTCGTTATGGTGCGTTATCTGTACTATTTCTCGTGATACTGCATCGTCTGTTGTACTGTCCTCTATTCTCTGTCCATCTTCATGTTAGGTCTCTACCTCAATTCGCTCAAGGTCTCGATCTGCCATTGCTAATCTTTCCGAATCCCTCATTTTCTGTTTTAAAAGCAATTCAAGCGCCCTACTTCGCGTCAACAAGCGCTCATACGATCTCACGCGTTTCATAAACTTTTTGTTCACACGACTTCACACTTATTATACCCAAGACTAATATTCCATTCACTTACTTGTTGGGCCAGAACCAACTTGTCAACGATGCATCCGCCACTTGTGCGCTTGCATTGGAGAGAAAACTTAATTCCAACAATATTAAAATTCATAACTTAATTATGCTATTGTCTCTGCTAGAATGTCTCACTTTCTATTGAATACTTTCTTACTATCTATCGCTTTAGCTACTGTTTTCGACTGTTTATAACTTTCAAAAAAAATTTTTTACTATGAAAATTTTTCAACAGGATATTTTTCTGACCTAGTTAGGCATGTGGTCGACCTTCAATCATGGTATTTTACCATCCTGGCAGGGTCGCCATTCTCTAACATTCTGCGTGGTGTCTGTTTGTTCTAACTCGTGTCTCCCTACCACTTAAGCACAACGATGGTCTGAGCGTGTTTTTTAGGGAATTGACTAGTTCGAACCTGGGACCTGTTGCTGGTAAGGAGATGCCAGACCACACATGACATGTAGGGTTCAGAAGATTTCAATGAGACTAGCGATGATATAACCAAATACTTAATGATTTCAGCGTCAGCTCCACTGCACTCCCTGTAAAAGAATCTTAATACTAACTAAATTTAATGGAAGGGGTTCAAGGCTTTCCTATTTTTAGTTAGCTGGTAAAATAACGTCGAAAAAGCAGTTAAGTTTACCATTGGAAATTTTATTCTACTCACAAAAAAATTGTTTATAAATTGTACTATTGATAAAAGGAAATATTTTAATACAGGATGATAAAAACCAACTACGTTCAGCAAAAATGTGAACGAATATTCCCTGAGTGGGTTTCCAAGTTCTACAATGGATTGAAGGATGACCTATGCCATATCACATCTATAATCTGGGTTTAAATTAAGTTTCACAAAAGAGAAAACTATCAAAATGGTCTACAGTGACCCTCAATTATCTTTAATTAATTATCTGACTTGTCGTAAATTACAGTGGCTGATATGGTTTCTCAATAATTATACACTCCTGGAAATTGAAATAAGAACACCGTGAATTCATTGTCCCAGGAAGGGGAAACTTTATTGACACATTCCTGGGGTCAGATACATCACATGATCACACTGACAGAACCACAGGCACATAGACACAGGCAACAGAGCATGCACAATGTCGGCACTAGTACAGTGTATATCCACCTTTCGCAGCAATGCAGGCTGCTATTCTCCCATGGAGACGATCGTAGAGATGCTGGATGTAGTCCTGTGGAACGGCTTGCCATGCCATTTCCACCTGGCGCCTCAGTTGGACCAGCGTTCGTGCTGGACGTGCAGACCGCGTGAGACGACGCTTCATCCAGTCCCAAACATGCTCAATGGGGGACAGATCCGGAGATCTTGCTGGCCAGGGTAGTTGACTTACACCTTCTAGAGCACGTTGGGTGGCACGGGATACATGCGGACGTGCATTGTCCTGTTGGAACAGCAAGTTCCCTTGCCGGTCTAGGAATGGTAGAACGATGGGTTCGATGACGGTTTGGATGTACCGTGCACTATTCAGTGTCCCCTCGACGATCACCAGTGGTGTACGGCCAGTGTAGGAGATCGCTCCCCACACCATGATGCCGGGTGTTGGCCCTGTGTGCCTCGGTCGTATGCAGTCCTGATTGTGGCGCTCACCTGCACGGCGCCAAACACGCATACGACCATCATTGGCACCAAGGCAGAAGCGACTCTCATCGCTGAAGACGACACGTCTCCATTCGTCCCTCCATTCACGCCTGTCGCGACACCACTGGAGGCGGGCTGCACGATGTTGGGGCGTGAGCGGAAGACGGCCTAACGGTGTGCGGGACCGTAGCCCAGCTTCATGGAGACGGTTGCGAATGGTCCTCGCCGATACCCCAGGAGCAACAGTGTCCCTAATTTGCTGGGAAGTGGCGGTGCGGTCCCCTACGGCACTGCGTAGGATCCTACGGTCTTGGCGTGCATCCGTGCGTCGCTGCGGTCCGGTCCCAGGTCGACGGGCACGTGCACCTTCCGCCGACCACTGGCGACAACATCGATGTACTGTGGAGACCTCACGCCCCACGTGTTGAGCAATTCGGCGGTACGTCCACCCGGCCTCCCGCATGCCCACTATACGCCCTCGCTCAAAGTCCGTCAACTGCACATACGGTTCACGTCCACGCTGTTGCGGCATGCTACCAGTGTTAAAGACTGCGATGGAGCTCCGTATGCCACGGCAAACTGGCTGACACTGACGGCGGCGGTGCACAAATGCTGCGCAGCTAGCGCCATTCGACGGCCAACACCGCGGTTCCTGGTGTGTCCGCTGTGCCGTGCGTGTGATCATTGCTTGTACAACCCTCTCGCAGTGTCCGGAGCAAGTATGGTGGGTCTGACACACCAGTGTCAATGTGTTCTTTTTTCCATTTCCAGGAGTGTATAACAGAAATATCATCGCGTTTCAGATTTTAACCTACGTAGCAAATGTGAATACCATGAGCTTTAATTGACGATCGACACTAGTATTACGCAAAAAGGGGGTGTAACAGATGAGACTTCTGCAGTTCTGAGTGAAGCTTTATGCGCTGTTATGTGGCATCGCGCGCATTCATTACCTTGTCCTTGGTTAAGCAGTGTCAGGGGGCGGCGGGCGGCACAGCTCCATACAGCTCGCCGCCTCGGAAGCAACTCTCCCTTAACTTCTCCTTACTACAATTTACCGAAGTTGGTTTAAAAAAACTATCTGGCTGTGTTTTCATCTGACCAATCAGGGTCTCAATGTTAACCTTAAGCTCCGCCTACAAAAATTCTGTCAATCCAATGAGAAACGTTATACTTTTCGTGGTGGGGCAATGTTTTTAAAGTTTGCAACGTAACAGAGACGCGAAAAAGTCTCACGCTAAAACTTGCAGCTGGTGTGGAGCTTTTAGTGATATCGTAAGATCTATACTGTTCTTCTGGAGTTCTCTATCTTTTAACATGGGCTGGGGGGTTGTCCTGGCGGTTGGCTGGCGACGTGGGCGTCCGTCCCTTATCGTAGGGCCTTCTAGCTTAACACAGTTCTGCTCTCGGCTTCTGTTCTCGTTTCTCCCCTCGGAACTGCGTCTGGCTCACGGTGGGAAGGTATGACATGCATTTAGGCATTTTTGTTTTAGTCTGTGGTATTCCATTTGCTCACTCGTTACTCGTATTACTTTGGTTAATTTAATGTCACGATTTATTCGGAGCTATGTGACATTGCTGGATTCGCTTATCATGTCAGGGTTTTCATGGATGGTGTTGGATTTGCCTGACACCTTACATCCTGCTACGTTCGGGATGTGTCGATGAGATTCCGATTGTGTCGATGATATTTCCAAAGTCTGATGGCATGTGTATAGTCTCATATATTCTACACATCAACTAGAATAGTCTTTTGGCTGCCACTCCCCCTTCTCCCCCCCCCCTCCTCCCACAATGATTCTGAGAAACTAGGAGGAATGCTATCTAAGCCTTTCTTCTTATTTGATCGCATGTCTCACAAAGGTCTATGAAATTCTGACTCTAATAGTGTATCCCCTATGTCTTCCTATCGACTCCGTTTCTTCTTTTATCGCATCAGCAGACAGGTTTACTTTCCTCGTAGAGGCCTTAAGTTTTACGCTCTGCATCCACCTGGAATTTCTTTTGTTCTATTAATGTTGCCACCTTTGCTTTTAATTTCACTGAAGCTTGTTTTCACTCTTCTATATGCTGAATCTTTGTTATTGTAATTATAATTTTTTTTTCAAATCTGTATTGGCCACTGCCCAAAACAATTTGTAAAATTTTTTGTGGGGAGCATGGGGGCTATGTAAGTAGGTTGTTTAAGTTTTTATGTTGGTAACGCCACGTAGTGCTTTGTATGAAAATGACTGGCTATGCTGTGTGCAGTCTGAGGCTGGTCGGCATTGTTGCAATATTCGCTATTGTAGTGTTGGGCAGTTGGCTGTTAACAGCGTGTAGCTTTGCGCAGTTGGGGGTGAGCCGCCAGCAGTGGTGGATGTGGGGAGAGAAATCTTTTATCACATCAGCAGACAGGTTTACTTTCCTCACAGAGACCTTACGTTTTACGGTCTGCATCCACCTGCAATTTCTTTTGTTCTATTAATGTTGACACCTTTGCTTTTAATTTCACTGTAGCTTGTTTTCACTTATCTGTATGCTGAATCTGTTTCTTTTTCGATTTCCTTACATTTTCCCTGCACCCATTTAGCTTTAGCTTTGCTGTGATTCCTATTGATTTGATTCGTAGGTGACTTATACTGCTGTATCCCTGTGTTTGCATTCACACTTTTGTGCTTCCTACTTTCGTCCATAAATGGAAATATTTCTTCTCTTACACAATGCTCCTTCGCAGCCACCTTTATTTTACCTATATTTCATTGTCCCACATCTTTAATTGCCATTTACAGAAACATCCATTCCTCTTCAACTGAAAATTCCACTGTGGTATTTATTCCCGCAATATCTGCAACCTGAGAGAACTTCAAAGCACACCATCATTCATCATTACTTCACTATTTTCTTCGTTATATATGAATATTTCCTGGCAATTCTCTTAAAATTCAGCCTAACCTTCTTTATTACTAAATTGTGATCGGTGTCTATGTCTACTCCTGGGTACGCCTTACAATCCAATCTGATTTCGGAATCTCTGTTCCACCACGATGTCATACAGCTACTATCTTCTCGTGTCTCCAGGTCTTTTCCAGGTATACCTTCTTTTGTGTTTCACATCTCAAGCAGTCTTTCTCCTCTCATGAAGTACTCGACAGTGGTTTGGTGAATATTCTGGCTTATTCACAAACTGGAACACAGTCACAGTATAATAAGTGAACTAGTTTGGACGCAGTAACAGTCTTCCAACATAGCAGTCCTATAAGAACCCAGAAGTCCGAAAGCCGTGCCATATTTTCACCATCAGTTACGCGATATCACCAGCGCTAGAAGTTTTGAACTGAAGCCTCGCGGTCGACGCGGGTACGTAGGCAGTGGCCACGTGCCGTAATTGAGGGCACCACGGGACATGTTGCTCGCGCATTCTTTCGAGGGACGTTGCGTATTGTGAGCACCTTCTACTAGCATTGGCCCCGTTGTCATTCAGCAGTTGTGTGGACTCCATATCGATGTCTGAGTGCGAGCCTGAGGCCCTACCTGCTACATACACGTGTCTTTGGTATGCCGTGTGTTTCTATTTCGTGATATACGAAATGCTTCTTGCCCAAACCATAAATAGTTGTGAACACGCGTAGTAGCAAACTGTGAAGCAAAACCAGCGTAACCTCACCTGAAAATTTGTTCGTTGATTTGAAAGTCCAGTGTAACTCTTCTTGTACAGGACAAGGAGAAGATTGAGAAATGAATATGAAATACAGGGTTCTTTACGTAAATATGATGAAAATGTGTTTGACTTCATGTCTAGTAGTGAGATCCACAGGGACGAATTGCAAATTAAACTGTGTAATGTAAATGACAAAGCTCTGAATTAGAAACTCTTAAGTTAAAGTGAAGTTATAACATGTTAGAAAAGGAACCATTAAGTGTGCGTGACAGGTGGAGAACCTACGAAAGGCATAAATTGTAAGTGAAGTGCTGTGTTTGGCAAGATCTCTCTCCCCTACTGCCGAGCCCCTTAGCTTCCGTAATTCTATCTTCTATCTTTCCTCTACTACAGCATTCCAATCTCCTCTGTTAGATTTTCATCTCCGCTCACATACTGAATTACCCTTTCAATGTCCTTATATACATTATACCTTCATATTCCGCTTGTGTATCTGAAACATTGTTGTTGATGTTCATTTGCTATCGGTTCCAATGAGAATAATCACTGAACTGGTCAAAATAATTCAGTCTTTTCTCTGCCTTCCTGTTCATAACGAATACTACTCTCACAGAAATTCGTATCTTCTTTCGATTTCACTACATATAGACTGAGCCTTTGAAATTCCATTCCAAACTCAGATTCGTAGAATGTAACCCTTCAGTTGTTAATTCCAATCTTTTTCTGAAGGACACATCCCTCTTGGCAGTCCCCTCCCCAAGACCCGAACTGTGAATTTACCCACAATGTTTTGTCAATGGAAAGACCGTCATCACACTTTTTAGGTTACAGACCACACGCCCTGCGGATACACAATATACATCATTAGTGCAGTGGTTTCCATTGCCTTCTGCATCCACATGCTGTTGATCTTTGCTGATTCTTCTGCCTTGAGAGGAAGTATCTCACTCCAAGGGCAAGAGAGTGCCCTTATGACTGTCTGCTTCTACGCCCTCTTTCTGTCTCCTTCTACGCCCTCTTTGAGAAGGCCTTTAGCAGAATGAGAATGACACAGTGTATCAATGATATTATTGATTGATGAGGGTTATGGGACTCAACAGTGAGGTCGTCAGTCCCGAAATTCAAAAGTTACGTCCGTAAGATACAGGTCTACGCGAAAAGCGAGCGGAGCCAGCCAGAGGGGCCAAATTATAATGCGAGGAAGCTAAAAACACATAGTAGAAGGCATAAAAGGGTAGGACAAATCTAAAAACTGGATAAACAGAGGGATAAAAGAACGGCCTTTGCATAGTGGAATGGTCATGGGTCCCAAACCCAGAAAACAAGAAGAGAGGCCGACAACCAATCTGCCCCTGCTCCAGCAGGAAAGCAAAACCTTATAACTGAAAATAAAACCCACTTTCACGAAGGGAACTGAGGACCAGTTCAACCGTCCATCAGCCGTCTGTTAATATTAAAGACAAGGAATTTGGAAGGTTACACTTAGTATGATAGGGCAAAAGAAGGGAAAATTCCACCAATATATACATGATACCCTAAGTCTGATTCCAGAATCACATTGTGGAGGTGGCTCGTTATGCAAGAGAAAACAATGGGTGAGCCTAGTACGACCAATGCGTAGACGGCATAAAACAAGGGACTTCTTCCGAGAGGAGTGGAAGCAAGAGCGCCAGATTGCAGTAGTCTCCTTGACTGTGCGCAGTTTATTACTGAGAGCCGTAGTGCACCAGATGTCATTCCACTTTTGGGCAAAAATAAATCTGATATGAATCCACATACCTGCAATTGGAATCATGAAATGGAATGAGGGTAAGTATCTGCCTTTCAAGCCAAACTGTCAGCCAGTTCATTCCCCAGGACACCCATATGACTTGGAACCCAGAGAAAGACAATTGAGCAGGCGGCACCGTCAAGGGCAGAGAGAATGTGATGGATCACAGAGACCAAAGAGTGACGAGAGTAGCATTGGTCTATAGCCTGCAGGCTGCTCATTTAGTCGGTACACATTAAAACACTGTGGAGGGAGGCCTTAGTAACAAAATTAAGGGCCCTGTTAATGGCTACCAGTAGATGGTGTTCTTTGCCAGTAGCATATGTAGAAGTGCAGAACCATTAGTGTAGAAGATGGTAGCACCCTGGAACGCTTCAAGGAGACCTTAGGACCCTGGACTAGGTCAGGGAGAAGGAAATACACAGGGCACATTCCATTGAATGGGGATGGAGATCCCCACAGATGTAATTCCAACTGGCAATCCCACCCGAGGATGGGTATCAGGATGGAGACAACCTCGTTTGCAAAGAGGACGGTATACACGGGATGGTCAGGGAATCATCGAATGGCGATGGCGTAAGAAACCAGGAGTTGGCTGCGTCATATTTTTAGAGGAGGAATCCCCCCCTCAGCAAGGAGACTGTCGACAGCACTAGCATAGAAGGCAGCAATAACCAGACCCACCCCATAATGATGAACACGTTCAAGTAGTTTCAGAGTGGATAAAGCCGCTGACCCATAAACCTGACAACCATAATCCAGTCTGGACAAAACCAGAGCATGATAAATGTGGAGAAGAGCAGCACAGTCTGCACGCCACGATGTGTGGCCCAGGAGGTGGAAAGCGTTAAGCTTCCATATGCATGTAGTCTTCAGGTGGCGAATGTAGGGCACCCACATCAGCTTTTTATCAAAAAGAAAGCCCTAGAAACAGGACTGCACTACAACATCTAGGTGCTGGTTCCCTAAGTAAAGTTCTTGATCGAGATGTACTCTAGGTCTATGGCAAAAATGCATAAACCGCGTTTTAGAGGGAGAAAACTGGAAGCCATGAGAAAGAGCCCACGCAGATGCCTGTCAGATGGCGCCTTGGAGTTGGCCTTGGAGTTGGCGTTTAGCAGATGCTACCGAGTGGGAGCTGCACCAGATGCAAAAATCGTCGACATATAACGCCAGGGTGACCAGAGGCCCAACAAAAGGTGCAAGCCCATTGATGGTGATGAGGAAGAGTGTGACACTTAACGCAGAACCCTGTGGGATACTGTTCTCTTGGGTCTGGGGAGGGGAAACAGCAATTGGAGGGAAGGCATGGGAATTGCAGGGGAGGGGGAAAGGGAGAGATATAACAGAGGCAAAAGTTGAAGAAAGTGACGCTGGATGGAGTTGGTTTATTTTGGGAGAGCCTCACCATACGATAGATGGTCCAGCGATTTGTATTCTTGGATCTTTTTTTCTCTCTTGTAAGCTGCCAAGGGGGAGGTTACCATGAGAAAAAGATCGAATAATCTACGAAAGGATAACGTTCTACGAGTCGGGGCGTGGAATGTCAGAAGCTTGAACGTGGTAGGGAAACTAGAAAATCTGAAAAGGGAAATGCAAAGGCTCAATCTAGATATAGTAGGGGTCAGTGAAGTGAAGTGGAAGGAAGACAAGGATTTCTGGTCAGATGAGTATCGGGTAATATCAACAGCAGCAGAAAATGGTATAACAGGTGTAGGATTCGTTATGAATAGGAAGGTAGGGCAGAGGGTGTGTTACTGTGAACAGTTCAGTGACCGGGTTGTTCTAATCAGAATCCACAGCAGACCAACACCGACAACGATAGTTCAGGTATACATGCCGACGTCGCAAGCTGAAGATGAACAGATAGAGAAAGTGTATGAGGATATTGAAAGGGTAATGCAGTATGTAAAGGGGGACGAAAATCTAATAGTCATGGGCGACTGGAATGCAGTTGTAGGGGAAGGAGTAGAAGAAAAGGTTACAGGAGAATATGTGCTTGGGACAAGGAATGAAAGAGGAGAAAGACTAATTGAGTTCTGCAACAAGTTTTAGCTAATAATAGCGAATACCCTGTTCAAGAATCACGAGAGGAGGAGGTATACATGGAAAAGGCTGGGCGATACGGGAAGATTTCAATTAGATTACATCATGGTCAGACAGAGATTCCGAAATCAGATACTGGATTGTAAGGCGTACCCAGGAGCAGATATAGATTCAGATCACAGTATAGTAGTGACGAAGAGTAGGCTGAAGTTCAAGACATTAGTCAGGAAGAATCAATACGCAAAGAAGTGGGATACGGAAGTACTAAGGAATGACGAGATACGTTTGAAGTTCTCTAACGCTATAGATACAGCAATAAGGAATAGCGCAGTAGGCAGTACAGTTGAAGAGGAATGGACATCTCTAAAAAGGGCCATCACAGAAGTTGGGAAGGAAAACAAAGGTACAAAGAAGGTAGCTGCGAAGAAACCATGGGTAACAGAAGGAATACTTCAGTTGATTGATGAAAGGTGGAAGTACAAACACGTTCCGGGAAAATCAGGAATACAGAAACACAAGTCGCTGAGGAATGAAATAAATAGGAAGTGCAGGGAAGCTAAGACGAAATGGCTGCAGGAAAAATGTGAAGACATCGAAAAAGATATGATTGTCGGAAGGACAGACTCAGCATACAGGAAAGTCAAAACAACCTTTGGTGACATTAAAAGCAACGGCGGTAACATTAAGAGTGCAACGGGAATTCCACTGTTAAATGCAGAGGAGAGAGCAAATAGGTGGAAAGAATACTTTGAAAGCCTCTATGAGGGTGAAGATCTGTCTGATGTGAAAGAAGAAGAAACAGGAGTCGACTTAGAAGAGATAGGGGATCCAGTATTAGAATCGGAATTTAAAAGAGCTTTGGAGGACTTACGGTCAAATAAGGCAGAAGGGATAGATAACATTCCATCAGAATTTCTAAAATCATTGGGGGAAGTGGCAACAAAACGACTATTCACGTTGGTGTGTAGAATATATGAGTCTGGCGATATACCATCTGACTTTCGGAAAAGCATCATCCACACAATTCCGAAGACGGCAAGAGCTGACAAGTGCGAGAATTATCGCACAATCAGCTTAACAGCTCATGCATCGAAGCTGCTTACAAGAATAATATACAGAAGAATGGAAAAGAAAATTGAGAATGCGCTAGGTGACGATCAGTTTGGCTTTAGGAAAAGTAAAGGGACGAGAGAGGCAATTCTGACGTTACGGCTAATAATGGAAGCAAGGCTAAAGAAAAATCAAGACACTTTCATAGGATTTGTCGACCTGGAAAAAGCGTTCGACAATATAAAATGGTGCAAGCTGTTCGAGATTCTGAAAAAAGTAGGGGTAAGCTATAGGGAGAGACGTGTTATACACAATATGTACAACAACCAAGAGGGAAGAATAAGAGTGGACGATCAAGACGAAGTGCTCGTATTAAGAAGGGTGTAAGACAAGGCTGTAGCCTTTCGCCCGTACTCTTCAATCTGTACATCGAGGAAGCAATGATGGAAATAAAAGAAAGGTTCAGGAGTGGAATTAAATGTAGTGGCGTGGCAAGACAGCCAAGCCACTCGGAGGTAGCCGAAAGGCACGCGTTAAGCTCACGCAGATTGGCGTGAGGTCTGGAAAATTACAAGGAAATGAGAACGTAGAAAACGGACGCAGTTGCTGTAATACTAAACTTTAATCCACCATTGGAGAACATCGCTCTTGTTAGACATTATTTCCATTTCAATATACACTGGTTATGGCGCCTTGCTAGGTCGTAGCAAATGACGTAGCTGAAGGCTAAGCTAACTATCGTCTCGGCAAATGAGAGCGTATTGGTCAATGTAGCTTCGCTAGCAAAGTCGGCTGTACAACTGGGGCGAGTACCAGGACGTCTCTCTAGACCTGCCGTGTGGTGGCGCTCGGTCTGCAATCCTGACAGTGGCGACACGCGGGTCCGACGTATACTAACGGACCGCGGCCGATTTAAAGGCTATCACCTAGCAAGTGTGGTGTCTGGCGGTGACACCACATAAAACACAAGGTGAAAGGATATCAATGATACGATTCGCTGATGACATTGCTATCCTGAGTGAAAGTGAAGAAGAATTAAATGATCTGCTGAACGGAATGAACAGTCTAATGAGTACACAGTATGGTTTGAGAGTAAATCGGAGAAAGACGAAGGTAATGGGAAGTAGTAGAAATGAGAACAGAGAGAAACTTAACATCAGGATTGGTGGTCACGAAGTCAATGAAGTTAAGGAATTCTGCTACCTACGCAGTAAAATAACCAATGACGGACGGAGCAAGGAGGACATCAAAAGCAGACTCGCTATGGTGAAAAAGGCATTTCTGGCCAAGAGAAGTCTACTAATATCAAATACCAGCCTTAATTTGAGGAAGAATTTCTGAGGATGTACGTCTGGAGTACAGCATTGTATGGTAGTGAAACATGGACTGTGGGAAAACCGGAACAGAAGAGAATCGAAGCATTTGAGAAGTTAGAAAATTAGGTGGACTGATAAGGTAAGGAACGAGGAGGTTCTACGCAGAATCGGAGAGGAAAGGAATATGTGGAAAACACTGATAAGGAGAAGGGACAGGATGATAGGACATCTGCTAAGACATGAGGGAATAACTTCCATGGTACTACAGGGAGCTGTAGAGGTCAAAAACTGTAGAGGAAGACAGAGATTGGAATTCGTCAAGCAAATAATTGAGATGAAGAGGTTAGCACAGGAAAGGAATTCGTGGCGGGCCGCATCAAACCAGTCAGTAGACTGATGACCAAAAAAAAAAAAAAGAAAAAAAAGCTGAGTATTCTGGCGAGCGTGGAGAGTGGCAGTCACGACGTTTACACATACACGTGGCAGAATACAGGGGCTTCCCTCTCGGAGTGGGTGTCCACAGTCACCACACAGGAGGAAAATGTATGCCCAAAATGCAAGCACCGAAAGCACCTCATGCATAGTGGGACATACGTCTTCAAGTGACATCAGTAACACATAACCTCGACCTCCTCCTGGAGGGTATCTCCCCCCAAAAGCCAAAATAAAGGCGCCGGTATCGATGCAGTTGTCTTTATGACTCTTCTGCACCACGTCGAACAAAGTGAATGCCACGGCGTGCCAGATTAGCCCAGATTTCCTCATAAATTTGCAGGATGAGGTTCTAATGAAAAATCACTCCCTGGAACATATTCATTGGGACATAGCCAAGACCATCACAAGCACAAAGAGCTGCAGACTGGGTGGCAGAAGAAGCTTAGCTCAAAAGGGAGCCTGACTGCATCTTACTGAGAGACTCCGCTTCGCCAAACTTGTCCTCGATATTTTCCACAAAAAAAAAAGACAGCTTTGTGGTACTATCATCCTAGTAGAGACCAGGAAGCAGTGAAAGTGTTTTATCCCAAGATGGCTAGCCTGGCCCTCCCCCAGTGCGTAGCCAGGGAAGGGACGGCTGCAGGGCCATACACGGCAGCATTCAATGAACGTTTACCAGTTGGAGAGACGGCCATTTGAGAACAGCCAGATTTTTTCAGCTTGATACGATTCATGCGCCAAGCGTCTGCCTGGTACCACCCATTCCGATCAGGGGCTCTCCCCAAGGGCGCCTGGGATGGCCATTGTCGGGGGGGGGGGGGGGGGGGGGGGGGGGGGGGGGGGGGGTCGATGCTCCAGCCACGACATGCAACCACTCCTTGGCGTACATGGGGAGGTAACAGCTCAGTTATCAGTAGTGTGATACCTGTGTTGTCAGGGGTCTCAGCCAGATGGGTACAGAGACATGGACTGGCTACACAAGCTGGTGATCTAACAGGGAGGAGTGGAGCTATAGCAGAGAAGGAAGAGAGAAAGGAATGGGGCGCAGAGGAATCCACGCCGTAGACGCTACGAAGGGAGTTCTTTTCCCAAATGGCTCACATTAAAAACAGAAAATTTAGAAGTGGACGTCAACCCCAAGGGAGGACCGAAACTCCAAAAAGGATACAAGACAACAGGCAAGAGCAATAAAATTGGAAGCAATTCAGGGTACGCCCGCATCTCGTGGTCGTGCGGTAGCGTTCTCGCCTTCCCACGCCCGGGTTCCCGGGTTCGATCCCGGCGGGGTCAGGGATTTTCTCTGCCTCGTGATGGCTGGGTGTTGTGTGATGTCCTTAGGTTAGTTAGGTTTAAGTAGTTCTAAGTTCTAGGGGACTGATGACCATAGATGTTAAGTCCCATAGTAAAAAAAAAAAAAAAAAAAAAAAAAAAAAAAAAAAAATTCAGGGTACCAGGTGGATAGCCAGGTCAACATAATACAGAACACCATGAGAGGGGGAGAGTGGGGGCGGCGGGAAAGGAGCAAGGATGAAGGGGGGGGGGGTGAAGGAAATGCAGCCACAGAAGGAAGAACGGGCTGCAATAACTCCGGGCCCTGTGTGCGCCACACATGAACTCATGAAACAACCGTTAAACCCATAGGGTGACACTCTGTACCAGATACCCTTGGCCACCATTGCTGATGATTTTTATTAATGATTTAAGCAGTTGCTGTAACCAAACCCAGCATCAAGGAAGTTTTGATTCGCAGTCAAAGACGCTGACCCCAGTCCACAATTTAGGACAGTCGACTAAATTAAGCAAAAAGTTTTTAAATAGTTGTTGTTGCTGTTGTGGTCTTCAGTCCTGAGACTGGTTTGATGCAGCTCTGCATGCTACTCTATCCTGTGCAAGCTTCTTCATCTCCCAGTACCTACTGCAACCTACATCCTTCTGAATCTGCTTAGTGTATTCATCTCTTGGTCTCCCTCTACGATTTTTACCCTCCACGGTGCCCTCCAATGCCAAATTTGTGATCCCTCGATGCCTCAAAACATGTCCTACCAACCGATCCCTTCTTCTAGTCAAGTTGTGCCACAAACTCCTCTTCTCCCCAATCCTACTCAATACCTCCTCATTAGTTACGTGATCTACCCACCTTATCTTCAGCATTCTTCTGTAGCACCACATTTCGAAAGCTTCTATTCTCTTCTTGTCCAAACTAGTTATCGTCCATGTTTCACTTCCATACATGGCTACACTCCATACAAATACTTTAACAAACGACTTCCTGACACTTAAATCTATACTCGATGTTAACAAGTTTCTCTTCTTGAGAAACGCTTTCCTTCCCATTGCCAGTCTACATTTTATATCCTCTCTGCTTCGACCATCATCGGTTATTTTACTCCCTAAATAGCAAAACTCCTTTACTACTTTAAGTGTCTCATTTCCTAATCTAATCCCCTCAGCATCACCCGATTTAATTTTACTACATTCCATTATCCTCGTTTTGCTTTTGTTGATTTTCATCTTATATCCTGCTTTCAAGACACTGTCCATTCCGTTCAACTGCTCTTCCAAGTCCTTTGCTGTCTCTGACAGAATTACAATGTCATCGGCGAACCTCGAAGTTTTTACTTCTTCTCCATGAATTTTAATACCTACTCCGAATTTTTCTTTTGTTTCCTTTACTGCTTGCTCAATATACAGATTGAATAACATCGGGGAGAGGCTACAACCCTGTCTCACTCCCTTCCCAACCACTGCTTCCCTTTCATGCCCCTCGACTCTTATAACTGCCATCTGGTTTCTGTACAAATTGTAAATAGCCTTTCGCTCCCTGTATTTTACCCCTGTTACCTTTAAAATTTGAAAGAGAGTATTCCAGTCAACATTGTAAAAAGCTTTCTCTAAATCTACAAATGCTAGAAACGTAGGTTTGCCTTTCCTTAATCTTTCTTCTAAGATAAGTCGTAAGGTCAGTATTGCCTCACGTATTCCAACATTTCTACGGAATCCAAACTGATCTTCCCCGAGGTCGGCTTCTACCAGTTTTTCCATTCGTCTGTAAAGAATTCGCGTTAGTATTTTGCAGCTGTGACTTATTAAACTGATAGTTCGGTAATTTTCACATCTGTCAACACCTGCTTTCTTTGGGATTGGAATTATTATATTCTTCTTGAAGTCTGAGGGTATTTCGCCTGTCTCATACATCGTGCTCACCAGATGGTAGAGTTTTGTCATGACTGGCTCTCCCGAGGCCATCAGTAGTTCTAATGGAATGTTGTCTACTCCCGGGGCCTTGTTTCGACTCAGGTCTTTCAGTGCTCTGTCAAACTCTTTACGCAGTATCTTATCTCCCATTTCGTCTTCATCTACATCCTCTTCCATTTCCATAATATTGTCCTCAAGTACATCGCCCTTGTATAAACCCTCTATATACTCCTTCCACCTTTCTGCCTTCCCTTCTTTGCTTAGAACTGGGTTGCCATCTGAGCTCTTGATATTCATACAAGTGATTCTCTTCTCTCCAAATGTCTCTTTAACTTTCCTGTAGGCAGTATCTATCTTACCCCTAGTGAGACAAGCCTCTACATCCTTACATTTGTCCTCTAGCCATCCCTGCTTAGCCATTTTGCACTTCCTGTCGATCTCATTTTTGAGACGTTTGTATTCCTTTTTGCCTGCTTCATTTACTGCATTTTTATATTTTCTCCTTTCATCAATTAAATTCAATATTTCTTCTTTTACCCAAGGATTTCTATTAGCCCTCGTCTTTTTACCTACTTGATTGTCTGCTGCCTTCACTACTTCATCCCTCAGAGCTACCCATTCTTCTTCTACTGTATTTCTTTCCCCCATTCCTGTCAATTGTTCCCTTATGCTCTCCCTGAAACTCTCTACAACCTCTGGTTCTTTCAGTTTATCCAGGTCCCATCTCCTTAAATTCCCACCTTTTTGCAGTTTCTTCAGTTTCAATCTGCAGTTCATAACCAATAGATTGTGGTCAGAATCCACATCTGCCGCAGGAAATGTCTTACAATTTAAAACCTGGTTTCTAAATCTCTGTCTTACCAATATATAATCTATCTGATACCTACAAGGCGGCTTCCTCTCTCATTCCTTCCCCCCAATCCATATTCACCTACTATGTTTCCTTCTCTCCCTTTTCCTACTGACGAATTCCAGTCACCCATGACTATTAAATTTTCGTCTCCCTTCACTACCTGAATAATTTCTTTTATCTCGTCATACATTTCATCAATTTCTTCATCATCTGCAGAGCTAGCAGGATATAAACTTGTACTACTGTAGTAGGCATGGGCTTTGTGTCTATCTTGGCCACAATAATGCGTTCACTATGCTGTTTGTAGTAGCTAACCCGCACTCCTATTTTTGTATTCATTATTAAACCTACTCCTGCATTACCCCTATTTGATTTTGTATTTATAACCCTGTAATCACCTAACCAAAAGTCTTGTTCCTCCTGCCACCGAACTTCACTAATTCCCACTATATCTAACTTTAACCTATCCATTTCCCGTTTTAAATTTTCTAACCTACCTGCCCGATTAAGGGATCTGACATTCCACGCTCCGATCCGTAGAATGCCAGTTTTCTTTCTCCTGATAATGACGTTCACTTGAGTATTCCCCGCCCGGAGATCCGAATGGGGGACTATTTTACCTCCGGAATATTTTACCCAAGAGGACGCCATCAGCATTTAATCATACAGTAAAGCTGCATGTCCTCGGGAAAAATAGTACCGCTTACATATCTAGCAAATTAATTACATGGTATGTTGAACAGTATGTGTACTAGAGTGTATCTAGCTGTTGCACATGGCCAGTTCGACAGACACTGATAATTTTTGCAAGCAATGGTTCAAGTTTATTTTGTACTGTGAGGAAGCAAATTTTTGTTTGTGAAGCTAAGCAACTGCACTCCTGCAGATATTGAAAGTCTGTTTATAATTTTTATAGCATATAACTATACTTCTTCAGCGATAATATAGCGTAGAAATATTTAAGATCACCCTGCCATCTGTGCAATAAAAAGTAAGATTAAAACGTACGGATTCGTCTTGTGCGAGGGTGTGCTGAAAATTAATGCCTCCGACTTTGTGCGAAAACTCTTTACTTTTAAATAAAACGAACAATAGTAACATGCTACATCCTTAGTCTTAATGTCTACATATTTATTTTCAATTCAGTCACCCTGGCGACGAGCACGTCTTTTACAACAAAAGGCCTTTTTTTTATACCGTCACTTAGAATGTTTCACTTCATTGACGGAGGTACAACGTCACCTCTGCTTGCATCGTTTCATCACTATCAGAGTGAAGTCATCGAGTGTTCGTTAAGTTTTGGAAACAGGTGAAAATCGGATGGTGCCAAACCGAGACTGGATGGAGGATGATCGATGACAGTGAAGCCATGTCGCCGGATTGGTGCAGCAGTCGCAGTGCTCTTGTACGGTCTGGAATTGTTATGCTGAAGGAGAGGGTGCTCCATGTGTGGACGAACTCTTCGAATTCGTGCTTCCCATTTTTCTCCCGCCATGTTACACACTACAATCCGGTTCCCTCTCGCGGCAGAGAGTTGCAACTTGCGTCATCGAAGCGGGAAAGCTGACCAAGTAATGTGCATGACATGTGTGTTATAATAAAAAGTATAAATAATTCAGACATGAATGGAAAGAAAATTAATTTAAAGTACACATATCAAAAAAAGTTTTTTATCGCCTAGGTTCCGAGAGTTCCGGAACCTGTACAGAAAATAGGAATAAAGATCAACATAAACATCATTTCCACCCTTTTTATTGCTCATGAAAACCACACATTGCATGTTGTACCATCATACAGCGAGACCTTCAGAGGTGGTGGTCCAAACTGCTGTACATACCAGTACCTCTAAGACCCAGTAGCACGTCCTCCTGCATTGATGCATGGCCGTATTCGTTGTGGCTTACTACCTACAAGTTCATCAAGGCACTGTTGGTCAAGATTGTCCCAACCCTCGACGGCGATTCGGCGTAGATCCCTCAGAGTGGTTGGTGAGTCACGGCGTTCATAAACAGCCCTTTTCAATCTATCCCAGGTATGTTCGATACCGTTCATGTCTGGAGAACATGCTGGACACTCTGGTCGAGTGATGTCGTTATCCTGAAGGAAGTCATTCATAAGATGTACACGATGGGGGCGTGAATTGACGTCCATGAAAACGAATGCCTCGCCAATATCCTGCCGATATGGCTGCACTAACGGTCGCAGTATGGTATTCACGTATCGTACAGCTGTTACGGCGCTTTCCATGACCACTAGCGTCATACGTCGACCCCACATAATGCCACCCCAAAACAGCAGGGAACCTCCACCTTGCTGCACTCGCTGGACAGTGTGTCTAAGGCGTTCATCCTGACCGGGTTGCCTCCAAATACGTCTCCGACGATTGTCTGGCTGAAGGCATATGCCACACTCATCGGTGAAGAGAACATGATGCCAAGCCTGAGCGGTCCATTCGACATGTTGCTGGGCCCATCTGTACCGCGCTGCATGGTGTCGTGGTTGCAAAGATGGACCTCGCCATGGACGTCGGCAGTGAAGCTGCGCATCATGCAGCCTATTGCGCACAGTTTGAGTCGTAACACGACGTCCTGTGGCAGCACGAAAAGAATTATTCAACATGGTGGCGTTGCTGTCAAGGTTCATTCGAGCCATAATCCGTAGGTAGCGGTCATCCACTGCAGTATTAGCCCTTGGGCGCCCTGAGCGAGGCAAGTCATCAACAGTTCCTGTCTCTCTGTATTTCCTCCATGTCCGAACAAGATCGCTTTGGTTCACTCTGAGATGCCTGGACACTTCCTTTGTTGAGAGTCCTTCGTGGCACAAATTAACAATGCGGAGGCGATCGAACCGCGGTACTAACCGTCTAGGCATGGTTGAACTACAGACAACACGAGCCGTGTACCTCCTTCCTGGTGGAATGACTGGAACTGATCGACTGTCGGATCCCCTCCGTCTAATAGGCGCTGCTCATTCGTCGTAGTTTACATCTTTGGGTGGGTTTAGTGACATTTCTGAACATTCAAAGGGACTGTGTCTGTGACACAATATCCGCAGTCAACGTCTATCTTCAGGAGCTCTGGGAAGCGGGGTGATGCAAAACTTTTTTTCATGTGTGTGTATTGCAATTGCATTAAATGGCTCTGAGCACTATGGGACTCAACTGCTGTGGTCATCAGTCCCCTAGAACTTAGAACTACTTAAACCTAACTAACCTAAGGACATCACACACATCCATGCCCGAGGCAGGATTCGAACCTGCGACCGTAGCAGTCGCACGGTTCCTGACTGCGCGCCTAGAGCAATTGCATTATTACAAATGTTGTGATTGTACGATTTTTGGGTAATCGGACTTCCTCTCTTACATTTCAATTGTAGATGCAGGCAGAAGAATTCAAGGACACCAGTGCATGTCAAAAATAAGAAAATCCTCCTTACTTGGTCCCACTTCACTTCAATAAAAATACTTAATACTGATATCAAATCTTCTGTTTTTTCACAACATTTATGATACAAAACACTCGCAATACTTCGTACTTAAAACCGTACATCTTCATCGTCCTTCTACATACGAGAGAGAGCCACAACACAAAATCACGTACAAAGAAAAATGAATGATGTTTTTTTTTTTCATCTGTCTGCGCCCTACCGCCCATTCATAATTACTGTCTTTGCCGACTTTTATGGTCGATCGATGTTTCATTTTTTTCTTTTAGTAAATTTTAACTTAATAATATTCGGGGAGCGGGGGGAGGGGGGGGGGGCGGGGCGGGGTGGTGTCCTTCACCAATTCCTGCACACGGAAGAACGGAACAAACCATTCAGAGGCATTGCTTTTCAGCTTGCGCTCGTAAATTGTACACAACTTTTCTTATATATTGTACCAGCACATTTTAAAATATTGTTCACTATACATGTTTTAACAGTTAATGTGATCAAACAAATGTACTGTTATATGAGTTTACCGCCATTGGACGTTGCATTTTTTAAGCCACATGCAGCTTATTATAACTAAGCAGCTAACAAAAAGCTTTGCAATATTAGTCAAACAAAGGTTGCTCAGCTCTGACCATTGAATCCACATATTTTCCAGGTTTCGGACTTCGTGGCGACTAAATCCAATCCATAATCAGAAGCTGGAACTGAGGAAGAAGAAATGAGTGAACAGATAAGTCAGGACAAACTACCCGCAAGATAAACTAATTAAGTTTATGCACTCCTGTAACCCTCAACCCTCAAAAAACAGATCTTTAGTACGAGAGGGTCAGTGGACCCACAAGCTATCTCTCACATCCCAATTCTACAAAACAGAGTAAGAAGCAGAGCAACTTCATCTACTGTGAAGACAAGGTGGACAGGGGTCGAAATCCAAAGCCTGGCCACAGTGTCCCCCTTCCCGTCCCTGAACCGTCCCCTAGGTCTTTTAGTCCTCTACAAAGATTCCGAGAAAAACCAAAGCAGACCTAACGAAACATAAAGACAAAGCCAAAAGCGGCAATACATCTTCAAGCTGGTTCTGCAGATCTGCCAAGTTAACAAGGAGGAAGGGATGATTAAATTCCCCAATGTTGAAACTGTTCATTTTTAAGTCAAAAAGTAGCCTAAAATCTAGGATTTGAATATTTACTAAGAGTTCAGACTGGTTTGCTAATGTCTTAAAAATTCAAAGAAATAGTGGTCGTACTCATCAAGTTTCTGTATTTCGTGCTGTAGTCGACAAAATGTTTGGTCGTATAATTTGTAATACCAATGGTACAATTTAGAAAGCTTTGCACTTCTCCACTTATTGTATTACATCTTTTAAATTGCAGAAAAAATTTTACTTTCGAAACATTCTTGAAATGTGTGTGATAGAATGGGCTACGTACTATTAGTATTTACATTCAGTAAATATATCACAGCTTTCAGTAAAATTAGAAAAATACTGACAGTGGTACAATTTATGAAACTTTATCCTGGGGTCACTGAGCGCACTCAAAGATGACAGATTAAAGTCTGTGCCGGACTGGGGTCGAACCCGGATTTCCCATTTGACGCAAGCAGACCCCTAAAGCACCCCCTTTTTCCGTTAAGGAAGTAGAGCAGTCAGCTTCAGGCCGGCGGAGACAGGGTGGACAGGGGTCGAAACCCGAGGCCTGGCCACGGTACCTTTCCCTTCCTGTCCCCAACGTTTTTCTTAAATAAAACACTTTTATTCGTACAACGGCCCTTATAAAAGTAAAGAAAGCAACTAAACAAAAACAAAATTAATACATGTGTACAGCTTAAAGGCCACCCTCTGGCGGACCCGACATGAGACATTACATCCGCTGCTACAAGCAATGAAAACGTCTGTAGATCCTTCTAACCCGCCATTGATGTCGGGCACGTCTTCACAAAGGAAAGGTCAACACTGTCACTTTTGTCGGTCCATTTCGTAAACTGACAAGCTCGTAAGGTTAACTTCTCACATTCGGCGCAGCGCAAACTGTGAGGAGGGTCCAAAAACACACTACAGAGATAATTAACAAAGTGCCGGTGGATAGCGTTGGTGGTGTCGGCGACGAGCGAATCGTTCCAATAGGAAGGTCCAAAACTCGAGAAAGTGTTTGTCACCATTCTGGTAACGATACAATGTGGAAAACGCTTGATTCATATCACTCCAAGCATCTTAGAAGCGTATAAAACGTCATATCCGGGATAAGAAGGAATGTCGGAGTCACCGCCGATGGGGTCGCTCGCTGAATGAGGGTCCACTTCCAAGCCTCCAAAGCAGACCAACATTCCAGACAGTGTTCATCCATATCAGGTAGATGGCACTGGAGGCATAATGGAGAATCTGCCATACGCATGGAATGGAGTCTCTGGCGATTCATATATTTGTGGTTGAACACCAAATACCAGGCCTCTCTGTCGACCGAATCGCGAAGAGCGTCGTGCACTGAATGCTAGACCACTGCCCAAGTAACCGAGGGTAGATAGTTTTCATTCGGAATTCGGGGATGGCTTCATATCGTCTGGCAATAAACATCACTCGGCATACAGCACTGACATAACTGAAGCCCAAAAAAGACTCATTAAGTGTCGGGGAAATATGCGCCACTGCAGTTGGGGGCCAGTTCTTCGATCAGAGTTCCAATGAAACTGCACTTGCGGCAGGTCCACATCTTCGTCATCGTGGCGACACATAAAGCAGCTGCTCTAAACTGCGCGTTGATGATACCAAGATTCCCTCTGTGATAGGGAGGGTGACCATATCACATCACACTTCAATGATCATTCTGTCCCTGGCAAAATAAACAAAGACTCCTGTACACTGCGTGCTATAATCTTTAGCATAGGGAGAACCAGAACTAGATGGGATATCCTGGGTGGCAGATATATGTTGACAAAAGCCACAACTGAGCGAGTTGGCGCAGTGGTTAGCACACTGGATTCGCATTCGGGAGGACGATGGTTCATTCCCTCGTCTGGCCATACGTTATTTCCCTAAATCGCTCCAGGCAAATGCTGGGATGGTTCCTTTGAAACGACACGGCAGACTTCCCTAACCCGAGACCGATGACGTCGCTGTATGTTCTCTTCCTCCAAAACAACCCACCCCAACAAAAGCCACCTGCTGGACCATGTTCAAAGATCGCAGCAAGTTGCTATGGACATCCATATGTATGTCTTATGGGAGATGAGTACAGGTAAGGTACGTCGTCCTTCGACTGTCATGTGTAAAGATGACCTCCAAACATTATCATATCTGAGAGAGGGTAGGGGGCCAAACTCCCGTCTGGCATTTCCCTGACATTTCCAAGTTTGCGCGGCTTCCAGCAGTGGCACCGTAATGGGAAAATCACTCCAGTGATCTTTGGACTATTTCTGGTGTACGCACTAAAAAAACCAAATCGTCCGCATACACAGAACAGACGAAGTTATGGTCTCTCATTGTAAGTCCCCGCAGGTGGCATCATAATCTGTGTAACAGCAGCTCCATGGCAATGACGTACATAACCACCAATAGGGGCAACTTTGCCTCGCAGAGCAGGCGATAGTGATTGTACCACTGTACATCCATTGATTATAACCTGTGAAATCGCGCTGTCCAGAAGGTGCACGACGGTGTTAATGAAGGACTGGGAGAAGGCCAGCTGCCACAGCATCTTCTCAACATAGTAGTGATGTACTCTATCGAAAGCGTGGTCATAGTCCACAGCCACAAAGGCTCAACACATGTGACATGCCTCTGTCAGCACAATGACACCGTAGTAATCACCAAGCTTTGTCTGGATGTTGTTGCTGCCACCGAGGCATGTCTGCTCTGTAGGGACACCTTGGGGCAGGATGCTCCCAATTTGGGCACCCAGTGTCCTACTGAAGATCTTGAAATCTATGTTGAGCATTGTTCAGAGGGTGGTAATGGACAACTCCACTCCTAGCAGATGGCTTGGGGACTAAGAAGGATGCTGCTGACAAAGGCAGGTGGCATCTGCACTGCAGGGTTCATCAGTTCTGGTACGTTGTAATCGATTGGGGCATCATAACATCATGGAATATATGATAAAATTCTGTTGAGAGACCATCTGGACCTGCTAATTTGTTGGTCAGCCTTTTGTGAAGGGTGCCGTTTCGAGGTTCTATGAAGTTCGCCACTGCATCTCCACAGAGCGTCTATGGCAGCAAGCGCAGGACTTCATCCATCTGCAGACCATCATGGTGTTCTGTGGCATAGAACATCCAGTAATGATCCAAGAAGGAGTTCGGGCCATCAGGCACCACCCATCTGGCATGTCCAGCGTGGGGATCTATGATCGACGTCGGCGATGTTCGTATATAATGTTATACATCTACATCTGCATTGATACTCCGCAAGCCACCCAACGGTGTGTGGCGGAGGGCACTTTACGTGCCACTGTCATTACCTCCCTTTCCTGTTCCAGTCGTGTACGGTTCGCGGGAAGAACGACTGTCTGAAAGCCTCCGTGCGCGCTCTAATCTCTCTAATTTTACATTCGTGAGTACAGGTATACACGGCTGGCAGTTCACCTATGCTCCATTACTGACTTTGCGTGTACACAAGTGTGTTCTCAAGCCATCATGTGTAGGAGTAGTAATTTTTTCTTACAATCGCCAAACCTTTGCCTGACGTGATGGCGGCAGCAGTTGGGCGGATATCTCCTGTAGTAGAATAAAATGATTTCCCATGGTATCCCGTTGCCTCTCGACCGCAATGCATCACTGCGCCGCAGAGCAGTTTCTGCGCAACTGAGCTATCACTAGATCGTGGAAGGAAACATTGGAAGCCGCTTTTCACAGTTCCTCTGGGTCTCCACTATCTTCTGCCGATATTCTGGACCTTCAAGGAGCGCAACATTAGTCTTCCACGAGCTCCTGCTCTGTCACACCCTCCATCTTAGGAGGGAGATGATGTGGAGGTAGGAACCATGACCATAAAGATCGTCGGCCATATCTCAGCATCAAGCGTTTCCACCATAAGGCCGTGGGAGATGTAGACCCAGTCTAGGCGACTCGCCGAAAGTCCACTAACGTATCTGTATCCCTGTCTCTCACCATGAATACTCCGCAAGTACCGACTAGGCGAAGGTCTTGCATCAGCTGTTGCAGTTCCCAGCATGTGGCATTTGATCCTGTGGTGACAGGACACAACTGAAGCCGCCCCCTAGCATATGATTGTACCATCCCTCAAATAAGGGTATGACTTCCTCTGCATGAAACCTTGAATGTCCTCTTGTCCACACTGGAGGGAACGGACAAAGACACAATTCTGGCCCTCTGATTTGTGATAGGAAGTCCTAGTGCTCGTGGGAGGTAAATCAGACCATCCATCAGATTGCCTTTCTTCGTAGGAACAGCTGTACCAGTGCCATTGTTTGTGCACAGCTCCAGGAAAACGTCGTATCCATGAATAGATGGGAACTGATCAAGGGGCACTTCCTACAGGAATGTGATGTCGAGATCTGCCACTTGCAACATGTCATGAAATATCCGCAGCTTGACCTTGGAACTGATGGTGTTGAGGTTGATGGTGCCAATCCAGTAGGCCTAGGAGGTGGAGGTAGTATTGTTGTCGCTCGTTGGAAGAGGTAGAAGTGGAAGACTTGAAGAAGGCTTCACCATCGATAATGGATCCTTCCTATGTCCATCGGAATTTAACTCTCATGTTGAGAAGCAATTCCAACCACTTTAGCTATGGCAGACGACACGTTCCGGAGCTCGTCGACCCATATGGTCAGTCTTGTGCTGCGATCATCCCTCTGGATTAATGGGCCGACTACAGGTTGCAGCACATCCACGCTGGGGGCAGATAGTGAATCTATCTGTTGTCCATCACCCAGAAGTATGTGCAGTACGAGTTCTCCTTTGAATCCGCTGCTGAAAAAATTCCATCAGGGGAACTGAGGATCGTATCTTCCAGCTGAGGAAGGTCGCTACCATCTTCATCATCATCGTCTGTAGACACATCCTGCAGGTATTGGATGAAGCCAGTTGGCGTCTCTTCTGTCTCTTTGGAGCCTGTAGTTTTTAGACTTTAGCGTTGATAACTAACAACGACAACGGTGTCTGTTCTTACCACCGAATCTACGATGTCCAACCTCTCCTGCAGGGCTGTTGCGTTGCAAGACCAGCGCCATGAGTGCTCTGGTAGTGTGGACTGTCCATCTATAGCGCCCTGCCGCAACCTTGGGGACTGCTCTGGGTCGATTGAATACGACGCTTTTGTCGACAGTCGGTCTTTTCTTCTTTTTTGCTAGTGCCTTTGTCCCACATTTTGCACAGGGTAGGCCTGGGTAAGGTCGGATTTGGCGTGGTTAATTTTAAGGGGTGGCCAGATGCCCTTCCTGCCGCCACCCCCATACCCCCTGGGACAGAATGAGTGTACCTCAGCTGTCTGCATCTAGTGTAAACCATGAAATAGTGCGAACGTTTTGCAAATGTCTGCGAGGCTTGTAACTGAGGCGGGACAGCCCAGTATTCACCTAGTGTGAAGTGGAAAACCGCCTAAAAACCGCATCCAGGCTGGCCGGCACACCAGCCTCGTCGTTAATCCGCCGGGCGGATTTGATCCGAGGCTGGCGCGCCTACTCGAGTCCAGGAAGCAGCGCATTAGCGCTCTCGGCTAACCTGGCGGGTCTTTTGTCGACAGTTGATGATCAGCCAAAATAGACTGAAGGGCTCTCACATACATCAACATGAGCACTTTCAGATAGAGTGACATCTTCTCCTGCACTTTTGGCAGTTGCGTGATGTGACACTGCATACAACTTGCTCTGAGATGGCTTTCTTGCCCACACCCTGAAAAAGTCTCTGGCTGGCCATCATAAATTACGATGCCATGGCATCCGCCTATTTTCAAATAGGATGGGACATCTTTCGTAAGGTCTATGCACACTGTCCACATCCCTATGAGAACCAGGCATATCGTAAGGTGTGCCCATTTTTCTGCTGTATGGTCATAGGATGCCAGTGCCATAGTGCCTCAATGCTGCGATCACCTTATCTGCTGACACTTCAAATGGCAGCTTGATCACACAGACCATCCTCTGGTCAGGACCTGCATGCTCCACAAAAATATCTGAACTGAAGGTTACTCATCTTATTGGGGATCCTTTCAAAAACCACACCTTCCACACAGACCACGCTACTCATGTTGGAGAGGTGAATCCCTACTAGTTCGCAATCGATGCGATCATCATCTTGTACAAACCATTCAGTTTTCAACTCTTTTGGTCGCGCATATTCCGTCGTAAAACTGAACTTCAATATTGACTTTCGTTTTGAAAATGTTTTGGTGCATAAAAGGAAGTAAGCTGCATGGAAGCAACGGTAGACCACAAAACACCAAGAGCGCGCTATTGTGGTAGGGACATAAACAAGACATCTTTGTTGTGCCTCAGCCACCAGAGCATGTTTCCCGTCCGACCCAAATCTCCCTATGCTGCACACGCAGATAAGCGTTCCCTCTGCACTAATCCACTTGATCGCAGCATAACTATATTTACGCAATGGTTCAGAAACCGTTGTGCATCCACACTGAAATATCGTATATATTATATAGAAAGAACAGACACCATTGATTCGATCAGCAGCTGTATTCAATACATGACGAAAGAAATATCAGACATTTAGCTGCTGTGAGGCTTTGAGCAAACTCAACGGCGACAGGTGAAAATTTATACCTGGCTGGGAGTTGAACCTGGATTTCCTGCTTTATACGAGCTGTCGACCAGATGAGTAATGATTCCGGCAATGTGACAAACTCGTGACATACCAAGAACAGCGGTCAGCTCAGACCAGATCTCCACCACTTACATGCAACAAGATAAAAAGCAGACATAATGCTCTGTCGTTTCCATTAAACAAAATATTATTATACTAAAATACTTACAACTTTAAATATAGCTGTGAGCAGCAACCATGAAAATAGTTTTATAGCAAAGACAGCCCACTGGTTGCAATGGATTTTATAGTCGAATTGACCATGGTTTCGACTCCTAAACTAAGGGAGTCTTCATCAGAATTTATATTACATACGTAAAAAGTTGAACATAACAGCTCTCGTCATACAATTTTAACACGTGGCCTTTTTGGTGTTAAAATTGTATGACGAGAGCTGTTAGGCTCAATTTTTTACGTACGTAATATAAATTCTGATGAAGACTCCATTAATTTAGGAGTCGAAACCATGGTCAATTTGACTATAAAATCCATTGCAACCAGTGGGCCGTCTTTACTATAAAAATATAATAAAATAATTAAATTAACTGTATACCGTACGATACATCGTGTGCACTTTATTTCAGTCATTTGGAATGCTTCGTTCCTCCAGCTACATACGGTGCTGCTGCAAGGAGAGAAGCAAGTCGTTTCGCATACTCTAGGTACTATCGTATAGTTGTCCGATCAGGTCCAGTCGCCTTCCCTCTGTAGAGCGAGTTTACTAGATTTTCGGTCGCACGGTCACCTACTTGGATAGCTGTCATTTTAATGTTCGTGCGACGACTGAAAGGAGGAACTACGGTACGATTTACCCCGCTGAAACAACTTTGGAAATAGGTGCTAGTAAATACTGCTATCTGAAAACTGGATTAGCGACGACGTCGTCTCGTGCTTCGAGAAATGTCCACAGTGCACTTGACAGCAACTTCACCGCGTGCCTCCCGGAAGCGCCTTGGGGGCGGCTCAGTTTATGGAACTTTTGCGTCAAGTCAGCAGCAGGTCGTTAGAGAATAGGCGGCCAGGGACCTGCTTGGTTTTGACACGGAGGAGGCGGCCTCGCACTTCATTAACGAGTTAAGCACTAGAAGTGCAAAAAACCGATCTCGCACCCCTCTGTCGCCTTGATCGAGCAGAAATTCTTCCGCCGTTGAACATCTTCATCTTTGTTGAACAGATGCGAGGCATTTCTTGCCTTCGCTCAAACGCACGCTGTCCTCTGAAGCACTGAGACTGAAAGTCCTGGGACGGGTACGAGTTATCATTTTGGTACGACCGCTACCCCTAATGTACAGGCAAATGGCAAGGAATAGCATTACAGCTTGTATAGTTCCTGTTGATCTAAGCCACTCAGTACTGCATTTTAACTTTAATGGTTCACTCCGAAACGCAATTAAAGGATCACTTCTTTGAAACCCCGTAATTGTGTCCTATTGAAACGCAAAAGTTTGAAATTTGGTTCAAAGGTGCCTACAACCTTCCTCTGCAATTATGAGAAGGCGTGGCGCCCTGCGATGTCACCCTCGGGCTCGACGATGCCTCAGACAACAATGTGTCTGGAAAAAAGGTCAGAGCTCAGAAGTTCCTGTTATGTGTACAGTTGTAACCTCCCCGCACGGAATTTTGTTAAATGAAAATGGAAATGGAGCCAAGTGTAACCTCCCAACAAAAATAATGTTTAATAATAATGCAAAAATGGTGCCAAGCGTAAACTCCCCACAGAATTAAAAGGAATGGTAATTGACCATGAACCACCACAATAATATTAATTAAATAATGAACTATGAACCAAATGTAACCTCCTAACAGAAACAATAATATCTGGTAAATTTTATAAGGACAGCAGCGCTGACCTTCGGCCCTGTATTCTGAATAACAAAAGCAAAATTCTTACCTCAATAAACTGCAACTATATCTGCTCTTATTTATCGACACAGCTTCGTGCAATGCTGGCGTATATATATATATATATATATATATATATATATATATATATATATATATATATATATATATATATAATTCTTGGAAGGAATGCATAGGAAAAATTCTATAAATTGAAATGAATGCTTTTTCTTCAAAAGAGTGGAAAAATTCTTTAAATTGAAATGAATACTTTTCTTTAAAAGAGTTACTTTATAAAAATTATTATTGGGGCATCTTTTTCCGAACAAATTAAATTGCAATTAACGTACATTATTAATTATGCGCAAGGCTGCTTCTTTACCTTCTACAACAATACTCATCCTCCAGAGTCCTGACCAGAGTTGCGACCAGAGCACACAGCCGACGCATGCCGACTCCCGCAAACTAGTCCTGTCCATTCGCTACTAAAGCCGACCGACTACTGCTGTCGACTCGCGCAGACTAGCGCAGACTGACGACAAGCAACAACTAACGGTAAACTACTCTCTGGTCAGAGATTCTGTCATGCCTCGCCCATCGCCAGCGAAGCATACACATTACATAACCCTCCACTGGGGGGGCAAAAATTTGGCAGCGATGGTGAGTCAATTGGACTTGCCATGAGCAACAAATTTTTCTTAATTAATTAACTTTACAATCACAGAATATTTACATATATATAGGTGCAGAACATGAAATAAAATATAGTGCACATGCACTGAGTACAGAACATATGAGGCAATGGCAAAATGTATACACAATGAGTATAAAACATATTAACAAATGGCAAATGTGCACACGCACTGTATTTCAGAACATATCAGGGAATCACAAAATGTATGCGCAATGAATACAAATCATGTTAACAAAATGACGAAAGTGCACACGCACTGTAATACAGAACATATCTGGGAATCACAAAAAAATGTATACGTAATGAGTACAGATGGCATAAAGTGCACACGCACTGTAAAACTCTCTAATATTTTTACAACAAATAAACCTAGTGAGTACAAATTATATTGACAAATGACAAAAGTGCACACGCACTGAAGTTACACAATGAGTACAAAACATATTAACAAATGGCAAAAGTGCACACGCACTGTAGTTCAGAACATATAAGCAAATCACAAAATGTATAAGCAATGAATACAAATCATGTTAACAAAATGACGAAAGTGTACACGCACTGTAATACAGAACATATCTGGGAATCACAAAATGTATACATTAACAAATGGCATAGAGTGCACACGCACTGTAAAACTCTGTAATATATATATATATATATATATATATTTTACAACAAATAAACATATCAAGGAGTGAAATAAAGTGCACACGCACTATAGAAGTCTTTAGTATTTTCAGGACAACTGATCTTATTAACAAATGAAAGGAAGTGCACACGCACAGTATATGACTTTATCATTTTACAAGAATTAGGAAAGGAATGGGAAGGATTGCGTCATGGTTGTAGCACTTTAGGTTGCACGCAGCTGCACTGAAAGTCCATATCTTTCTACAGAAGCACAACACCAAGTGAGACAATCTGAAGCTCTTTTCCTTGAAGTATTAATCAGTGTAGCCACGACACTGAAATGTCGTAATAATATTCCAAGCTATCATTTTGGTAGTACACTAGGTACACCAAACAGTGGGACCATAATAACATCTCCATCGCTCAAGGTGGTGGACAGCATGTCGTGTCAACACCATGTTCTTGTAAAGTAGACCAACGTAGAATTAGTGCAAAAACCAAATATAGTGCTCCATGATCATGAGGATAGACAGGACAAATGGATATTGCAGTAATTTCTGGTAATTAGGTCAGAAGGTGAAGGACATTAACTCACATAGTAGTCTTCATTGAGAATTACACTAGTCTAACAACAGATTTGAGTAATTGGTGGCACTCATCGCCCAGTTACTGAACATTTCTGTACCATGTATGTAGTATTACAGAATAATGTTCATAAAATTAACTGAATATAGTAATTATTGGCACTCATTGCCCAGTTACAAACCATCAGAAGTCATCATTCAAAACAAAAGCTAATGAATGGCATAGTATTAACATAATTCACTTAATTATAGTAATCATTGGCATCATAGGTAATCTTATTACAATAAACAGTGGCATTCACTGGCCAGCTATAAAGCATTTTTTTGTATTATTCAGAAGTCATTACTCAAAATGAGTTAATTATTGGCATAGCATTTATACATAATTAGTCTAATTATAGTAATCATTGGCATCATAGGTAATCTTATTACAATAAACAGTGGCACTCATTGGCCAGTTACAAAGCATTTTTTTTTGTATTATTCAGAAGTCATTATTGAAATGACATACTATTCAGAGCTAATCAGTATTATTCAGAACTCTCTTAAACTAGTAGCATTATTTGGGACTGATAATTCCTTTGTTTGCTTTTGAGTTATTGCTGCAAATGAAGATGTGTAATGTCATTCGTCATGAGTCAACTGTAGCAAGGTTATGAAACAAAGGCAGTATATGTGATCACATTTATAAATGATAGACACAACTGGGTAAAAAAATATGCAAGTACTAGAACAGGTTTAATAAGTAACAGGTTTAGTAAGTATCATGAAAAGCTTCTCCTGGAAAAAATACAAAATGGATTATTGAGCTGAAAGAAGAAACGCATATTATGCTGAAAAGTAGTGAACTTCGAATTAACAGGTAGTGAAATGTGTATAAAAATATGTGTGTTCTCTAGCTGTCCTTTCCAAAACCTTCAGTCATCATACCATACGATATAAGACATGCTGTCAAAATGAACTGCAACAAATACTTAAATAACTACATAGCATCTCTTAACTAACAGCAAATATATAAACTTCATCATTATTTTCATCTGCAAAGAAAAACTTCATTATCCATATCACCATAACTCCCATTATTATCATCACCTGTAAAGAAAAACTTCATTATCCATAGTAGCATATTCTTCATCATTATTCATCACCATTCATTATCATCTGCAAAAAAGTCACTTCATTATTCATTATACAACTACTCCTTATTTCTATCATATTTCATCACTAAAACTAGGAGGGGAAGTTCTGTCTGACAGCCTGCATCAATCGCCTCGTATTCTGAAAGAAAAAATTAGTTAAGACTGCTATTCTACGATGTGTATAGTATATTCTTGTTAATGCTTGTTAATTCTGATCCATTTACTCTTCATCACGAGGTATTGCATCCTCTTTCGTTCATCCCGAACGTGAAATTCCCATTTCTGTTTAATTTATTTCGTTTACACGTTATATCTTTCTGAAAATGATGAACAAAGATAAATGTCTTGCATTTAATTCATATACCCATTAGATAAAAACTGGTTTATAGTAACATAATTGAGCATACAGCATAGCATGACAGAAAACGTAATATGTCAAAAACATTGACAGTGTTCAGAAGCAAAATGTACACAGTGTATCACAATGTAGCAGCAAAAAAAAGTAAAGTAGTCACGATGTTTAGCTATCATAAGGCAAAATGTTAAAGTCAACTGGTGTTTGTTATATCTTAAATATTTCATAGTACATACAAACAAAACAGGAAAACAATCATACATACATAAAAATGGAAAATATGCACGGTCTGATGTGTAACGACAAAAAGAGCGACCTGCTAACCTTACCTTGCCGAGCACTTGCCAAGAAAAAAATTACGATAATCATCAGTAAGTAGTCACATAAACATAATTGCATAAGTAGTCATAAAATGTGTAAGTTCATCCGGAAAAATATACATGGTCTGATGTGTAACGACAAGAAAAGCGACCTACTAACCTTACCTTGCCGGGCACTTCCCAAGAAAAAATACGATAATCATCAGCAGGTGTTCATGTGGATATGATTGCATAAGCGGTCATAAAAAATTAGGAAATGGCATTACAGTGTGATAAATCATAAAGTATCTTCATTCAATAAAAGGTTTGACGTTCGACACGTGGTGGTTCCCTTTGGTTTTTCTGGTTCTCAAAGTTTCGACGTGTACTACATTGGGGTGAGGAATGCTGCGAATCCGATATGGACCTGCGTATAGAAGCTCAAATTTACTGTATTTACTCTTTCCTTTGTTGGATAAATAGTGTGTACGTACTAATATCTTCTGGCCAATGTGAAATTCACGGCGTGTACAAACCTGTTTTTGCTGTCTTCTCCGGCGCTCTGCGGCACGTTTGATGTTGTTCAGCGCAATGTCAATTATTTCATGGTGTCGTAGTCGACGAGATGTAGGAAATGTTACTAATTCTTTAATTTTGTTAGGTGGTTCAACATTTTTCAGTATAACAGACGGAGATAGCATAGTAGATTCATTCGGTATGGAATTAATTACATCTTGGAATGAGAGTATGTGTGTGTCCCAATCAATATGTTTTTTATGGCAGTAAATTCTACACAGTTTACCAATTTCTTTCATTAATCGTGCACAAGGGTTCGAAGAAGCATGGTACCTGGATATATATATCGGAGAAATGTTTCTAGCTCGTAACATACGTGTCCATATAGCAGATCGAAACTGTGGTCCACTGTCGGAAATTACTTTCAACACATGCCCTACATGAAGTAGAAAATGTTTTACAAATGCTTTCGAATCAGTTTTAGCAGTAGCTTTGCGTAACGGAGTGAAGGTAACAAAATTTGAAGTGAGTTCAACAGCGACAAAGATGTAGCAAAAACCTCTATTAGTTCTGGGAATCGGACCAAAAATATCTACAGCGGCCATGTGTCTCAATTTAACAGGTACAATGGGATGTAATGGAGGAATATGTGACGTCGTATCTGATTTAGCTTTCTGGCAGATTTTACATGACGCTAAAACTCGTCGAATAAGCTTCTCCATGTTGGTAAAATAACAGTTCTGTCTCAGTATAAGAAAACATTTTCTAGCTCCGTAATGTGCGTAACTTAAATGAGTATACCAGATTAATTTGTTAACAAGTTCGTCAGGAATGCATAGTAACCAATTATTGCTGTCAGGGTGAGAGCGGCGAAACAGAATGTCATTGCGTACAGTGTAATGGTTTCTAATGGTAACATTATTCCCATCTTGCCAAAGCTGTTTGATTTCTTTCCATACGTTGTCTTTACTCTGCTCTTGTGCTATGTCTTGTAATGACGACGAAATGAAATTTTCAAATGCAACTTGTTGAATGTACATGGCGCTGAAATTTGCATTGCAGAAGTTGGTTGCGATGTCTTGCTGATTGTTGCTGAGAGAACGGGATAGTGCGTCTGCTACAATATTTTGTGTGCCCGGAATGTGAACAATTGTAAAATTAAATTCCTGTCAATAAAGTTTCCATCTACTTAATCTGTCGTGTGTAAATTTACCCGAAAGTAAAAATTGTATCGCTCTGTGGTCTGTGTAAACGGTCGTATGTCTTCCATAAAGAAAATGCCTAAATCTGGTAAAAGCCCATACAACACATTATGTTCCAAGTTCTGTAACAGAATAATTGCGTTCAGCAGGTGACAGACTACGACTTGCAAAAGCGATGTTTTTAATCACTGTACAACCATCTTCTTCAATTTCCTGAAAAATATGTACGCCTAAAGCGGTGTTAGAACTGTCGGTGGCAATGAAAAAATTTCTGGTAAGATCTGGGTGCGATAAAAGTGGTGCATTCAACAAGGCTTCTTTCAGGGTCACAAATTCAGAATGTGCTTGCCTATCCCAGGACCAAATAGTGTTTTTACCTGTCAATTGACATAATCTGGGGGTGTCTAAAGCAGAGTAATGAATAAATTTACGAAAAAAGTTAATTAAACCCAAAAAACTGCGTAGTTGTTTCTTCGTCGTAGGAACAGTAATGTCACGTAAAGCTTGAAGTTTTTCCGGGTCAGGCATAATGCCCTCTGCTGAAATTACATGTCCAAGAAATTTTATAGAAGTTTTACCAAAGTGCGATTTACTGAGACTAGCTGTGAGTCCTTGTGCACGAAAAGTTTGCAACAGTTGTTCAAGAATCAAATTGTGTTCAGACCAGTTAGCTTCTGCAATAAGAATGTCGTCTACGTACGTTGTAATTCTGTCTTTAAGTTCTGTCGGTAGTATTGTATTCAAACCGCGAATAAAAGCCGCTGAAGAAATGGTTAAACCGAACGGTAATTTACAAAATTGATAACAGTCACCAAAACAGAGAAATGCTGTGTACTTTCTGCAGTTCGGATGGAGCTGAATTTGCCAAAATCCCGATTTCAAATCTAATGTGGAATAAATAGCAGTACCATGAAATTTCTGTAGAAGTTCTTCTAGTGTCTGTGGGCGATCCGTTTCATTAATAATAATGTCATTGATGTGACGCGAATCAAGTACGAGGCGAAGTGAACCATCCTTTTTCTTAACAATATGGAGCGGGTTTATGTACGGACTAACTACCGGTTCAATAATTCCTTGGTCAAGCATAGCTTGCAATTCTTTCTTAACTTGTTCTCTATGAATATACGGATTGGGATAATGCTTGGCTTTAAATGTGTCGTGCTGTTTAACTTGAAATTCATACATAAAACCGGACTTAGTACCAGGAACGTTGTCAAAAACTGGAGCTTGCTGTAAAAGAATTTTGTGTAGTTGCGTGCGTTCGTCGTCTGTATTTGCACAGCTCCGTTTAACTTTATCAGAAATCGTCTGTATAAAGTCATACTCGGCTTCGTCTGGAGTATTATAGTTGTGTACGTATGTATCTGTGAACAATGTGGGATTCCAGTCTATGTTATGTGATGCAGGAATGACCTCTGTCCGATTAATTGTTTGTTCTTCTGCAGACAAAGAATGCTGAAATTCTAAAGCCAGTTGTACATTTTCATCCTTCAACATTAAATAGGAATTTTGAAAGTCAATAATGGCATCGTGTTGTACCAGAAAATTCGTACCTAAAATAATATTTGTCGTCAATAACGGAATAATCCAAAAATTTGAGTGAAATGTATGACCTGCAATACAAAATGATAAATGTGTCTGTAATTTTACACCTACTCCTTTACTAGATACTGCTCCTTTCACTTTTGTTTTGCCTAATGGTAACGTAGGATAGTATTGTCTTTGTTACACTCGTTAAAAGTTTCTTCATTTATAACTGACATAGGTGATCCTGAATCGATTACTGCTGAAAATTTCGATGATCCAATTTTAATTTCGATGACAGGGTGTGAAATGGTTTTTCGAACAACTGGTCTTTCCTGCAAAAGAGTGTCTCGGATATCGTCAAAAGTAATAATATTTTCGTGAACAAGATTCTGTGTATCTGAAGTATTGCTTACGTTGCTGGAAGATGCAACCTGTACTGTATCTAGTCAAACTCTATCTGACGTGTTATTATTTTCGGGAGGATGCTGTGGCATTTCGACTATTTGAACTGTTCTGTTATTTCTTCCAGACGTATTACGCTCTGGATGATACCTACTGTCTGGTTCATTCATGATTATATGTTGTGGCGGATGTTCTTGCTGCTGATAAGACCGACTGTTATTAGATGTACGCTGAAAATTGTGCTCATTATTTTTACGTCTGTCATGATAGTCATTTCTATACGGTGCATTGCGATAGGGATTGAAATAGTGTGTTTTCTGTATGTACTGATTTCCTTGTTGCTGTGCATTACTATTTGTTGGAACTGAGACTATACGTGCACGCGGCGAAACATTAAATCTTGGTTGACCTTGTACATTACATTGTTGGTTAGGTATGCTAATCGGCTGGTTTTGTTGCTGTTGTTGGGAAAAACCTCTATTGTTACCAAAACGTGGTTCCTGTTGCTGATAATTTTGACGATACTGATAATTAAAATTTTGTCTGTTATTAAAGTTCTGGTAGTTTTCGTTCCTGAAGCGTCTATTAGCTTTGCTATTGAAATTGCGTGGCTGATTGTAATTGCTGTATGTTTGTTGACCTTGGTTATTATATGAAAAATTTTTGTTTATAAAGGAATAATCCGATTGCTGCACTTCCAAATGCTGTAACAGATCTCTGAATGCCGAAATATTTTCCTTCTGCTGACCCGTTAAAAGTGACACTCTTATGACCGTGGTAATTTAGAAATGCATAATTGTATAAATGCAGATTCACTGTATGGTTCACTTAAGTACTGGTTTTGTTGGACCATGTGCTCAAAAAATTGCGTGACAGTGGAAAAATTTGAGTTCTCATAATTCGGAAAACTAATTAATTGATCCTTAATTCCGCACTGTGTCGTCTTCGACCAATACGCTGACAGAAAAGCATTCTTACCGAATAGCATTGTCTCGCGATCGGTCTCATACGAGTTGCCGGTTCGCCTTCCAAAAAACTGCAAATAAATTCAAGTTTGTGCGTTACAGGCCAAGTCGGTGGAAAAGCAAAGCTAAATTGTTGTATCCAATCCAGGGGGTGAATCTGTGTTCTGTCATTTTTAAAGACTTTAAATTTTCTCACGGATAGAAAATGCTTATAATCAAAATTATCGTCTTTGTACGTCTGAACAGGTTCACGATTGTATGAGAATCTATTTGTCTGTGACTGTTCGGGATCTAACTCACATACTCTGTGTAAATTACCTAAATTATACTGGCTGTGTGAGTCTGACAAATGTTCGCAAACTGGTCTGCTGTGATGTATTAAACGCTGAAACATTTTTCATCTCTGTAACCTCTTGCTGTAAAGTTGACAATTCTCTATGTAATGTATTATTAGACGAATCTATCTCACTGATCGTCTGCTGTAAATTTTGGAATTCAGGTGTTTGGTTAAACGAAATCGGTGAAGTAATATCTGATTTGTTATCATTATTACTTTCAATAATGTTAATACGACTGGCCAATTCATCATATTTTTCAGTCAGTATTTTTACCTGATCATCGTTTTTAGTGTCAGAAGCATTAATTTGTTTTTGTATTTTACTTGTGGTTTCGTTCAATTTTTTAACTTCAGGTTTGATGACATCGGAATCCTGTGTTAGTTCTAATTGTTCGAGTCTGTCTGTCACTGTCTGAAAGTCTACTGTGTGTGTATCTGTTTTTGATTTTAGATCGGAAATTTCATCACGCAATTCGGTGTTCAACTGTTTGATAGTATTAATTTCGTCTGATACTGTAGCAATATTGTTATCTACGTATGTTTTTGCTTTCGCAAACAATTTACGTTTATCTTCCTGTCTCTGTGCAGTAATTGTTTCCATGACTTGTCGTTTTACTTTATTTTGTTCCTGTATAAATTTACGGAAACGCGTTTCACTGTTTTGCAGTTGGTGATTAAAACGTTCGTCAATTTGACTGTTCTGCTGGTCGAATTTCGCGTCTACTTTTGCATCCAGTGTGCGCGAAAGTTCTGCTGTCATTAATTTAAACTCGTCGCGTAACTGTGTTGCTTTTTCAGAGCATTGTTTACCGACAGCACTAATTTCGTCTCTAAGCGATTCTGTTGCAGCTGTTTGCATATCCCTTAATTCTTGAGCAACAGATCTAATTTCTTCACTACTTTTCCTGGCGCAAGCCTCAATTTCCACACGTAATTGTTCTTTAGCATCATGACACTGCGCGGCAATGGCTGTAATCTGTTCACTAAGCTGTCTGGAATTGTTGTCTAATTTTTGATTAAGGTTGTCATGTTTTTCATTAAGTTGTTTGAAATTTTCATTAAGGTTGTCTAATTTTTCATTAAGTTGTTTGTTCTGTTCACTAAGTAGTTGTTTGTTCTGTTCACTATTTTGTTTGAAGTTTTCACTTTTTTCTTGTCTGAGATTCTTGTTAAGTTGTATCATTAATGCTATGACTCGATCCATGTCAAAATTAGCTACTGTATTCTTTGTGCTGTTTAATGGCGTATCTGCAATTGTCACGTTTTCTGTAACCATTTGGTTATTCTGTGATTCTTGAAAATGTTCGCCAATCGGATGTGCACTGTTAGTCCCTAAATCGGAATTAAATAAATCTGACGTACTTGGAGTACACTGTTCATTTTCATTAGAAAAATTTGTCTGTTCGTCACGTAAATTTTGCAAACCAGGTGTGTCAAGCTGGGCAGCGCTCATTGCAACAGAACGTCCCGCGTCATCCATTGTCGTCAAATTAATAGAGGACACAATTGAATTCATTTGTTCATCATTAGGATAAAAATCATTATTAGTGGTCGGTACGCACTGATTGTCTGTAAATGGAGGATTGTCATCATTACACTGCGTGTCGCAAGTACTATCGGTCAAATTATTAGAGTCGGTTATTTCACTCATTACACATCGCGATCTACTGTTAACAGTTTTTCGCGGCATTTTAACACAAATCAAAATTATTCACTAATGAAACAAACACAATGCAAAATGCAACAAACACTATTACAACAAAGAGCAACAAATTGCCGATGATCTGTGGAAGAAAGAGTGACAAATTAGTAAAAAATGCGTTGCGCCAGATGCAAACCACATTTAAGTAAATAAGAGCAGATATATGACTACTTCTCAGAAGATTCACAAAGAAATACGATCCTGGCCGGATGTCGCCAAGTGTAACCTCCCCGCACGGAATTTTGTTAAATGAAAATGGAAATGGAGCCAAGTGTAACCTCCCAACAAAAATAATGTTTAATAATAATGCAAAAATGGTGCCAAGCGTAAACTCCCCACAGAATTAAAAGGAATGGTAATTGACCATGAACCACCACAATAATATTAATTAAATAATGAACCATGAACCAAATGTAACCTCCTAACAGAAATAATAATATCTGGTAAATTTTACAAGGATAGCAGCGCTGACCTTCGGCCCTGTATTCTGAATAACAAAAGCAAAATTCTTACCTCAATAAACTGCAACTATATCTGCTCTTATTTATCGACACAGCTTCGTGCAATGCTGGCGTATATATATATATATATATATATATATATATATATATATATATATATATATATTTTTTTTTTTTTTTTTTTTTTTTTTTCTTGGAAGGAATGCATAGGAAAAATTCTATAAATTGAAATGAATGCTTTTTCTTCAAAAGAGTGGAAAAATTCTTTAAATTGAAATGAATACTTTTCTTTAAAAGAGTTACTTTATAAAAATCATTATTGGGGCATCTTTTTCTGAACAAATTAAATTACAATTAACGTACATTATTAATTATGCGCAAGGGTGCTTCTTTACCTTCTACAACAACATTCATCCTCCAGAGTCCTGACCAGAGTTGCGACCAGAGCACGCAGCCGACGCATGCCGACTCCACCAGACTAGTCCTGTCCACTCGCTACTAAAGCCGACCGACTACTGCTGTCGACTCGCGCAGACTAGCGCAGACTGACGACAAGCAACAACTAACGGTAAACTACTCTCTGGTCAGAGATTCTGTCATGCCTCGCCCATCGCCAGCGAAGCATATACCTTACACAGTGGGTTAATGATGTTACATTGCCACCAAATTTCACAACAATCCTGCTCAGTGTTGCTGTGGACGTGTTACTCAGTACGAAAAATTTAAACCTTTTTCTCTCCCAGATCATCATTTAGTCGATTTCTATGTTAATTTCTTCGTGAATGATGTCTGATTCGTTTAGTAACTCCCACACGCGTGCTTTTTCTCAGTGACCGATTCCTGACGGAAGAAGAACTCCCTTACTATGAAACAAACTATAAACATTCTTAGTGCCTTTGATCGTGGCTTAGTCTGTCCACGAGGGTTAGTGGCGTTGCGCTCCACTTTTAATTCAGTGGTTGTATCGGTGTGGATGTGTTGTCAGTACAACACAGCTTTTCCCCTGCGCCGGCTGTAGCGTCCTTTAGAGATGGGAAAAGTTGTTCATCCTTGGGAAGCAGTTCACTGGTGATCGCTCTTTTCCGGGAACCGTTAATTTTTACTCGTTCACCATTCATTGTGCTTGGTATATGGTTCTTATGAAAAATTGAAAATTAGTAGCATAGGTGACTGAAGATGGAAGGCACCAAGAGGGGGCACTTGCTTCCGCCCTGGAGTGCAGAGTTTTTATTCATAAGAGATTTCTCACACAGTTGTGGAAGTAATTTTCGTGATTCTGCAAAACATGTCGTTTAGCCAACTGTAGCGTTATGTGGCTGATCGCAGTGAAATAATATAAGGTGCCGCACGAAAAACCGGCCCCGAGTACAGACTGCTCGCCAATTACGCACGATTTGTTGACCACTACGGGCAGAATAGATAAACATGTAATAATTAGGCAGTGAAGAAATAACAAATAAGCTAATGCAAACAACTTCGTAACAATAGATGGCGATTGATGAGCAGTCTAGTACTCGGGGCCGATTTTGCGTGCGCCACCCTGTACTATTGAAATAATATTGTAGGAGTTATATTCTCTTTACAAAATGTGACACCATACACTCGATTACGAAGCGAGGGCTTCATTCGGTTGTAAGTCGGTCTGCCTTCCATAACAATGAACATGCTCTTTTATTTTGGATCAAAAAGAGACGGAAAATGGCTACTCGTGTGTGCCGTCCCGACGTCCTTTGCGTGTGTAATAACAAAAAATCTTGCCTTTTTACAAGTATTTCTTCTGCTGTTCATCGAAATAGTGAAGCAAGCTGATACGCTGTTTTGTTACCTGAAAAGATGTGTGTATTAAATACCACGTAATCTTTATATAATTTACGTAATCATAAAATACATTTTAATCACAGGTCGCGGCCGCTGAATAGGATACGAAAAGAACCAGAAGTTCAGATTACAAACAAGGTTTGAAACAGATCTAGAATGGGCGTGCGAAGCGAACGAAACGAACAACAACTCTATACTGAACTATGAGCAGTCGGCAGTGGAACTGCGACGAGTGGCCACACGAAGAAGGACGAGTCCGGCCGAGCGAGACCGAGACCGGGACCGAGACAGACGGGAACGGGACCGAGGTTGGAACGACACCGGTCGACGTGCCGTTGCGGGAACGAGAGCGACCGTTTCCCGTTCCCGGGAACCGTAAGTAGAAAGCCGCGACTGAAGTGAACTATGAAAGACCGTTCCTTAGAATTCGTTCCTCGCTCTTTCCGTTCATCTTGGTGAACCGTTCCTTTGGACCTGTTAGTTCGCTAACGACCCATCTCCAGTGTCCTTGTGCAAATTGCATCCAGGTATCGAATGAAACCTCTACCGAAATTGATAAAGATAGTAAGAACACTTGATTCGTGAATTACGTAACTATTACATTCTGCTTCTGGAAGATAATTCCTCCCTGAATCTAGATATAATTTCAGAATTTCTGTATCGGTCTCAGTTTCCATTTGACACTGGTTTCCGTAAATGCTTACGTCAGCCTATGTGTTATAGCATTATATGCGTCTGGCAAAAGAACACAAATTAATCAAAGAAATGAGCGACATGAAAGTACAGAAAAAAGAGTACACAAAGCTAATAATATTTTCTTCCTGATTTTCTGTGAGAGTTTGCCTCAGGAACGTCTCTTCGCAAGGTCCAGCAGTAGCCGGGGAACATTTTAATGACTGCCTTGACAATGCTTTTCCATTTGACAAATATTCGTTACTAGCGGCATCAAGGTAACCCGGGAAGACGTCCAAATGGTCGTTAAAAAAATGTTATCTTGGTTGGTTGATTTGTCGGAGGGGACTAAAGAGCGAGGTCATCTGTCCCACCGGATAGGGAAGAACGGGGAAGGAAGTCGGCCATGCCCATCCACAGGAACCATTCCGGATTTACCTGAAGCGATTTAAGGAAATCACAGAGAACCTAAATCAGGATGGCCGGATGCGTATTTGAACCGTCGTCCTCCCGAATGTGTCCAAATGGCTCTGAGCACTATGGGACTTAAAATCTTAGGTCATCAGTCCCCTAGAACTTAGAACTACTTAAACCTAACTAACCTAAGCGCATCACACACATCCATGCCCGGAGCAGGATTCGAACCTGCGACCATAGCAGTCACGCGGTTCCGGACTGAAGCGCCTAGAACCGCACGGCCCCCGAATGTGTGTCCAGTGTACCAACGACTGCGCCACCTTGCTCGGTAAAATTTTATATTAAGCGACATGTTACATCCTATAGGGTGGTATGATCTCACTGGTTCTTGCACAATATCGCGACAGTTTTCTGCCTTATGGTTGCCTAAAAAGTTCTTACAAATACTTAGGAAAGACAGCCAGGCCATTTTTTCAGCATCACTCAACAAATCAAGGAAATGTTCATCAGTCACTAATTCCATTATTTGCAACCCTACAAATATTCCATGCTCTATTTATGCTTCACTGATCCTTGGAACCTTATCTCTAAAATACAGGAATCCATGCAGTGTTTTTGTCCGTGATTTTTATGAAGTTTACCATAAGACTCAATTTAATATGCAGCGTATGTAGATACACATGTATTTATCTTCACTTACTGTCACATTCTCAGGAGGTACTGATAACGGCAATTCTTCTCTGACACATATAGTCTTAAAGCGGACGATAAATTAAAATATTGCATAGTTTTCTTTGTTTTAGAGGTAATTCCAGCTGTTTTTGTCACACCCAAATCACCAATTCCTCAAAATCATGGGGACACCAAAGGACATGTGAGGTGATGCTTTTAACCAACCTGTCAGGAGTGTAACACACGTCCGACAGCATGCATGAGGGGCTCGCTTTTAGTTTGGTTGCCAACTTTACAGCCACAATAATATTCATAGCGTTTCTTAAAAAAAGGATTAAGTTTTCGTTTTTGCTGTTTCAGATTAAACTCACCACAGATATAACAAAAAGAATTTGGGTTATTTATATAGGAACGAGGAGTTTCTCCTTCTTAATTCATACAAAACACAAACCTTCACGAACCAACAGCAACTCACTTCACAAGATCAGAGCTCTCTCAGTACTGAGACTGATGCAACAAACAAAATGCGATGCGATGTAACATGAGTATGACTCATCGACCTTCTTAATATCATGCCGGTGAATGCAGGAACTGAGGATCATATATGGAATTCCTTGTATATATTTCGATTGGTTACCAACAATTACATCCGCAAAATATAAAAGTAAATTAATTAAGCAATACCAAAACAACCATTATGCAGCATCTTCAAGTTATTTTATAGATAGAGGGTAGCCGCGCGGAGTGGCCGCACGGTGTGAGGCGCCATGTCACGGATTGCGCTGCCCCTAACGCCGGAGGTTCGAGTCCTTCCACTGGCATGGAGGTGTGTGTGTGTTGCTCTTAGCATAAGTTAGTTTAAGTAGTGTGTAAGTCTAGGAACCAATGATCTCAGCAGTTTGGTCCCTTAGGAATTCAAACACATTTAGACAGAGGGTACCTCAAAAACTGGGCTCGATAGGCAATAACTGATTCCATTTTCGAATTCGATATCCACGGCTTAGGTAAGAATGCCACTCGCATTCTTTGTGACTGAAGCCGCTCTTTCGTACTACAGTAATTGAAATATTTATTTTTATTTGAGTTACTTAGATGAAATATTATGTCAATTTTTGTTTGAAATTTATAAGTGTACCAAAAGAATAAAATAATTTAGATTTTTCATGGAAGCTAAAAGCTTCAGAAGAACAAGTAGGTGCTACATTGTTCAGTCTTTTGTTTTTAATGGTTCAAATGGCTCTGAGCACTACGGGACTTAACTTCTGAAGTCATCAGTCCCCTAGAACTTAGAACTACTTAAACCTAACTAACCTAACGACACGACACACATCCATGCCCGAGGCAGGATTCGAACCTGCGACCGCAGCGGTCTCGCGGTTCCAGACTGTAGCGCCTAGAACCGCACGGCCACTCCGGCCGGCTTTTGTTTTTAATAGTATATGTTTTAGATCGTAGCGAGATCTTCTGTTCTGTTAGCTCTATCTCAGTTAGAATCCCGGTTACAATTATGTTTGTTGTTGAAAAGTGTTACATGTGAAAGTTTCGTTTCGTACCAGCCTCGAATAAAAGAGAATGAAAGGTAATCTCTGGTTCAACTTCGTTTCTTTATGGATTTTAATACGTGGAATTATTGAAGTGCTGCTATTTTACATCTGAGGTTGATTGGTTTAAAAATACCAGACTGCACTTAATATAATTTTGAAGGCAGTCTCAATTTAACAGCAGTTAAACAATTTTCATGAAAAAGTTAACTTCCGATAGCAGCACAGAGCGATCGGTTGACTGTCATTTATTTGAAAAATTTCACCCACTACTTTGCAGCAACCTCTCTGACTTTCAGCGTGTAATCTGACGTGAAAACTTAATTACGACGAATATAAGGGGTCAAGACATTTATTTTCAATTCTGAGTGCTTGAGCCGGCCGGCGTGCCCGAGCGGTTCTAGGCGCTTCTGTCTGGAACCGCGCGACCGCTACAGTCGCAGGTTCGAAACCTGCCTCGGGCATGGATGTGTGTGATGTCCTTAGGTTAGTTAGGTTTAAGTAGTTCTAAGTTCTAGGGGACTGATGACCTCAGCTGATAAATCCCATAGTGCTCAGAGCCATTTGAACGATTTTTTGGTGCTTGGAATTAATTATAATTAGAAACAAATAGCGTTTGTTCACCGAATTAGACTGAGCTTCCTTAATAACAGGACTTGTGAACAAACAATTTACGACAATATCATGCTACGTTACGTCCGCTATTACTGTTTGAAGAGATTTTAAAGAAGTTTCTGACTCAGAATGAGATTTTCAATCTGCAGCGGAGTGTACGCTGATATGAAACTTCCTGGCAGATTAAAACTGTGTGCGCGACCGAGACCCGAACTCGGGACCTCTGCCTTTCGCGGGCTCTACCATCTGAGCTACCGAAGCACGACTCACGCCCGGCCCTCACAGCTTTACTTCTGCCAGTATCTCGTCTCCTACCTTCCAAACTTTACAGAAGCTCTCCTGCGAACCTTGTCTCCGCAATTACCTTTCTTTCAGGAGTGCTAGTTCTGCAAGGTTCGCAGGGGTGTTTCTCGTCTCTAAGACCCTTGTTGTCGGCAGAGCGTAGAACACTGATCTTTTTTTCCCCTTTTTCCTATCTTTAATTTTCAAATTGTTGGCTGTCTTGAATCCGGATGTAAACTAAATTCAATATTTTTCCTATAAAATGAGTGAAGAAATGATTGTCGCATACTGCAAAACATAAAGCTGAATAACTGCTCTTTTCCTTCCATTCAGGAGTTTGCGTGATAACACAGAAGAGGGTGAGTGATGTGAGCCTTTGTATGAATATCGGCGCAATTAAGGTGACACAATACTCGTAATTAGATGCACAAGAAAAGCTATCTTCCGACACTAGCGTCTAAAAAATCACAAGATTTACACTTTACGATTGCAGTAAAACCAGAAGAAGACGAAACAAAACAATACACTCATAGACATCGCATACATTACCAATGCAAATAGACGCGAATGAAATGGGAAAAAGTTCCTGAAACGTGTCGTGCTTTGCATGAAGTTGCCTGGTGCATTGTTTTATTATTTAAATCACACAGTTGCAGTCTTTCGAAAAATATCTATTACGATGACTGAATTTAAGAAAAGTATATAGTTTGCGAAAATGTATTAAAATCTTCCATTTTAGAGTTATCTCGCTATAAAGTGTCATTCTGAGCAGTTGGTCGCGGTATCGTTTGAACTACACTGCATGACAAAAAAAAAAAAAATATGCACGCAGAATACACGCTCAGAAGTCGATGTATCTTGGTACATGCACGTACAATCTGAAGGTATGTAAATGATTAGAGAGTTGCAGTTCTGTGTGGCAGGTAGAAAGGCCACTAGAGTGCATCGGTATTGTGGATGTTTACTGTTATTACCAAGGCTGCAAGGGTATATAGGGAGGGATGCTGAGTGATCCCTTTGAAGTACATGGAGATGCCACATACTCGTGTGAGAGAGCATTATCAGCAGCTGACCGAGTTTGAAAGGGCACTCACTGTTGGTCTCCACTTGGCCAGATCCTCGAACTGTGCAATATGCAATGTTTTGGACATTCAGACGTGACTGTGATCCGAGGTTGGACTGCATAGGAACGTAAGGACGGGGGCATACTCGTTGTCAATGTTCCATTCGGCAACGTCTGAGCAACACAAGGGAGGATCGTTGAATTGTGCACGAAACACAATGTAGCCCCTTCACATCAGTGTTTACCATCCCATAACAAGTAACGGATCCCATGCAACATTCTATTCATCCCACACTGTTAGACTGGCACCAGCAGCAGCCAGAGTAGTGAATTATCGTCGCGTATGTAGGCTGCCATTGACACCACAGTAAAAACGGGTGTGTTTGGAGTGGTCCTGTGAGCCGGAGGAAAGCATGGACTGCTGATGAACGGCGTCTTATTGTATTCGGCGATGGACCGCAGTTATGCACTATCCTGGATTACCATCGTCGACAAACATGGCGGAGACCGGGAAAGACGTCTCATTCTTCCAATGTTTTGCACAGTCACAGCGGTGTTACTCCTTGAGTCTTGATATGGGGAGCCATCGACGATGACTTCAGGACACAGCAGGTAGTGACTGCCGAAACTCTGCTGGCGCAACGGTACGTCATTGACATCCTGTTCCTCATATGTTAGGTCTCATGTGACAGCAACATGGCGCCATATTTGAACAGCACAATGCTCAACCACACATGGCACGTGTCTGTATGAACTGTTTGTGTCACGGTGAGGTACTTCCGCGACCAGCAGGATCTCCAGATTGTCCCCTTTACAACATGTGTTGAAACAACTCAGATGTCAAGTCCGTCCCAGTGCCAGTATGCACGATATTAAGAGCCACTTACAACAGATATGGGTGAGCTTGTCTCAGAAAAGGATACAACCATTTTGTGACACACTTCCCAGTCAGACCGTGTATGCAGCCAGGGCAGAGGGGGTGCAGCCTCATGATAAATGGGCTTATGCTGGCAAGTTCTATATAAATGTGACTCGATTTTGTTTCACTCAAATAACTTCACATATCCTGCGACTGCAGGCTTTCTCGGCATATTCAAATGATGAAATCTTCTCAGTCGATCAGCCGAGTGGTGGTGTCGTACTGTCACAACGTTTCAGTGAGTTTCGTGGCCATCATTTTCAAGATTGAAGATAAAGAGTGTAAAGTCGATGCATTAAGTTGTTCTGAAACCGGTGCTGATATTCAAGATAATAAAAGCGGGTTAAAAGCTGTGAGCTATCTGGTGACGTTATCCTTGCATTACTGAGCAACTGTTTCGCAAGGTATCCAATCTAGTTTACCAAATTGCCAACCAGGCTAACATTAATTATAATCTTTTAATAGTCATCTTACGACAATATATATATATATAAAGGGTGTTACAAAAAGGTACGGCCAAACTTTCAAGAAACATTCCTCACACACAAAGAAAGAAAATATGTTGTTATGTAGACATGTGTCCAGGAACGTTTACTTTCCATGCTAGAGCACATTTTATTACTTCTCTTCAAATCACATTAATCATGGAATGGAAACACACAGCAGCAGAACGTACCAGCGTGACTTCAAACACTTTGTTACAGGAAATGTCCTCCATTAGCGAGGATACATGCATACACCCTCCGTCGTATGGAATTAATGATGCGCTGATGCAGCCCTGGAGAATGGCGTATTGTATCACAGCCGTCCACAATACGAGCACAAAGAGTCTCTACATTTGGTACCGGGGTTGCGTAGACGAGAGCTTTCAAATGCCCCCATAAATGAAAGTCAAGAGGGTTGAGGTCAGGAGAGCGTAGAGGCCATGGAATTGGTCCGCCTCTACCAATCCATCGGTCACCGAATCTCTTGTTAAGAAGCGTACGAACACTTCGACTGAAATGTGCAGTAACTCCATCGTGCATGAACCACATGTTGTGTCGTACTTGTAAAGGCACATGTTCTAGCAGCACAGGTAGAGTATCCCGTATGAAATCATGATAACGTGCTTCATTGAGCGTAGTTGGAAGAACATGGGGCCCAATCAAGACATCACCAACAATGCCTGCCCAAACGTTCGCAGAAAATCTGTGTTGATGACGTGATTGCACAATTGCGTGCGGATTCTCGTCAGCCCACACATGTTGATTGTGAAAATTTACAATTTGATCACGTTGGAATGAAGCCTCATCCGTAAAGAGAACATTTGCATCGAAATGAGGATTGACACATTGTTGAATGAACCATTCGCAGAAGTGTACCCGTGGAGGGCAATCAGCTGCTGAGAGTGCCTGCACACGCTGTACATGGTACGGAAACAACTGGTTCTCCCGTAGCACTCCCCATACAGTGACGTGGTCAACGTTACCTTGTACAGCAGCAACTTCTCTGACGCTGACATTAGGGTTATCGTCAACTGCACGAAGAATTGCCTCGTCCATTGCAGGTGTCCTCGTCGTTCTAGGTCTTCCCCAGTCGCGAGTCATAGGCTGGAATGTTCCGTGCTCCCTAAGACGCAGATCAATTGCTTCGAAAGTCTTCCTGTCGGGACACCTTCGTTCTGGAAATCTGACTCGATACAAACGTACCGCGCCACGGCTATTGCCCCGTGCTAATCCATACTTCAAATGGGCATCTGCCAACTCCGCATTTGTAAACATTGTACTGACTGCAAAACGACGTTCGTGATGAACACTAAGCTGTTGATGCTACGTAGTGATGTACTTTTATGCTAGTACTGTAGAGCAGTGAGTCGCATATCAACACAAGCACCGAAGTCAACATTACCTTCCTTCAATTGGGCCAACTGGCGGTGAATGGAGGAAGTACAGTACATACTGACGAAACTAAAATGAGCTCTAACATGGAAATTAAGCGTTTCCGGACACATGTCCACATAACATATTTTCTTTATTTGTGTGTGAGGAATGTCTTCTGAAAGTTTGGCCGTACCTTTTTGTAACACCCTGTGTGTATATATATATATATATATAAAGAGAATTTAAATAAAAATAAAAAAAACTCCGCTGTACCGGTCCCAAGCCCGGGGCCTCATTATGCAAGTGATGAGGAAGGAGGAGGGGGAGGAGTAACAACCTCGTTTAAAAAACCAGAGTTCACCTGGCCCGGGTGATAGTACTCTGTCAGGGCCCCTTCGCTAGGGTTACAGCGAAGACCTCAACGGTAGTGAAGGCGGAGAGAACGAATCTCGGTACGGTGGAACTAGCGGAAGAGGCACATAATACAATAAATCCACCTTGCGTCTGACTTGTAACAAGCGGCACTGTGGTCGGCGTCTGTTCACCAGAGGTGCGGCCGTAATACAAATTCTGGAACTAACCACTCCAGTCTTAACCACTGAGCTTTTCTGAGCTCAACCCTTTGATTCTAAGTACTATTATGGAGCGTTTTAGTAATTACAAAATTACCCCAGGTGGTAACAAATCCTCCGCCATCAGTGGCGCAACTAGTCTATCTGATTCTGGGGAGACTAGGCTGAAACGCTATATCCCAAACCAGAGGAAATCGAAGTCTTTTGACCGACTCATGCCCAAGGTCGAAACATTTTTTGGAACTATCAATATTAACTCTCTCTTGACACCAGGAAAACTCTATAAATTAGGAGACACACTAAAAGAACAAAATATCAAAATTTTAGCCCTGCAAGAAACAAGGTTGCCTGATGAGAATACCAGGGATTTTGGAAACTACCGATTGTTTAAAAGTAAAACAGACAAAAAAATTCTTAAAAACACTCCGCATCTGGGTGTTGCATTCGCAATTTCGCAAGACATTCTTGGCTCCGTAATCGAAGTAAATCCAGTAAACAACAGACTAATGACAATTTCCATGAAATGTGCAAATAAAATGTACTGTTTAATTAACGCACACATGCCTATCAACCAGGAGAATAAAACAAATCCAGAAAAAGTAAATAAGTCATGGGAAGTGTTAGAGAATACAGTCTCCAAAATTCCTCAAAATTATGTAAAGATTTTAATGGGTGATTTTAATGCACAGTTAGGGAAAGAGAGAAAATTTAGAAAAACGGTCGGTGAATTCCCTGCACATAAATGGACCAATCAAAATGGAAAGAGGCTGGTAGTATTTTGCAGAAATTTCAATCTCAAAATTATGTCAAGTCATTTTAAGAAAAAACCTTCAAAACAAAAGACATGGCGATCACCTAACAAGGACATAGGTGAATTCCAAATTGACCATATTGCAATCTCGTATCCATGTCACAAAGAAATTTTAAATGTTCAAGTTCGTAAAGGCGCCAATATTGACTCAGACCATTACTTAACCCGTGTGAAACTAAAGCTAAAACCCCAAAATTTCAACAAAAGGACACCATTAATCCCCAAATTTGACACCAGTAAAATCCAACCATCATTATTAGCAGACGAATTTGACAAAACAAGTGCACAAAATTGGGAACAACTCAAACACAAGATTATCAAAACAGCTCAAGATCAAATTCCTTTACGAAAACACAAGAAACATGCTTGGTGGAATGAAAACTGTGATCATGCAATCAAAGCCAGACAAGAGACATTTAAAGCATGGAATAGCAACAAGACAGAAGACACATATGATACATTCCTGACAACTAGAAAAGACACTTCAAAACTAATTAGACAAACAAAAAGACAATATGAGAATAGTCAACTCTTAGAAATTGAAGAAGATTTTCAGAAATACAATACCAGAAATTTTTATAAAACTTTTAAAACCAAAATAAAGGGGTACCAACCCCAGAATCTTTGCTTCAAGAAGGAAAATGGACAGTTGGCTCTTAACAACCAAGAAAATTGCAAAGAACTTTCTAAATATTTTAAGAATCTTCTAAATTGCCCCGAGCCCACAGAAAGATTTCCACCAAAAATTCCCCAACAATGCAATCCAGTTTCACTTGCACCAAATGAAGAGGAAATCATTAAAGAAATTCATAGGTTGAAAAACAACAAAGCATCTGGTGAAGATGGAATTGTTGCAGAACTTTTAAAGACAGCTGGTCCAAAAACCGTTAAAGAAATTACTTCAATCATGTAAAACATTTGGCAAACTGAAAAAATTCCTGATGAATGGAAAACCGCCTTGATTCACCCACTTCATAAGAAGGGAGACAAAACTGATGTTAATAATTACAGAGGAATTTCTCTTCTTCCAGTCACATACAAAATCCTCTCTCAATGTCTTCTGAACCGAGCACAACAACAACTTGAATGGAAAATTGGCGAATATCAAGCAGGTTTCAGGCCAAATAGATCTTGCCCAGAACAGATTTTAGTCCTCAAACTAATTCTCAGACATCAAAAAATTTACAATAAAAAACTAGTTTGTACCTTTGTAGATTTTAGAAAGGCGTATGACTCAGTGGATCGTGAATCTCTTTTCCAAATTGTGAAAGAACAAGGCCTGGATCCTAAAACCACGGCAATTATCAGAGACACGCTAACTGGTACAAAATCAAAAGTAAAGTTCAGAGGAGAAATTTCAGAATCCTTTGAAATAAAAACAGGCGTGAGGCAAGGTGATGGACTCTCTCCGTTGCTATTTAACTGCGTTCTAGAAAAAGTAATACAAGAGTGGCGCGAACGAAAATTGGAGTTCAAAATTGACCAACCAGTGAAATTAGGACGAACAAATATTCGAATAGACTGTTTGGCCTTTGCAGACGACTTGGTTATTCTAACGCAGGACATCCAAATTGCTCAGAAACAAATAGAAATTCTTAAAGAAACAGCAGAAAGAGTAGGTCTCCAAATCTCATTTGAAAAAACACAGTATATGACTAGCAACAAACTGGCACCCAAACTTTTGGAAACTAAGTATGGAAAAATCAAAAGAGTTTCGCAATTCAAATATTTAGGTGAAACAATCTCAGAGACTGGTCTAGAAAAAATTGGAAATGAAATTCGTTGTCAAAAGATGGAGACAGCTTTTAGACTTACAAAAGACATCTACAACAAAAAATGTCTCTCGAGGTACTCTAAATTGAGACATTACAACACGGTCATAAAACCAGAGTGCCTTTATGGGGCTGAAACGCTAATTTTGAACAGAAAAAAGGACATTCAAGAAATCCAAAAAAGAGAAAGAAAAGTAATCAGAAAAATTCTAGGTCCAAAATATACTGAAGAAGGAACATACAGGCTAAGAGCAAATAGTGAAATTCAACAATACACCAGCATATATTCGGATATGAAAAAACGCAGATTAAAATTTTATGGGCATATTAAAAGAATGGATGCTACCAGACTAACTAAACAAGTAGTGGAATTCTACGAAAATCGAAGTAAAGCTAAATTTGAGACAATAAAATGGATTGCTGCTATAAAAGAGGACATGAAAGAGGCAGATATAAAACAAGATGAAATTCAAGACAGAAAATTATTTAGGCAAAGAATTCATGACTGGGTAGTTGGTCAAGCTGAAAAACCAAAGAAAACTGGAACCACATGGTCTGATGAAAGGAAAAGAGCTCATTCCGAGAGAATGAAAACAATTTGGGCAGAGAGAAAGTCTAAAAGAAAATAACTGAATGCCCCGTGATTGTACTTCGCGTGGTCCAGTAGGGCCCAAACGTGAATAATAATAATAATAAAAATAAATAAATCAGTTTATATTTGGACATTTATTTTAACACTGATCATTGTTCCTTTAAAATTTCAGCATATTTAATTTGATTCATAACTAAACTGGTGCCTTATTTAGGATTGTGAAAATGTGAGTTTGTAATCTTACGGAACACATCAAATTTGGAGCCAAGATTGGGAGACTGCAAACAACACTGCATTCACAAAATAACGCACGAAGAACGTTGAAACATATGCAACAGGAAATTAACCACAACCAAACAATTCAATTTTCACCCAAAGAAGTTACGGTCGTAGCACAATCCTGTCCGTCATGAAATTACCACATATTGGTATACTAAATTCATACTAATTGTCTGTGGCATCTTCTCGAAAAGAATAGCTGAGGGCTACTTTGATGATTACATCACATGCTTCACATCGTCAACTTGGTTTACACAAAGAGTGTAACTCCACAATAATTTTGATAGTTAAAATAAATTACATCGAAACGCCATTTACAAAAGAAAAACCTCCAACTGGTTAGTATCGTCATATTATTAACCTGATGGGTCAAACAATTATATAAGCATGTGGTCTAACATTCTGCGTGGTGTCTGTTTGTTCTAAATCGTGTCTCCCTACCACTTTCGCGCAACGACGCTCTGAGTGTGTTTTTTAGGGAATTCACTAGTTTGAACCTAGGACCTGTTGCTGGTAACGAGACGCCAGACCGCACATGACATGTAAAGTTCAGAAGAGTTCAGTGAGACTAGCGATGATATAACCAAATACTTAATGATTTCAGCATCAGCTCCACTGCACTCCCTGTAAAAGAATCTTAATACTAACTAAATTTAGTGGAAGGGGTTCAAGGCTTTCCTATTTTTAGTTAGCTGGTAAAACAACGTCGAAAAAGCAGTTAAGTTTACAATTGGAAATGTTATTCTACTCACAAAACATTGTTAATAAATTGCACTATTGATAAAAGGAAATGATTTAATACAGGATGATAAAAACCAACTGCGTTCAACAAAAATGTGAACGAATATTCCCTGAGTGGGTTTCCAAGTTCTACAATGGATTGAAGGATGACCTATGCCATATCACATCTATAATCTAGGTTTAAATTAAGTTTCACAAGAGAGAAAACTATCAAAATGGTCTACAGTGACCCTCAATTATCTTTAATTACTTATCTAACTTGTCGTAAATTACAGTGGCTGATGTGACTTCTCAGTAACTATATAACAGAAAAATCATCGCGTTTCAGATTCTTACTTCAAGTGGCAAATGTGAACACCATGAGCTTTAATTGACGATCGACACTAGTATTACGCAAAAAGGGGTTGTAACAAATGAGACTTCTGCAGTTCTGAGTGAATCTTTATGCGCTGTTATGCGGCATCCCGTGCGTTCATTGCCTTGTCGGTGTTCGTCAGGGGGCGGCGGACAGCACAGCTCCGCTCACCTCGCCGTCTCAGAAGCAACTCTCTCCTAACTTCTCCTTACTACAATTTACCGAAGTTGGTTTAAAAAAACTATCTGGCTGTGTTTTCATCTGACCATTCAGGGTCTCAATGTTAACCTTAAGCTCCACCTACAAAAATTCTGTCTATCCAATGAGAAACATTATACTTTTCGTGGTGGGGCAATGTTTTTAAAGGTTGCAACGTAACAGAGACGCGAAAAAGTCTCACGCTAAAACTTGCAGCTGGTGTGGTCCTTTTAGTGTTATCATAAGATCTATACTGTTCTTCTGGAGGGCTCTAGCTTTTAACATGGGCTGGGGGGTGGTCCTAGCGGTTAGCTGGCCACATGGGTGTCCATCCCTTATCGTAGGGCCTTCCAGCTTAACACGGTTCTGCTCTCGGCTTCTGTTCTCGTTTCTCCCCTCGGAACTGCGTCTGTCTCACGGTGGGAAGGTATGACATGCATTTAGGCATTCTTGTGTTAGTCTGTGGTATTCCATTTGCTCACTCGTTACTCGTATTACTTTGGTTAATTTAATGTCACGATTTATTTGGAGCTGTGTGACATGCTGCTGGTTTTGCTTATCATGTCAGGGTTTTCATGGAAGGTGTTGGATTTGCCTGACACCTTACAGTGGTACTGGTCTCACAAAGTACACCCCACGTGGGCTGAACATAAAGAAAATTTGCTATATTGGAAAATATTGTGAAGACGAGACGTTATAATCTCACGCACATTTGCAGTTAAGATTGATGATTGTAGAAATGATGGAAAGGAGGAAATTGGACATCTTGGGACTTGCTGAGACTAGGTGGAGAGGAGTTGGTGAAAAACCACTAAGTAAAGGATGTAAACTGTACTGGATAGGGAATGATAGGGGAAGAAATGGAGTGGCAATAGTGGTCAGAGAGGGTCTGCAGGAGGAGGTGGAAGGTATCAATGATCGAATGATAAAAGCCAGAGTACGAGTGAAAGGAAAAAGAATTGAAATCATCCAAGCATATGCCCCACAGGTGGGGTGTACAAAAAAGGAGAAGGAGGAATTTGAAGATGACATGCAAAAGCAGCTAAATGGAGGTAATCAGATTACAATAGGGGACCTCAATGCACATGTTGGCACAGACAGGAAAGGATTCGAGGAGATAATGGGACCAGAGGGCTGGGGGAACCGAAATAGAGAAGGAAAATTGTTGCTGGAATTCTGCAAGAGGAATGGGCTGGCGATCGCAAATTCCTGGTACAAGAAGAGAAGTAGACACAAAATAACTTGGTACAGTGGAGACTGGTCCCAAACTTCAGTAGTAGACTATGTACTAGTGGATAGGCAGATGATGAGCAGCCTCACAGATGTTAAGGTCATTCCATCTGAGGCCTTAGACAGTGACCATCGGCTGTTGGTAGCCACCCTGAGAGAGAAAAAAAAGATAGGGGGGCAACAGATATACAGGAGAAAAGTTTGTAGACATGGATGCTGGAAGAGGATGAACGGAGGACCCAGTACCAGACACTGATCAGGAAGAAGCTGCCAAAGGAAGATCAGAGAACAGTGGAAGAAGAATGGGGAGATTTTAAGAGGGCTCTAGTTGAGGCAGCTGAGACTGTGTGCGGAAGAACTAGCACAAAGAGGAGAAGTAAGGAAACCCCATGGTGGAACAACATATGTAAAGAGGCAGTACTTCGAAAGAACAAAGCCTTCAGAGAATGGTTCCAGACCCGAACAGAGGAAGCTAGGGTAAAATATAAGGAAAGCAAGAAACCGGCACAGACCATAGTAAGGGCGGAGAAGAAGAAGTGGATGGAAAAATGGACAAGAATGTTAGAAGAGGACAGTGAAGGGAACAAAAAAGTACTTTACACCATGGTAAGAAATAAGAGGAACGACAGAAGCGAGTGCCTGAGGATCATGGATAATAATGGAAGAGTTGTGGAGGAAATGCATGAGCTCAAAAAGATTTGGAAGGAGTACTTTGAAGGTCAGTTGAATGCCGCCAAGCGGGTAACTAAAAGCGACGGAGAGCCTAAGGCAGCAGACGATTATAATAGTGGGGAAATTGATGATCTAACTTGGAATGAAGTGGAAGAAGCCATAAAGAGGATGAAAGGGGGCAAGGCACCAGGTTGGGACGAAGTAACAGTGGATATGATACGAGCAGCAGGAGAAGTAGGAACCCAGTGACTATACAGAGTGCTGAGGGTGGTGTGGAAGGAGAACAGAATTCCTGAGGATTGGAAGAAAGGAATTATAGTCCCGATCTTCAAGAAAGGGGATAAAAGGAGATGTGAGAACTACAGAGGAATCACCCTGCTATGCCACTGTGGAAAAATCTATGAAAAGATCCTGGAGAGGAGAATAAGAAGCAGTATTGAAAGTAGACTGCAAGAGGAGCAGTATGGTTTCAGACCGGGAAGATCAACAACGGACCTCATATTTGCGGTAAGGCAACTGCAGGAAAGGCACTATGAGTACGGGAAGGACTTAATCATGGCCTTTTTAGATATTGAGAAGGCGTATGACAGTATCTGTAGGGACAAGCTCTGGGATGAACGCAAAAGGGATAGATGAAGAGAGCACACGAAAAGTCAGAAAAATGTATGAGGGAAGTGAGAGTTGTGTGAAAGTGGGGAGGGAACGTACTGCATGGTTCAAGCTGGAAAATGGGCTGCGACAGGGAAGTTCACTTTCGCCTTTATTGTTTATTATTGTTATGGATGAAATCCTACAGCAAGTATCAGATGCAATTGGAGATCATAAAATGAAAGCAGTGCTTTTTGCCGATGACCTGATGTTATGGGGAAATTGCGAGAAGGAGGTGCAAGAGCAGTTAGATGTATAGGAGGCAACGGCAGCACAATATGGAATGCATTTCTCTGCAAAGAAAAGTGAAATAATTGTCACAACAAGGAAGAAGAATAGGCCAAATGTGGATATAACTTGTGGAGGGGAAAAACTACAAGTGGTAGAGAACTTCAAGTACCTAGGAAGCATGATTGAAAGTAAGGGGGGAAACGAAATGGAAATAAATGAAAGGTGCAGAAAAGCAGGGCAGTTCTACAAATGCATTAGGGGGCTTATTTGGAGCAAGGAGGTGCCACAGAAATCCAAGGGAATTATATACCGAACCTACTTTGTCCCAAATTGGCATACGGAAGTGAGACATGGGTAATGCACAAAAGCGACAAAAGTAGAATACAGGCTAGTGAAATGAAGTTCCAGAGGAGCAGGTTGAGTGTAACAAGACGAGACAGATTGCGAAATGTGTATTGGAGGGAAAGACTAAAGGAGGAACCAGTACAGGACAGGATAGGAACATCACGACTGCAGTGGTATGGACACATGAAGAGAATGGATGAGGGAAGAATTCCAAAGAGGATGTTTGATCTGCAACTGGAGGGGAAGAGGCCCAGAGGAAGACCAAGAGATAGATGGGTGAAGGGAGTGAAGGAATGTGTGACGAGAAGAGGAGAGAACTGGACGAAGGTGGAAGAGGGGGAATGGTGGAAAGACAGAACACGATGGAGAGGCTTGTGTTCCCGACAGACCCAGCCAGTGGCTGGAAACTGTCCAAGATGATGATGATGATTGATGATCTTAGTTAGAGTTATAGATCATCAACACGTGGTTCCACTTTGCTCACAAAGTAGTGGCAAAGCAACTACTGGAAGATATTCTGAACTTCACACTCAGATTACACTGGGTTGCTATTTTAGATAACATTAGATATTTTAGATCTAAACCTGAAATAAAGGTGATTAAATTTTCAGTTAGGCTGAACTTAAGAAATCCATTGTCCTACGGACTTAGCAGAGACGCGCTTAGCCAGAGATCTTACCACTTCAGACGCTCGCCGTGGACAGACTGGCGTGGGCCCCTACCGAGAGTGCCTCACAGATACAGTCGGAAGTGACCAGAGAGGCAGCTTCCTATACCACCATGACAAGGGATGGACAGGACCCTACCAAGAATAGGAACCTCTTTGGTTTTAGAAAGCGTAGCTACCTGTTCCGACGTTGGTCCTACTGTTCTCTAGCAGATAGGCTTGTCTGCTACCATCAAGCATGCAACAAGAAATACATTTGCTCATTCATTCTTTCACAGAGAAGGGAAGGGGGATGACAGTATCTTATCATATACACTATATAAAAGAAAGCGCATGTACGTTCCATATGAGACTGTGTAACATGAATTACATATAAACTGTGTTTTAAAGTGTAGTAGTGTGACAGATCGTTCTTGTTTATGTGTAAAAGTAACACGTTCCACTGCTCAGTCTCCTCCCAATAGAGTCAGAAACACCACAGTAAATATAGAAGTGGAATTTATGCCGTAAATAACAACAGATTTAAGAAATTAACGTGAAAGAAATCCAACAGAGACCTTTCAAGGGTACGAAACCCAGCGAAACGCGGGGCAATACAACGCCACTACTCAGACAATCACTCGAAAATTTCATCACATATCCTCTCAACACGTGAAGTACAGAAAGGATTATCCCAATTTAGTGCAATGTTAAGGTGCTATTCCAGTGTTGGAGAGCCTGATACGAGTTGAGAAGGGAACATCAAGATGGGATGATGTATGAACTGAAGTTTCTATTAGGGAGGGAGATGGAGATGTATTAGAGCAGTCTGCGCAGCTGTTGTAGCCGCAGTGCCACGGTGATGCAGTGTGCAGCGTATCTGCCGAGAGTGCAGCAGATCTGGGTTCGAATCCTGGCCTTGGCACAAATTTTAATCCGTTCATTCGATCTGTATTCATTATCGTAGACAAAGTTGACATTTACATCTACATCTACATCTACATCTACATGGATACTCTGCAAATCAGATTGAAGTGCCTGGCAGAGGGTTCATCGAACCACCTTCACAGTTCTCTATTATTCCAACCTCGTATAGCGCACGGGAAGCCTTCGTCCCTTTTTAAGTCGAAGTCAACAAAATATTTTCGCATTCGGAGGAGAAAGGTGGTGATTGGAATTTCGTGAGAAGATTCCGTCGCAACGAAAAACGCCTTTCTTTTAATGATGTCCATCCCAAATCCTGTATCATTTCTGTGACACTCTCTCCCATATTTCGCGATAATAAAAAACGTGCTGCCTTTCTTTGAACTTTTTCGATGTACTCAGCCAGCCCTATCTGGTAAGGAACCCACACCGCGCAACAGTATTCTAAAAGTGGACGGTCAAGCGTAGTGTAGGCAATCTCCGTAGTAGATCTGTTACATTTTCAAGTGTCCTGCCAATAAAATGCAGTCTTTGGTTAGCCTTCTGCACAACAATATCTGTGTGTTCCTTTCAATTTAAATTGTTCGTAATTGTAATACCTAGGTATTTAGTTGGATTTACAGCTTTTAGATTAGACTGATTTATCGTGTAACCGAAGTTTAACGCGTTCCTTTTAGCACTCATGTGGATGACCTCACACATTTCGTTATTTACAGGCAACTGCCACTTTTCGCACTATTCCGATATTTCTTCTAAATCGTTTTGCCGTTTGTTTTGATCTTCTGGTGATTTAATTAGTCGATAAACGAGAGCGTCATCTGCAAACAACCGAAGACGGCTGCTCAGATTGTCTCCCAAATCGTTTATATAGATAAGGAACAGCAAACGGCCTATAACACTACCTTGGGGAACGCCAGAAATCACTTCTGTTTTACTCGATGACTTTCCGTCAATTACAACGAACTGTGACCTCTCTGCCAGGAAATCACAGATCCAGTCACAAAACTGAGACGATATTCCATAAGCACGGAATTTCACTGCGAGCCGCTTGTGTGGTACAGTGTCAAAAGCCTTCCGGAAATCCAGAAATACGGAATCGATCTGAAATCCCTTGTCAATAGCACTCAGCACTTCATGTGAATAAAGAGCCAGTTGTGTTTCACAGGAACGATGTTTTCTAAATCCATGTTGACTGTGTGTCAATAGGCCGTTTTCTTCGAGGCAATACATAATGTTCGAACACAATACATGTTCTAAAATCCTGCTGCATATCGACGTTAACGATATGGGACTGTAATTTAGTGGATTACTCCTACTACCTTTCCTGAATATTGGTGTGACCTGTGCAACTTTGCAGTCTTTGGGTATGGATCTTTCGTCGAGTGAACGGTTGTATACGATTGTTAAGTATGGAGCTAATCTGTCTCTGGAACATTGAAGTTTCATTTTGTTTTCTCCTCTCCTTCTGGCTGCTTCACCTTCTTTTTTTCTTTTTGTCAGACGGTGTAAATTTCCATGTCCCTGGCCACAGTCCACATGCGAGTGGACGCGCACTCTGTTGCAAGTGCGGCACAACGCCGCCTCTGCGGGTGTTTATTTTTCTCGGTGGTGAATCCGCAGTCGCCACGGCTGCTACGCGGAGGCTGGGGGGCGGCGGCGGAAAGAGGCAGCGCCGGGTGACAGGCGGGCAGCACGCCCGCGACCAGGCTTTGTTTATTTTGCTACGCATGCCCCGCGGCTGTAAACAGAGGCGGCGCGTCGGGGGCGGCTCGCGCATGCGCACTGGCGCGGGGCGCGCCCGCCTTAATGGACAGCCACCGCCGCGGCTCGCCCAGTGCACGCAGTGCCGGCGACTAGACGCTACGCAACGCAACGCGAGCTACGTGTTCCCTCCCTAGGTCTGCGTCCCGACAGAAGCCATGAGCAGCAGCGGAGACGAAGCCGTCACCCCACCCACTGAACAGCAGCAGCAGGCGCGGCGCCCCAGCCTCGCCTGTGCCGAGGAAAAGGTACGCCAAGTGCTGTCTCTTTCACTCACCGAGTCCGGCTGAGGCCGCCGAAACCACTGAGCGTGGTTGCCGTGGAGGAAGTACTCGAACGAGACTTTCTCTTATTTCTGTTTACACTTAGCGACTTGACTATTCTATACCTCCTTCTGGCACTGAAGCGACTTCATTCTCCTCTGTTCACTGATCGGTAACTACGAACGCAGACTGCTGTATAGTAGTTGAAATTTGATAGTTATGTGCCTAATTCTCTTCTCAACCCATTCGACGACGTAGCGGCTAAAAAGCAATAATCAGTGTGTCTCCTAATAAGCCTCTTTTTCCAGTTTTAGAAGTGTAATCCTCAGATATATTAAATGTACCAGTGCTGAGCCTGTTCGCAAGTTTGCTGATCAAATCTTGTCGGGTCATCAGTCGAAAAAGGTGCCAACCAGTTCCTCCCTCGTCGACTTCCCATAAAAGAGTGCGAGGATTCAACGAGTTCCCCAGTCATCTACATCTACATCCATACTCCGCAAGCCACCTGACGGTGTGTGGCAGAGGGTACCTTGAGTACCTCTATCGGTTCTCCCTTCTATTCCAGTCTCGTATTGTTCGTGGAAAGAAGGATTGTCGGTATGCTTCTGTGTCAGCTCTAATCTCTCTGATTTTATCCTCATGGTCTCTTCGCGAGATATACGTAGGAGGAAGCAATATACTGCTTGAATCTTCGGTGAAGGTATGTTCTCGAAACTTTAACAAAAGCCCGTACCGAGCTACTGAGCGTCTCTCCTGCAGATTCTTCCACTGGAGTTCTCCTGCAGATTCTTCGACTGGAGTTTATCTATCATCTCCGTAACGCTTTCGTGATTACGAAATGATCCTGTAACGAAGCGCGCTGCTCTCCGTTGGATCTTCTCTATCTCTTCTATCAACCCTATCTGGTACGGATCCCACACTGCTGAGCAGTATTCAAGCAGTGGGCGAACAAGCGTACTGTAACCTACTTCCTTTGTTTTCGGATTGCATTTCCTTAGGATTCTTCCAATGAATCTCAGTCTGGCATCTGCTTTACCGACTATCAATTTTATATGATCATTCCATTTTAAATCACTCCTAATGCGTACTCCCAGATAATTTATGGAATTAGCTGCTTCCAGTTGCTGACCTGCTATTTTGTAGCTAAATGATAAGGGATCTATCTTTCTATGTATTCGCCGCACATTAAACTTGTCTACATTGAGATTCAACTGCCATTTCCTGCGCCATGCGTCAATTCGTCGCAGATCCTCCTGCATTTCAGTACAATTTTCCATTGTTACAACCTCTCGATATACCACAGAATCATCCTCAAAAAGCCTCAGTGAACTTCCGATGTCATCCACAAGGTCATTTATGTATACTGTGAATAGCAACGGTCCAATGACACTCCCCTGCGGCACACCTGAAATCACTATTACTTCGGAAGACTACTCTCCATTGAGAATGACATGCTGCGTTCTGTTATCTAGGAACTCTTCAATCCCAAGAATACACGAGTAGAAATGAGAGGAAATCTCGCACCACAACGATCGCATTACTCGGAAGATAACCCCAACAGATCTGCTTAATATGTGTAGAAAAAACAGTAAGGCTCAATCTTCCATTGGAGACGTTATTGCAACTAGCAGGACTGGGTCCCTGAACAGCTACGAATCGTGTCTGGCGATCCTATTCGGGACTGCGCCATGCATTCAGCAAAGCCGGTTACATGGAAACCACGCGAACGATCTCAAGAATGATGCAGAAAATAATATATTTTCAACCGTCCTTTTTCCTATGAATAGGTCTTCAGGAGCTTTTTTTGTAGTGAATCCAAGTCTGAAAATCGCGTTATTCACTTCGTAATTCATGTGGTTTGTTCTGTCTTACGTGGTTTCTACCTAAATACTCATTATTCACTGTCATAAAACATTCGAGTTTGGCTTAAGGCGGTAGTCTTCTTTGAATAATCCTTTTTGAACGCATGAAAAATAGTGAATTTCGTGATTTTTTTTCAAGTAAAACGGAAAGTAATGCTAAATCTGATGATGTAGTATTATTCCTTACTCTTTTGACTTCAAGAAACCATATTATTGTCCATACCTGACTCTCGCTGTAACCGCTGCACCAGGTGGAAGGATCCCTTACGGCCGAAACACTGAACATCGGCGAGAATTCCCGACGCCCTCTTATTGGACCTGATACAAAATAATTTTGCATGAATCATATTCAACATATTTTCTGTCAGCATACGTAGGATAGTTGGAAAATATTAAGTTATAACAAAAGATGAAGTGTTGCAAAAAATCTCATTTTCTTCGCCCAAAAAACCGAGACAAAAGAGTGCACCGAACATATACTATTTAAGATACAGCAAAACGGCTTCGTACGCTTAGAGAGAATTGAATTTAGAATGCCGGCGTCAAATTCTGATCAAAATCTTATGTACCGTTCTCAAGCTATGTTTTCCGTCAATTTGAAAAATATGGTTAGGAGAAAAACGCTTTTGAACTTTTGGATTACAGAATGAGATTTTCACTCTGCAGCGGAGTGTGCGCTGATATGACACTTTCTGGCAGATTAAAACTATGTGCCGGACCGACACTCGAACTCGGGAACCTTTGCCTTTCGTGGGCAAGTGCTCTAGTGGTAGAGCAAGTGGTAGAGCACTTGCCTGCGAAAGGCAAAGGTTCCCGATTTCGAGTCGCGGTCCGGCACACAGTTTTAATCTGCCAGGAAGTTTTGGATTACATTTTGAGAAGTTGAACATACCTCTAGTCAGCTATCCCTGGACCATACAACAGTCCTTCCCGACCCAAATCGACGCCCTCCTCCAGCCTCTTCGTGACCAAGATGGTCCTGTGGGCCTCTTTGGAAGCTTTTTCATCCACTGTTCTGCTCACTCGATAAGCTTTTCGTCCGCTTTTGTGCAGTAGTTGTAACAGGCTTGTCCGGTCCCAGTTTCGAGTACTTCCATAATTTTACATAATGTAAGTTACGCCGTCGTTAAAATTACGTGCTGCAACATTGGCTGTAATCTAGACAATTTTTTACCCGCTGTAAATGGTTTACGGAGACACTTTTTCACACTTCGCATTGTAACTCGATAAAGGAGTTTCTGGTGAACTTGGGATGAACACAACAATAAAATAGATATTCCAGGCGACATTTGAAGCAGAAAAAAGAAAAAAAACGCGGCATTTGCCTCAAGAGGTATCGGGAAACCACTGGAAACCTTAATCCGGATGGGCCGCCGGAGACTTGATCAGCCGTCTTCCAGAATGCGATTCCCGTGCCATACAAGCACTGCGACACCGCGCTCGTTCTGAGACGAGCCCAATGTTACGGTAGTTCTATCTTTGTTCCGAAAAATTCCTGTGCAGTAAAGCACCATCGTACTGACAGATTCTCAAAGTCCCACTCAGGGCAATATTTCTGGTAGAACATTCGTGCAAAGTGCGAATAGCAGGCCTCTGCCTCGGACCCTCAACGCGTACTTGAAGTGATCTGTAATGCCGTTGACGTCTGTTTGCGTAGTGCAAACTACGGAGGTGCTGTATTACTAGCCTTAGATGCTGTGATTTTATCGAATGATTCAACAAAGGTACTGTCAAAAACCTCTCTCTCAAAAAAATGTTCAAATTTATGTGAAATCTTATGGGACTTAACTGCTAAGGCCATCAGTCCCTAAGCTTACACACTACTTAACCTAAATTATCCTAAGGACAAACACACACACACACACCCATGCCCGAGGGAGGACTCGAACTTCCGCCGGAACCAGCCGCGCAGTCCGTGACTGCAGCGCCTGAGACAGCTCGGCAAAATCTCTCTCTCTTTGTGAAGCGAAGCCAGACCGGGCGATGATTAAGACAGTGGACTCGTATCTGAGAGAATGGAATGTAAATCCATTCTATCACCCCGAGTACGTTTCTCTACGATTTCCATAAACCACGTCAGACTGGGGTAGTTCTTTCAACGAAGAGACCACCTGATCCGTCCCTTGTCCTTTTCCACCCTGTTACTAATTATCTCGGTATCGACGAAAGTTACATTGAAACTTACTTTTCTTCAATTTAAAACAATAAAACTTCACCCGAACCCATACGAAGTGTGTGCAAATGCAGACAGTGTTTTGCTATAACCAAATGTTCCCAATTACGTCCTTAAACGTATCTGATTATCATGTTATTAAATTCCTCTATGATGGTCTTTCTCGTGCCATCTCTTGTTTATGACGTTGGAAAATTTGTGCAATAAATTTAAATGACGATTCACTTGTAGAGTATATCTTCCTGAGTGTGCTATGGAGTAAAGCCGGCCGCGGTGGGCGAGCGGTTCTAGGCGCTTCAGTCCGGAACCGCGCGACTCCTACGGTCGCAGTTTCGAATCCTGCCTCGAGAATGGATGTGTGTGATGTCCTTAGGTTAGTTAGGCTTAAGTAGTTCTAAGTTCTAGGGCACTGATGACCTCAGATGTCAAGTCCCATAGTGCTCAGAGCCATTTGAACCATTTGCTGTGGAGTGCGTCTCTTTCTTAATTGCTTCTAACATAAAGGATGTCATTTATTGTGATGCGTATCTTAAAGTCAGAAAGCGTTTGAGAATATGTTGTTGACAAGATCAGTTTCCTTTAACTACGTGCCACAGCTTTCTCATGAAACAGGTAAGACCAGTTCAGAGCATTCGTGTTGTGCTATTAATACAGTCTTGACTTTGGCTCATGCGTGGTTGTGCAACGTCGCTGTGACATTGTTAGCGGCACCTCGAAGGCCGGACGTTCGATACGCTATCTACCGGTAGAGGCTTTAATCGACTCTGCTTCTCGCTCTGAGTTGTGCGTGAGGATGCATTTGTGTGTTGCTCCTGTATTGTGTGACGTCCATTTTTTACACTTTTTTCTTCTTCATCAACAAACTATTCAGCAGCGTTATTCTACATTTACATACATACTCCGCAAGCAACCGCACGGTGTATGGAGGAGGATACCCTGTACCACTAGTTTTTTCCTTTCCTGTTCTACTCGCAACCAGAGCGAGGGAGAAAAACGACCGTCCGTGTGCCTCCGTTTAAGCCCTATTTTTTCGTATCTTACCTTCGTTGTCCTTAAGCGAAATGTATTTCGGTGGCAGTAGAATCGTTCTGCAGTCAGCTTCAAACGCCGGTTCTGTAAATTTTCTCCTCAATGTTCCTCGAACGAAACGTCGTCTTCCCTCCAGGAATTTCCTTTTGAGATCCCGAAGCATCTCCATAACACTTGCAAGTTGTTCGAACCTACTAGTAACAAATCTATCAGCCTGCCTCTGAATTCCTTTAATCCGACCTGATACATATCCCAAACAACCGAGCAGTAATCAAGAACTGGTCGCACTAGCGCCCGATATGCGGCCTCCTTTACAGATGAACTACAGTTTCCTAAGATTCTCCCAATAAAGTGAAGTCGACAATTCTTCTTTCCAGTCACAATGCTCACACGTTCGTTCCATTTCATATCGCTTTGCAACATTGCGCCCAGTTATTTAAACGACGTGACTGTGTGAACCAGGGCACTATTAATGCTGTAGCCGAGCATTTTGTTTCTCCTACTCCTCCGCAGTAAGTTAAATATTTCTACATTTAGAATCAGTTGCCATTCCTCACACCAACTAGAAACTATGTTTAAGTCATGTTGTGTCTTCCTACAGTCAATCGAAGTCGCCACCGTCCGGTACACCACTGTATCATCAGCAGGCAATCGCAGAGTGCTGCCCATCCTGCTTGTCCGATCGTTTACGTAGGCTATATAGAAAACAGTAGAAGTCCTTATTGTATCTTTTAACTACACTACATCTACATCTACATCTACATGTATACTCCGCGAGCCACCTTACGGTGTGTGGCGGAGGGTACTTATCGTACCACTATCTGATCCCCCCTTCCCTGTTCCATTCACGAATTGTGCGTGGGAAGAACGACTGCTTGTAAGTCTCCGTATTTGCTCTAATTTCTCGGATCTTTTCGTTGTGATCATTACGCGAGATATATGTGGGCGGTAGTAATATGTTGCCCATCTCTTCCCGGAATGTGCTCTCTCGTAATTTCGATAATAAACCTCTCCGTATTGCGTAACGCCTTTCTTGAAGTGTCCGCCACTGGAGCTTGTTCAGCATCTCCGTAACGCTCTCGCGCTGACTAAATGTCCCCATGACGAATCGCGCTGCTTTTCGCTGGATCATGTCTATCTCTTCTATTAATCCAATCTGGTAAGGGTCCCATACTGATGAGCAATACTCAAGAATCGGACGAACAAGCGTTTTGTAAGCTACTTCTTTCGTCGATGAGTCACATTTTCTTAGAATTCTTCCTATGAATCTCAACCTGGCGCCTGCTTTTCCCACTATTTGTTTTATGTGATCATTCCACTTCAGATCGCACCGGATAGTAACTCCTAAGTATTTTACGGTCGTTACCGCTTCCAATGATTTACCACCTATGGCATAATCGTACTGGAATGGATTTCTGCCCCTGGCCATTAAAATCGCTACACCAAGAAGAAATGCAGATGATCAACGGGTATTCATTGGACAAATAAATTATACTACAACTGACATGTGATTACATTTTCACGCAATTTGGGTGCATAGATCCTGAGAAATCAGTACCCAGAACAACCACCTCTGGCCGTAATAACGGCCTTGATACGTCTGGGCATTGAGTCAAACAGAGCTTGCATGGCGTGTACAGGTACAGCTGCCCATGCAGCTTCAACACGATACCACAGTTTATCATGAGAAGTGACTGGCGTATTGTGGCGAGCCAGTTGCTCGGCCATCATTGACCAGACGTTTTCAGTTGATGAGAGAGCTGGAGAATGTGCTGGCCAGGGCAGCAGTCGAACATTTTCTGTATCCAGAAAGACCCGTACAGGACCTGCAACATTTGGTCGTGTATTATCCTGCTGAAATGTAGGGTTTCGCAGGGATCGAATGAAGGGTAGAGCCACGGGTCGTAACACATCTGAAATGTAACGTCCACTGTTCAAAGTGCCGTCAATGCGAACAAGAGGTGACCGAGACGTGTAACCAATGGCACCCCTTCACGCCGGGTGATACGCCAGTATGGCGATGACGAATACACGCTTCGAATGTGCGTTCATCGCGATGTCGCCAAACACGGATGTGACCATCATGATGCTGTAAACAGAATCTGAATTCATCCGAAAATATGAAGTTTTGCCATTCGTGCACCCAGGTTCATTGTTGAGTACACCATCGCAGGCGCTCCTGTCTGTGATGCACCGTCAAGGGTGACCCGAGCCATGGTCTCCGAGCTGATAGTCCATGCTGCTGCAAACGTCGTCGAACTGTTTGTGCAGATGGTTGTTGCCTTGCAAACGTCCCCATCTGTTGACTCAGGGATCGAGACGTGGCTGCACGATGCGTTACAGCCATGCGGATACGATGCCTGTCATCTCGACTGCTAATGATACGAGGCCGTTGGGGTCCAGCACGGCGTTCCGTGTCACCCTCCTGAACCCACCGATTCCGTATTCTGTTAACAGTCATTGGATCTCGACCAACGCGAGCAGCAATGCAGTGATACGATAAACCGCAATCGCGATAGGCTACAATCCGACATTTATCAAAGTCGGAAACGTGAAGGTACGCATATCTCCTCCTTACACGAGGCATCACAGCAACGTTTCACCAGGTAACGCCTGTCAACTGCTGTTTGTGTATGAGAGATCGATTGGAAACTCTCCTCATGTCAGCACGTTGTAGGAGTCGCTACCGGCGCCAACCTTGTGTGAATGCTCTGAAAAGTTAATCATTTGCATATCACAGGATATTCTTCCTGTCGGTTAAATTTCTTTTGCGTTTTATCTTTACCTACTGAAAGACGCATGCGTTGTATAATTCAATACCTGGGGTACATTCTAAATTGCTATCCATGCAGAGACCTTCATATATTTACTAATATCGTATTTTCTGTGCAAGTGCGCTTCTGCGGGGTTGCACGCTGATCTACATCTGCATCCATACTCCGCAAGCCACCTGACGGTGATGCTGATATACACTTCCAGGGATGAGGAAGAAGAGCAGATACATTGATAAGACAAAAAATTATGACCATAAGCTTTAGAGCGTGTTGGCCCCCCTTTGGAACGCACACCTGAGGTTCTGCGTGACACGGATTCAACAAATCCTTCGTCAATTTCCAGAGGTTTTTGGACCAGATGTCTACGGTCAAGTGACGGAATTCCCGTAATTAGAGCCGGTGGTCTGTGGCCGTCGAGATGACGGTCTATAGCGTCCCAGATGTATTCCATCGGGTTCAGATTTGGCGTATTTGTTAGCGAACGCATCAACGTGAGTTCACCATCGTGTTCCGCAAACCAATGTAGCGCGAGTCTGGCCTTGTGACTCGTACAGTTATACTCCTGGGACATGCTACCGCCATCGGGACAGACGCCAAGCATGAAGGGATGCAGGGAGCCCACAGCTGTGTTCAAACAGTACATAGCTGTCAGGGCTCCTTCGGTAACTACACTACCGGCCATTAAAATTGCTACACCACGAAGATGACGTCATACAGACGCGAAATTTAACCGACAGGAAGAAGATGCTGTGATATGCAAATGATTAACTTTTCAGAGCATTCACACAAGGTTGGCGCCGGTAGCGACACCTACAACGTGCTGACATGAGGAGAGTTTCCAACCGATTTCTCATACAGAAACAGCAGTTGACAGGCGTTGTCTGGTGAAACATTGTTGTCATGCCTCGTGTAAGGATGAGAAATGTGCACCATCACGTTTCCGACTTTGATAAAAGTCGGATTGTAGCCTATCGCGATTGCGGTTTATCGTATCGCAACATTGCTGCTCGCGTTGGTCGAAATCCAATGACTGTTAGCAGAATATGGAATCGGTGGGTTCAGCAGGGTAATACGGAACGCCGTGCTGGATCCCAACGGCCTCGTATCACCAGCAGTCGAGATGACAGGCATCTTATCCGCATGGCTGTAACGCATCGTGCAGCCACGTCTCAATTCCTGAGTTAACAGATGGGGACGTGACAACAACCATCTACACGAACAGTTCGACGACGTTTGCAGCAGCATGGACTATCAGCTCGGAGACCATGGCTCCGGTTACCCTTGACGCTGCATCACAGACAGGAGCGTCTGCGATGGTGTACTCAACGATGAACCTCGGTGCACGAATGGCAAAATTTCATTTTTTCGGATGAATCCAGGTTCTGTGTACAGCATCAAGATGGTCGCATCCGTGTTTGGCGACATCGCGGTGAACGCACATTCGAAGCGTGTATTCGTCATCGCCATACTGGCGTATCACCCGGCGTGAAGGGGTGCCATTGGTTACACGTCTCGGTCACCTGTTGTTCGCATTGACGGCACTTTGAAAAGTGAACGTTACATTTCAGATGTGTTACGACCCGTGGCTCTACCCTTCATTCGATCCCTGCGAAACCCTACATTCCAGCAGGATAATGCACGGCAGCATGTTGCAGGTCCTGTACAGGCCTTTCCGGATACAGAAAATGTTCGATTGCTGTCCTGGCCAGCACATTCTCCAGATCTCTTACCAATTGAAAACGTCTGGTCAATGGTGGCCGAGCAACTAGCTCGTGACAATACGCCAGTCACTACTCTTGATGAACTGTGGTATCGTGTTGAAGCTGCATGGGCAGCTGTACCAGCACACGCCATCCAAGCTCTGTTTGACTCAATGCCCAGACGAATCAAGGCCGTTATTACGGCCAGAGGTGGTTGTTCTGGTAACTGATTTCTCAGGATCTATGCACCCATTTTGCGTGAAAATGTAATCACTTGTCAGTTGTAATATAATATATTTGTCCAATGAATACCCGTTTATCATCCGCATTTCTTTTTGGTGTAGCAATTTTAATGGCCAGTAGTGTACTACATGTCCCAAGTGAGCTCCGATTAATGTCCTCCAAAAGCGTAAAAGTACGCCTCCATGGACCCTCGTCCGTGGCGGGGTACATGTTTCGAACAGCCGTTCGTCTGGATGACGGCATATTCGTACACGACCATCGACCTGCTGCGAGAAGAAACTTGAGCCATCCCACCGGGTGACACGTTTCCACTGATCCAGGGTCCAGTGTCTACGGTCCCGTACCCACTGTAAAAGTAACTGACAATGACGTTGCGTCGTGCACGTTGGAGCACGTGGGGGTCAGCTGCTGCGGAACCGCATGTTCAACACTGTGTGCTGGGCGGCACCACCGTTGCACACTGTCGTCAGATCGGCCATTATCGCCGTCTACGTCGCATTACAGAGTGGACAGGCCCCGACGTCCAGGTTCTGCAATGAGATGTGACGTCCAACACCTTGCCACCTGCTCTTGGCGTCACCGTCCTTCAGCCACTTTGCACAGACGCCTACTAGCCTCGTCGTTTCCGATATGTTCGTTCCCAGGTGCCGAGGAGTGGGGAGCGAAACAACTCTCTAATCTCTCCTTCCGTATCGAAGAAAACGGTTCAAATGGCTCTGAGCACTATGGGACTTAACTGCTGAGGTCATCAGTCCCCCAGAATTTAGAACTACTTAAACCTAACTAACCTAAGGACATCACACACATCCATGCCCGAGGCAGGATTCGAACCTGCGACCTTAGCGGTCGCGCGGTTCCAGACTGAAGCGCCTAGAACCGCTCGGTCACAACGGCCGGCCCGTATCGAAGTGAATATGTTTCATCTCCCAGGCTTTCATGTCATGATACGTGTACTGAATTACACCCTTATTGTTACTGACCCAATTAACGAGTTCTGGGCAGTCTGTAACGTGTAATTCTCCCATATAAAACGATTTAGAAAAAATATCTGAATGGTGCGAAAAGTGGAAGTTGACTCTAAATAACGAAAAGTGTGAGATCATCCACATGAGTGCTAAAAGGAACTCGTTAAACTTAGGTTACACGATAAATCAGTCTTATCTAAAAGCCGTAAATTCAACCAAATACCTAGGTATTTCAAATACGAACAATTTAAATTGGAAAGAACACAGAGAAAATGTTGTGGGGAAGGCTAACCAAAGGCTGCGTTTTATTGGCAGGACACTTAGAAAATGTAACATACCTACTAAGGAGACTGCCTACACTGCGCTTGTCCGTCCTCTTTTAGAATACTGCTGCGCGGTGTGGGATCCTTACCAGATAGGACTGACAGAGTACATTGAAAAAGTTCAAAGAAAGGTAGCACGTTTTGTATTATTGCGAAATATTGGAGAGAGTGTCACAGAAATGATGTAGGATTGGGGCTGGAAATCATTTTAAAAAGGCGTTTTTCGTTGCGACGGAATCTTCTCACGAAATTCCAATCACCAACATTCTCCTCCGAATGCGAAAGTATTTTGTTGACACCGACCTACATAGGGAGAAACGATCATCACGATAAAATAAGGGAAATCAGAGGTCGTACGGAAAGCCATAGGTGTTCATTCTTTCCGCGCTCTATACGAGATTGGAATAATAGAGAATTGTGAAGGTGGTTCGATGAACCCTCTGCCAGGCACTTAAATATGATTTGCAGAGTATCCATGTAGATATTCCTAGCTTTAGTGCACAGTTTCATTCCTGGAAGTCGTCTGTGACATGTCTGAATTCCGATTTCCTGCTGCAAAGGATATCTTTCGTTCCAAAAAGGCTGTTACGGCTTTTCTCTTACTACTAATCACGTGTATCTGATGTCATCTCCCAGTTTTCTCTTACATACCTGCCAAAGAATGTAATTTTTGTTCTGCTTTTCCAGAGGCTTTGCTCTTGCTAATGACCAATATTGTAGCTAGTGTACTACCACGGCTTAAGCATCAGCTTTTTCAATGACAGTGGAAACGATTGACATAGAGGATGCATCCAGAGAACCAGCCACTGAAACTGATTAGTGGGGGATATACAATAAAAAGAAAGCTAGTAACTCATGGAAAAATTTAGAATGATGTTGTCTGAAGACGATGCTAACAGAGGGAAACAAATATCGTGTTAACTAGCACCTATACATCCATTGAATATTTCTTAAGACGGAACCACAGACATATCTCTTATACAAATCAGAAGAAAAGCCCATATGAGCCAACCAAAAGAAAGTCTTATTTCACATCTCTCTCTCTCTCTCTCTCTCTCTCTCTCACACACACACACACACACACACACACACACACTCACTCTCTCTGTCTGTCTGTCTCTCTCTCTCTCTCTCTCTCTCTCTCTCTCTCTCTCTCTCTCTGTCATCTTCTGATTATTTCGGTGCGGCCCGCCACCATTCTTCTCTTGTGACAACGTCTTCATCTCAGAGCGTTACTTGAACCGTGCATTTATGGTCAGTGAAATTTTAGAAGAGTCTAACGACATATATTATAGTCACGTCATTGCTGCTAACTCTTCAATTATTTATCGGATATATTCCAATATGTCTTCCCCTACATTTTTTCCACCTGCAGCTCCCACTAGTCCCATGGAAGCTATGTCTTAACACATTCCTGTTCTTCCTTGTTATCAGTCTTATAAATATGTTCCTTTATTTGCCAGTTCTGCGGAGAAATTCCTCATTCCTTATCAAATATGTGCACCTAATTTTCAACAATCTTCTATAGCACCACATCTCAAACGCTTAGATTCTCTTTTCCCGTTTTTTCACAGCCCATATTTCACTACCAAACAATGCTACGCTGCAAACATACATTCTCAGTAATCCTTCAGTGGCTCCACTTTATTATGGAAGCCCCGTTGCAAGAGTTTTCGTGCTTGAATTGGTCGTATTAGCACAGACCTAATGAAGACATTCAAACCAGTTAACCATTAAATTCGACTGCTAATACAGAATTCCAGGATTCAGTTTCCTGTATCTTAAGTCCACCGCCGGGTTTTTCAGTCTGTATGTGAAGACTAATATCAGGAATTAATGTAGGGATTTTGATACGATTTTCACTAATAGAGAGACGGATGCACGAGGAAGGTTTGCGTACATAATTCATTATCATTACGCCAGACAATTCATCCAGTCGTAGATATTTACTGCTACCAGTGCGAAGCCGAGGCGCGTCGCTAGTCTTAATAATTTCAGGAGGAAAGCCAAATGACCTCTTAACGCCAACGCTCAATGCTCGCTCACTCCTGTGAAATCGAAGGCAATTCTTCTCTAATGAGACAACGAGTAAGCACCAACTAACGAAACGACATTCACATGACCTCTAGTACAGAATATTTTTGCTTTATGATCTGCGCATGGAGTGGATATGAGACCTACCATAAACAGCTAAATACGAATATAATTATGCAGAATCATTGTATGACCAGTGAAATTTAAGTATTCTTTTCTCAAAACAATATTTACACGACACGTAAATGGAAATAAGCATTAAATAACACCAAGTACACTCTTGTCTCCGCCACATTATTGGATATTGAGGCCCCACTTCGCAAAAATTAATTATGTTTTTCGTGACAGTCACAAGTGGCAGTCAGTAGATTTCGTTGACAAACCAATAAAACCTACTGAGGGCGACTTGCGGCTGCCCTGATAAACTTAATTTCAAGAGTCACTGTTTCCCCTGCAGGCAATGCCTACTCTCACTAAAAATTAATTAGTTAAATATGGACACTATAGTCCTACAACCACTAATAACTTTCTACAAATCATTGTAATAGCTGAGCATTACACGTTCCCCTACGAAAGAAAACAATGGAGACGCCGCATTACATTCAATAGAAGTTTCATTGGGACGTGGTAAAATAAGCTGAAAGGAAGGATTATGAGAATTTAACTCCACACCGACAAGCAGGTAATCGAAGATGTACCTCGGAAAGATCAGTGGTGCAAAAGGAATGTTTCTAAAGCATCCATCCAAGCATTCGCCGTAATCGAATGCAAGTCCATGAGATGGGCAGCACAAGTAAATTAGAAACTTAATTTCGTATAAAGAAATTGTGTAGTTCATGACGTATCAGCATTTGAGTGTAAGACGACGAACAAAGTGAAAGCAGTCAGAGTGGAGAGATTACACGAATATTGATTTTAGTAGGAGTTTGTGTTACAAAACGACTAATGATTCTGGCATCCGGAAGAACTGCCTCATATTCTGTGGATCTTACACCTCATAGTATTACTACAGAAATACGGTCAAATGAGAAGCTAAGTCTCTTAGTGAGTTAATACTGCGCGGCAGCACGCTGAAAGACGAGCTCACAACTTTGCACGTCAGTTGAATAAAGGTTATCTTGCAAGGACACTGTCTGGTGGTTGTTACATAACGAACGTTTGTTGTATTATCACAAGATTCCATTGCTATCACTTGCAATAGAAGCAGAACAGTCTGTCTGTATGTTAAGCATTCAGCAAATTAAGAGTTTAAGGCCCGAAAAGTAGGCTTAAAGCCGGCCGAAGTGGCCGTGTGGTTAAAGGCGCTGCAGTCTGGAACCGCAAGACCGCTACGGTCGCAGGTTCGAATCCTGCCTCGGGCATGGATGTGTGTGACATCCTTAGGTTAGTTAGGTTTAATTAGTTCTAAGTTGTAGGCGCCTGATGACCTCAGAAGTTAAGTCGCATAGTGCTCAGAGCCATTTTTAGCCAATGCTGTTCACGAGTGGCAGCGCAACAGGTTGAATCACCAGACTAGCGTAGAATTTTGCAGTCATGGTGAGTGGGATAACCACAAGAGTGCTACGCTGTGATAGGAAATCGCACCCGAGACGATAGCCCCAGATGTAGGTCCAGTGTATCTAGGACGCAGACAGGTTGGTTGCAAGCACTTAACTAGCTTCCTACTAACCAACAAAGAGTCAACACTGGCGCCAAGGCAGAACCAACTTTCATCAGCAGACGTCCATCCTACCCTTCAGTGAGCTCTCGCTTGACACCACTGAAATCGCAAATGGTGGCTGTTTGGGATCAGTGAGATGCACGCTACATGGCGTCTGGCTCGGAGGCTCGGAGCTGTCGTTGAAGTAGCCGATTAGTAACAGTTCCTTCTGCCATTGTGGTGCCAACTGATTCTCACATTGCTGCTGCAGATGTAGTGACGATGCGCCAAAGCTATACGCCGAACACGATGGTTTTCCCTCTCGGTAGTGCCACGTGGCCGTCCGGAGGCTGATTATTGGCCACATTCCTGCCACGTCTTTCGGCAGTGTCGTAAAAGGTATATTGAGCTTCTCATAGCCCTATTACACGACCTCGTTCGAACGCAGTAAGGTGTAAATAATGGCGTTTTTGTCGCCTTAAAGGCATTCTTGACTAACATGAAGTCAACACGTCCAATCGCAAAGGTAAATAACGATCACGATCGTTACAGCGTGTATTTAAAGCAAATCTGACTTGTTAGCGCCACTCTTATGCCACTGGCGTGAAAACTGAATAGAAATCATCTTCCAGATTTAGAAACACGCCTACCAACTTTCGTTTATGTCTCACAAGCTATCCTTGGTGCTGCGATCAGCGCATTAGGGATATTCACACTATGTGGCACAGTTTGTATGTCACAAAGTATGTTTAGTCCAGATTTGCTTCTAAGACCTATCGACGACGACGTCATTAGAGATGAAAACATAGTCTGGGATTATACAAGGACTTAGTGGAATATCAGCACTTGCCCGAAGCGATCTCCTGAATTTTCAATAGAACTCACACTGGGGTGTGTTGTTCTTTGAGGCCTGCCGCTGCTTCGCTTATGAAGTGCACGAGGAAACTTTTCTGAGTTATGTCAGGACTTTAGGCTTAAAATTTTAGTGAATATAAATAACGTAATATTGAAAAATCCTGATTCACTGCAGATGACAAATGGAGCAAAATATCAAATGGTTCAAGTGCCTCTGAGCACTATGGGACTTAACATCTGAGGTCATCAGTCCCCTAGAACTTAGAACTACTTAAACCTAACTAACCTAAGGACATCACACACATCCATGCCCGAGGCAGGATTCGAACCTGCGACCGTAGCGGTCGCGCGGTTCCCGACTGAAGCGCCTAGAACCGCTCGGTCACACCGGCCGGCGAGCAAAATATCAGCTGTACTGCAGATCAGACGCATAAACATCAGTACATGATACGAAGCTATATACATTTTTCTGTTGATAGTGTTATAAATGAAGGGCTTATTTCAATAGTGGTACAAGTCCACTTCTGTTTATTCTGAGATACAGAGTCCTAAAGTTAAATGAGCGCTGAACAATTTGCAGTTGAGATACTAGAAATATTCAAGCATATGGCTTCTTGCTAGAGATGAACCTTTCTTTCTATTTCTTTGGACCATTAATGTCAGAAGCATTATATACAGGTAAGTGGAGGTAATGGACTTGTACCACTATTGAAATAAGCCCTTCAAATGTAAGTACATTAATTTCAGAACTGTGTATACTACCAGGCCAAATCTATTTACATTTTATTTGACAGAACGTAAATGAACCCTATGACAAAGGTGTAACTTTACATAAAGATGTTTGCGTGTTCAACGAGAAGAAGAATTTGTGTTTGCTGAAGACGGACCGTTCAGTAAGTAATGCAACACTTTTTTTCTGAAAGCAGGTTGGTTTTATTCACGGTTCCCGTACGCCACATCATTTCCCACTCTTTTGGCTACAAAACGGTATTTTCACGGCACCTTACTGGAAGGGCCTATATGCCACATACTATATCACTCATACTAGTCGACTTCTGGGTCAATGTCTTGCTGCATCAATAACTCCCAAACATCCACGTGCTGCTTCTTGTGCAGTGCATTGTTGTACTGCACGAAACAGACGGAAGTCTGAAGGTGCGAGATCCAGGCTACAGGGTGGATGAGGAAGAACAGTCGGAGTTTTATGAGCCCCTGTCGGGTGCGCAGACTTGTGTAAGGCAATGCGTTGTCATGGAGAAGAAATTCGTTTCATTCTTGTAGTGACGAACAGGCTGAAGTCGTGTGCGCACTTGCAGGAGCCCCAGCTGTGAGCGGCTGGCCGGCAAGTGGGAGATCGAACAGGTTTGCGCGACCTTGTTGCGACGATGACAGAACGCCTCGCCCAGCTACACACTGTGCATTTGTTCACTGCCAGGTCTCCGTAGACTTCTGCAGGCGCCTGATCTGCGATGCGCTAGTTTATCCCCAAAAGAAAATCAGTGACAGCTTTCTGCTTGGAACGCACTTCCGTTACAGACAACAATTAAAGGCTACGTATAGCGCTACCACCTATCGGAACTTCATGAAACTACAGGGGCTGAAGCGGTACGTTCCTCTGCAAGGCTAACCAAAGACTGCGTTTCATTGTCAGGACACTTGAAAATGTAACAGATCTACTACGGAGACTGCCTACACTACGTTTGTCCGTCCTCTTTTAGAATACTGTTGCGCGGTGTGGGATCCTTACCAGATAGGACTGACTGAGTACATAGAAAAAGTTCAAAGAAATCAGGCCTGTTTTGTATTATCGCGAAATATGGGAGAGAGTTTCACAGAAATGGTACAGGATTTGGGATGGACATCATTAAAAGAAAGGCGTTTTTCGTTGCGACGGAATCTTCTCACAAAATTCCAATCACCAACTTTCTCCTCCGAATGCGAAAATATTTTTTTGACACCGACTTACATAGGGAGGAACGATCACCACGATAAAATAAAGGAAATCAGAGCTCGTACGGAAAGATATAGGTGTTCATTCTTCCCGCGCGCTATACGAGATTGGAATAATAGAGAATTGTGAAGGTAGTTCGATGAACCCTCTGCCAAGCACTTCAATGTGATTTGCAGAGTATCCATGTAGATGTAGATGTAGAAATCCTACTTTTTTTTTTCAATCTTGAATCTGGCCCAGAAAAAAATGCGTTGCATTAGTTATTGAAAGACCATCGTACGTATTAGGGGGCAAACGCGGACAAAATGTGATCTTCAACCACAAGATGAATATCCTGATATATCCATTGGAAGGAACACTGCCGATTTGCTTCCTCATCCCTGGCCATTTTGAGTTTCTGCTGTGTCACTAATGACCTCGCCGTCGACGAGACGTTAAATCCCAATGTTCCTTCCACCCTTCTTTTAATTCCCTTTTCTAGCTGTGTTCACTTTTAAGTTCTCTTTTTCCCACTCGGCTATTCACTTATACGTGAGTCCAAAGCTGCTAATATTCTGAAGATGCAAAATTGCGGACCTGCGTCTGCGTAATACTGTTGATCAGGTCCTTTTCGTAAGTGCGAAGCCCTTTCGTCGCTTGTTGCTTCTCAAAACGGCTGGTCGCGCCCAGAGGAACAAAGCCCGGGAGCAACAAAGCCAGCGCAGAGAAAGCGACAGCGGCGGCTGGAGTCGGCACAAACAGAAACGCACAGGCAGATAACACCGGGGGCAGGACCGACCGCTCCAGATAAAGTAGTTAGCGCCCCGGAGAGGCGACCCGCGCTGTGCACAGCCTACACGAGCTACGCGTTGTTCTCATTACCTTCTACATCTACATCCACATACATACTCTGCAAGACAACATGTGGCAGGTGGCGGACGGTACCTTGTACCACTACTAGCCATTTCCTTTCGTGTTCCATTCGTAAAAAGAGCGAGGGAAAAACAAAATGTATACATGACACCGCACGAGCCCTAATTTCTCTTAACTTGTCATCGTGCTCCTTACGCTAAGTGTACGTTGGCAGCAGTAGAATCTTTGTGCAGTCACATTCGAATGCCGGTTCTTTAAATTTTCTCAGCAGAGCTCTGCAGAACGTCCCTTCCCTTGCACTTGGGTTCACGATGCATCTCCACAATACTCGCTTCTTGACCGAATTTACCAGGACACAGAAATAGCAGCCCGCCTCTGAATTGTTTCGATATCTTCCTTTAATCTGATCTGATGAGGATCCCAAAGACTCCAGCAGTCGCACTAGTGTTCGATGTGCATTCTCCTTTACAGATGAATCACGGGATTTCCCTAAATCCTCCCAATAAATCGAAATCGACAACTTTTCTTCCCTACTACCGTCCTTAAGTATTCATTCCACTTTGCAACGTCAAGCCTGGGTATTTATTCGATGCTACTGTGTCAAGCACTACGCTACGAATGCTGTATTCGAAAATTAGGGAGCTGCCATTCATCACACCTACCAGTAATTTTGTCTAATCTTGTATCCTCCAAAATTTACTCACGGACGACAGCTCCTCGTACACCATAGCGTCATTAGCAAACGATTCGCACATTGCTAGTTAGCCTGTATGTGAGTTCATTCATGTATATAGAGAAAAACAGCGGTCCCATCACACTTGCCGGTCAGTATGGCCGAGTGGTTCTAGGCGCTTCAGTCTGGAACCGCGCGACCGCTACGGTCACAGGTTCGAATCCTGCCTCGGGCATGGGTGTGTGTGATGTCCTTAGGTTAGTTAGCTTTCAGTAGTTCTAAGGTCTAGGGGACTGATGACCTCAGATGTTAAGTCCCATAGTGCTCAGAGCCATTTGAACCATTTGATGACCTCAGATGTTAACTCCCAAAGTGCTCAGAGGCATTTGAACCCTTGTCTCTAATGAACACTCGCCGACTAGGACGACGTACTGGGTTCCATTACTCAAAAAGTATTCGAACCATGCACATGTCTTAACTTTATCTGTATGTTCGGACCGTCGTTAACAGTCTGCTGTGGGGCACCGAGTCAAACGTTTTCCTGAATTATAGGAATATGGAATCCGCCTGTGGTCCTTCATCCATGGTTCGGAGGATATGGTACGTTCTTTGCACCCTCCCCCCTTGAAAGTAAACTTCGCTTTTTCGATTTTTATGCACCCTGAACCCTGGACATCAGTTCTTGCACCGAAACCTGAGTTGGACGGGCTCAACGCACTATCTGCCTCTCCGCTGTGAATTCAGTTCTGTTTGGCTCAAATGACTGAGCACTATGGGACTTAACTTTTGAGATCATCAGTCCCCTAGATCTTAGAACTACTTAAACCTAACTAACCTAAGGACATTACACACATCCATGCCCGAGGCAGGATTCGAACCTGCGACCGTAGCGGTCGCGCGGTTCCAGACTGTAGCGTCTAGAACCGCTTTGCCACCCCGGCCGGCTCAGTTCTGTTTGTTCATTGGTTCTGAGATCTGAGACGGACGTGAAAAATGAACCCGTCGATCATGTTCGTAAAAGTGAGACACTACAACACTTACAGTACCAATTTATCAATCTTTCTTCATTCGTGTCAGCAACATACAAGACATTAATTGATAATAATGATAACAGAAACAAGAATTATGTTTTATTTAGCTCATTAGAGCAAAAAAAAACATGATATGTCTCCAGAATGGTTCACATAAAAAATTACGGAACAGTATAGGTAAGACAGAGTTGATAAATAATAACCCCACAGCAATGTCAGATTTTTTTGTTTTTTTGTTTTTCAGTAACATTGACATCAACATTCAGCAAGCCTCTGCTCCTTCCCTGTTCCAATCGCGAATGGAGCGTGGGTAGAGTGATCGTCGGTAAGCCTCTGTATTAGCTCTAACTTCGCGAGACATGGAAGTATTATGTTATCCGACTCTTCCCCGGCAGTACTCTCTCGAAATTTCAGTAGTGAGCCACAACATCTCAATTAGATAATTCAGTATCAAACTGAATTGTGACTAGCGTTATTATAACGACGTTTACTTTTTAGGTATGTTTGACACATTTACATTGATTCATCCCAGAATTGCCCATGTTAACGATACTGGCACTAACAAGTACAAGATATCAACAACTACCCGGATAGAGAAAGGAAACCATCGTGTGCGTTGTTGTCGCCTAAGACCCCATAGCCATAGCCCTCGGTATCCCGTGCGCTGGAACAGCCTACCGAACGACTTCCATTTAGTACATCTGCACGTTTCAAATACTCGGGAAATTTTAAGTTCTGTATTTGGGCCTTTGTTTCCTTTATATCTGTGTGAACTGAAAATGATCAATGGCCCACCATGAATATCTGAAAACCACCCGCATTATGCATTAAGTTTGCGAGGTGCCGGGGCTAGCAGTGTATTTAACACTAAATTCTAGAATCTACATATGTAAATGATGCTCTAAACCCCCCCCCCCCCCTATTCTAACTCCGACTTTTGCTGTTGCACAAGGATTAAAAAATATACGCGAACTGACTGTAATCAAGCCTGCAAGTGGAGTAGAAAAGAGTTTGGCACCTGCAATAATTTAATTTGAATAATAAGTTAAATAAACGAAGGTTTCATTAACATAGTGAATAATGATAGGTTTGCTCTACCGATTAATAGAATGAAAGTTCTGTCCAAAATAACAATATGATTTATTAAGACTAAACACAAAATACTAAACCAAAACACATGAAACATTTACAATACATCAAATTGGCTCAAATTGGATACTCATACAAACACTGTAAAGGTGAAGTTGTCCCGAAACTAGATTGTGAGGTTTAAGACGAAGTGGTATGTGGAGCCAATTCCTTGCTACTCAAATCATAAGAGAGACACACAACTAACCCAACAGTAATTGCTGGTACTCAAGACAGAACAAAGTTAGAAAAAGACGAACAGGCGCGCTCTGCTGAGCTCTGATTATCACCTAGGAAAATCCCTATCTGCCGGTGCTGCGGACATACATTACCAAACTGTCTTCTTAACTGCCAGAACACGATCTGGCGTACCGTAGGCGATGGCTGGTTGCTTCGACGTCCTTGACCGAAAGGCGAGAGCCGACTACCCACAAGAGCACCCATACAGGCCGAACACAGAACATTCCCGCCCCCACGACAGTGGCCGTGGTTAAACGTTCCAATCAGCAACTCGAAAACCGGCGGAAAATTCCACCCCATTGCCGGAGCACTACCATTCCACCAATGGAGATTCTTGGCGCCAATTTCTGCGCTGATTTTGCTACGTCACGGAGCTATGCCCTGAGCATGCCAATCACAGTTACTATTTTGCAGAAAGCGCGGGAATTTTCCCGCCACAACTGCCTGGGTACACAAGTCATTCCCACGCCTCGCTGGTAGCCCGCCAGAAAGTGTTTTCGCTAAGTTTCTGCGAAGTAACGGAACCTCTAGCCCAGCCGCTACTTCAGGCCCCGGCGGGTGTGTCTCTTGACAATGTCGGCGTCTGGAAAGCATTCACTCGACTGCCTCACACACGTCGGCTTAACCCTCTCGAGATGAGTGGAGCCCGCCTGTCACTGGACCACCTGGGTGACGAGAGACGCTGCGTGGGAAGTCCGCGTGTGAAGGAATAGCAACTTTCCACTGCATGCAATTAGAGAGGAGAATCGTAAGATAGAAATATGAGAGGGGGCTCATGCCACCTCTCAAGTTCTTCTATCAGGATAATTTTGTCACCACCGATTGTTCATATGTAGGCACCTCCACATTTTGTGTATTGGTGTGCTCTGAACACCACAGCCACAATCTCTGAAAGCCTGCATAGTGACGAAGTGGTGGTAAGTGTTTTATGGGTCACGTCATGTAAGCAGGTGTATAACGCCTTGATTCGACTGGACACGATGCATCTCCGAGGAGGAATTTAAATCTGCTGCGCTCAGTATCTCATGCGCCCTCCTGGCGTTGGCCAGATTTAAAACTGTATTTCCGTTTCCAGCGTGTTCCTCCTCGCCCACCAGTTACTACTAGACGACAGGCTTACGAATCAGAGCCGGTGCGCTGGCGAGCAGCAAGTGTCACCAGACATGGCTGGTTTACGGTGGGGGCCATGACAAGTGAGGCGTGCTGCCGAATTCCAGCGCCGGAAGCCTATGAAGGCCCAGCTGCAGGGGTGCGAGCACTGCACTGCTACGGTCGCACTGTAACCTTCCAACTGCCGTATCCGGTGATCGCCACGTGGCGCAGAAGGAGAATCTGCTCCCGTCATCAAGCAGAGATACCGCCTGAAAGCGGGAGCGATTCATAATCATTCGCGGCGGCGATTCAAGAGACTAGTGATCAATTAGCTGAATGATCATACCTCGCACTTTAGTCCTATGTACACACACACACACGCACACACACACACACACACACACACACACACACACACACAAAGAGCCCATGTTCTCTGCCATGGTGGTAGAGAGTAGGCTTACATGCGTTAATGTGTGATGACTGGGTGTTGTGTGATGTCCTTAGGTTAGTTAGGTTTAAGTAGTTCTTAGTTCTAGGGGACTGATGACCATCGCTGTTAAGTCCCATAGTGCTCAGAGCCATTTGAACCAAGCCATTTGAACCATGCGTTAATGGGTTAATGAAGGACAAATTACAACATTTATCTTAGCCAGTCAATTTTTTTTAACAACGCACATCAAGTGTTTCAGTGCTTTGCAATCACGTCCTCTGGTGTAAGTAATGGTTTAAATTTGTATCACTGTTCAATTCTGCTCGCTATCTGTCCTTTACGTTATATTTTGCTGAAACTCGTTATGTCACATGTTATTCAGAACATAACACAATCTTACGTTACAAACGATAACAAAATCACTCAGAAGATGATCCCGTAAGCTGCATCCTATAGACCATTATCATGCACACATACACGCACATTATACTTCTGAAGGCAGATTAAAAATTAAAGCCGTCCAGAGATTGTACACAAAAGATAGGTTTTACCAGAAGCTGGCGCCGCCATGTTAGGAGACTGTTGCTTACTATTGTTTCTTATCCTTAATTTTTCTCGTGCGCACGCAACAGTTGTTTTAAATACTAAATGTTACGAAGTCAAGAAGACACTTCCCCAGTTTTCTGGTCTCACCAGCTTATACGATCCAGTAATCTCGTTAATGAAAATTTCTGTTTGTTATAAGTTTCTAACCACAAAGGCAGCTTCTGTAATCCGCCCTTTTACTTCATATGGACTAAGGAAACTGATGTTCTCCCTACGTCCTCTTACCGAAAAGGCTGAAAACGTATTTTCCATACGTCTTTACACATACTGGGTGACAGCCATAGTCCCTCTATTTTTAGTGCTAGGTGTGGTAAGGCGTACAGCATATATACGGTTTCGACGGTGTTCTTCTTTTTTTAAATAAAATTATGCAGCAATGTGATCAAAATTAAACACTGGCTTGAGGGCTACGCTGATTGTGTCCCAGATGCAGGCATAATGTTTGACTACCATACCTCACATGCGGAAAGTGTATTCGACGATTCAACGTTGCTAACCATTCTCATTTACACACTTAAGAATGTCCACAGCAAATTAATTTCGTTATAACCCGTTTCGATGCAGCTGTAAGAGTTTTCGGAGGACACAGTGCGCGGTAGCCATAGCAATTCTGAGGTCCCTCGGAAGACACTTGTCTGGTCGACGCTGGAAAACCGCCGTGAGCGTTCTGTGTCAGATTCACTTGTCCTTGCTCGGCTAGAATAATGCTTCACATCTTCAAAGCGTGTCTGCCCATCTGTATCACTGGCATGTAGATTGCTGTGAATGTGATTCCTCTCCTTATTTCTTTCATAAGTGTCTTTGCAAATAACTGACTCATTTGGGTGGATACACCAGTCAACCTACTTTTTCTTTTACAGCCATTGTACCATACTCTTGCCACTTGGCATTTAAAATTTTTCTTTTGTGACTCCCATGAGCCAAAAACCCTTCTTGCATATTGGGTAAAGAAGAACGTTTAAGATGAACCTCTTCATTACTTGATACTTACTTTAATTTCCGTGTCCGGGCAAGAGCATCTTAACTCTCTTCTCCCAAAGCCCTGTAGCTTTAATAGCCTTATCGCTGCATAAAATGGATATTCCGCTGTGCAAGCAAACTCCGTCCTTGAGCACATGAGAAAATGTTCAATCGTATGTAATCCTCGCATTGACTTAACGATGTTTACTGTACATTTTGCGGTTCCTGTTCTTAATCTACTCAGCGTTCCCCGCGTAGTATACCATATTGCTACCTCTGTGTGATTTCCTTTTTGGGGTACAGGTTTGTATTTTGCAGTGTGTACAACTAGAGAGATACGTGGCGGATCTCGAATTAGCCTATCAGTGGCAGTGTACGTTGTACAAAGCTCTTCTTTGACTTAAGACGAGTTGGAACTATTTGTCGTTTTCCTCTCTACTTCATCGGCATCTTTATGTCTGATATCCAGTGGTCAACGGCTAACCCTTCCACCACCTGGAAACATCTGAGAAACTTCAGACAAGAATGGCAAACTACAATTGCTATATTTGGGATTTTCTTGATACCCTCCTGCTTGACCGGTTGAATAGTTGTGTTAAGCTGATTGCCTAACTGTCTCACTCTCCAGGTTCAGTTCTTCTTAGGTTTATGTTATTAAACTTGGTTAGACTTCTCCTACTTACTTGACAAGCCTAGACCACAGCAGAAACTGAATTTTCTTTTCGGTTCCATGAGTGGTTCGCCGATCGGTGTGGCCGTGCGTTTCTAGGCGCTTCAGTCTGGAACCGCGTAACCGCTACGGTCGCAGGTTCGAATCCTGCCTCGGGCATGGATGTGTGTGATGTCCTTAGGTTAGTTAGGTTTAAGTAGTTCTAAGTTCTAATGGACTGATGACCTCAGATGTTAAGTCCCATAGCGCTCAGAGCCATTTGAACCTCTTTGAGTGGTTCAAATGGCTCTGAGCACTATGGGACATAACATCTGAGGTCATCAGTCCATTAGAACTTAGAACTACTTAAACCTAACTAACCTAAGGACATCACACACATCCATGCCCGAGGCAGGATTCGAACCTGCGACCGTAGCGCCTAGAACCGCTCGGCCACACCGACCGGCTCCATGAGTGGCGTAACGTAACGATTCACGTTTGTCAACCAACACGGCCTGCCTTATTGTAGATACTTCCTTCAATGCTACAAAGTTACTGTTTCAGGGAACATAACTTAATAATTTTATATGCATTTTTACTGTTGCACAGTTCTTTTTGATACGGTACACACAGCACTGTAATGTGACGACTCCTGGCCAGGAAAGATATCTCCTTCGCGAAACTACACTGTCATATTTAGTGCTTTACGTGGAATTCTGATTTCTCTGAGAGGTAATACGAATACATACGTAATCTCTGTAGCAAGCGTATGATTAATGCCGGTCAAACAGCCATCAACAGCAGGTCAAACATGTGTAACGCGACCGGGGATTCTCTGAATGAAGATGAACGTCACTGTTCCAGAGCGACGACATCCAGATGATTGTGTTAACACTCCAGAGGAGACACGGTCCAAGTCAGCGCTCCCATTCCCAAGCACTTGCGCTAAAGAGGAACAGAGCCATTTCACAAGCCCACGGAGCCATGTGCGCTCCGTTCATTCAACTCATCACAACCTTCAACTCATGGAGCGCCTCGTCTGGTGAAGTCATAACGTGAGTTCACTTTATGTTTCATGCAACTTACAATCACAGAGTTAATGAACGAAGGTACACAAAAAAATTCGGCTGTACGTGATGGTTTCAAAATTAAATTTCATTTATGAATCAGCACAGAGCTAAGCTGATGAGAATACATGACAAAGAAGATAAAATTGTGAAAACGAAAATTACAGATGGTCAAGTTGAACAGGTTACGCAGTACAGATATTTGGTAAGCATGCTAAGTGATAGCTGGGCGACTAAAAATAAATGAGGTCAAAAACTGTAACGGTAGAGCAAGCATTCCGTAGTGTGTATCAGAATGGGGTTGTTTAACTGCATTGTGTGGAGTGTTTTCCTGTACGGCCGTCAATGCTGCACATTGGAGAAGAGGGTAGTAGGCAAAACTAAAGTATTCGACAAGTGCGTTTAGAAGAGAATGCAGGAATAAAATTCGTACACACATTAGTAACTTACAACAAACTTTACACGTAATTTGACACGTTTAATGGGACTGTGTTGCTGACACCTCCCCACCAAACTAGAAAACGAAAAAAGTTTATCGCTTACTACATTTTTCATGCAGTAAAACTGCCGAATCAGACATGGCGTTTTTATTTATTACTTCTCTACTGCTATTTGCAGCATATTTCTTAGACAGTACCCACATATACCACTCGATGTACCTGCAAAATTGTATCAATGTACTACACACAGTTCAGGAGATGTGATGCCATAAACATTGAGCTGTATGAAAACGATACTGCGGGATGAACTTCTCTAGAGATACCGATGAACTATGAATACAAATAAGAGTGAAATAATGTTAAATCTATATGATGAGTGGGTACGCGGGTGGATCGATATCAACCATACTTGTTACACATATTATTTACTATCTGGAAGAAAATGATGTGGGGTAGGAACCAGCAACCTCCTGCTGGGATGAGGGTGATAATGTGAAGAGAGAGAGAAGGGGGAAATTAACAGAAAGAGAGGACGAAAGAGGTGACTGAGACAAATAAGAGGAGGAAGAGATGTACAGTGATAAAGGGAGGGAGAAATGGACAGAGAAAGGGAACAGAGCGAAATGGACATAGAGGGGGGGAGGAGGAGGAGGTGGTGGTGGTGGAGAGGGGAGGTGGAGAAGTACAGTGAGATGGGGAGGAGGAGAGCGATAGAAGGAGAGAAAGGAGGAGATGGACAGGGAGAGAGGAGAAGGAGACAGACAGAAAGATGGAGGAGGAGGAAACCCCCTTAGAGGGGGCGAGGAGGAGATACGGGAAGGAGGAGATAGAGGCGCAGGACAAGATGGTCAGAGGTGAAAGAAGCAGATGGAATGAGAGAGGGGGAGGAGCAGACAGACAGAGAGAGGGTCAGTAGGAGATGGACAGAGAGTGGAGGTGGCTCGAAGCGGTGGACAGAGTGTGTTGTGAGGAGAAGATGTACAGAGAGAGGGGAGGAGGAGATGGAGAGAGAGAGGGGAGGAGGAGATGGAGAGAGAGAGGGGCGGAGGAGATGGACTAATACAAGACTGGACTAAATACAGAACTGGGCAATGCCGTGTACTCAGTTGGTTGGTGGATAAAGTGAAGAACACAGACGTAATGCAAAGGCCGAAGGAACAAGTAACTCCCTTAAACAAGATCAAGAAAAGAAGTACAAACTGGGTGGAACAACTGAAAATGAGTTCTAACAACAGCTATCGAAAGTGCAGCAGAAGGACAGAAGAAAATTAGAAAGCGAAGAAATGTCGGATGAAGTGAAAAGAGGAGGATACCAGACTATTAAGCACTTGCCCTGGAACAGGATCAGACGGAAACAGCAATGGTGTGACGGAATTGCCAACAGACCGAACAGCTTATCATGACATACCGTCAGCCGCTGTGGCCGAGCGGTTGTAGGCGCTTCAGTCAGGAACCGCAATGCTGCTACAGTCGCAGGTTCGAATCCTGCCTCGGGCATGGATGTGTGTGATGTCCTTAGGTTAGTTAGGTTTAAGTAGTTCTAAGTTCTAGGGTACTGATGACCTCAGAAGTTAAGTCCCATAGTGCTCAGAGCCATTTGAACCATTTGATTCGCGACCCCGCCACTGTGCGCCAGTCACCGCCAGGTGAAAGAGGACAGGCCAGGACGAGGAATCTGAAGGCGGTGTGGCTTTAGGAATCCCAAGCAACTCTATAGGCTCCAGAAGTGTCAAAACATTTGTCTCAGGTGCCCCAGCACCACCACAGGCCAGGGCACCAGCCTGAAGCCAATTCCCCCTACGTCAATACACAACAGACGCAGCCATGGCAGGTAAAAAGTCCAGAATTTGTTTATTTGTTTTTGATTCAGATCTGAGACTCGTTTCCTTGTTGCTAAATCACGCAAACATTTCAAAGACAGCGATTTAACAGCTTGACAGTCCAATTGCTGTCCTAGTCACTTCACAGCCATCTTACGGCAGTGAAAAGATTCCTCGGCGGATGGTCCTTTTACAGCACAATCGACGTCGCTATGGTCTTTCTCGTCATCGCAAGAGTCTTTGTCGCCGACAACAATGGTAATTATTTCTTTCTCTATCGTTATTTGGTAGTTAGGGTGATAAAAACCACGTTCAAGCCAATCGTGGATGTTTTCTTGACCATATTTTTTAATCTGAAGATTGTTTAACCAGCCTAGCCATTGCAGATCCCAATTGGCTGTCTGGTGTCCGACCTGGCCAGCCCAATGCCAGTGATAGTTGTAAACGGTGCGCGCATAATCTGAATTTGCCGATTGGAACGCTTTCGGTTACCCGTTACTTCGGTTGATAACCGATGCTTTGCTGCAGTTGGGAACCGGCCCATTTTTATATCAGCGTCATAATGACTGTGCCACATAAGCAAGCAATCACCTTCGTATCCTGTTTCGGAGAAAAGCAAGTGGAAATACCAGAAAACACTGCACAAAGTTTGGAGTATAACAATGTAAATCATACGTGGAAGGAATCAGTGCGTCTGATACTTGGTGGATCAGTTCACCTATAAACCTGGCTATAGTTATTCGACACACTTCATAAAGAATGGAAACGAATTCCGCTTTAAGCTTAAAAAAGAACTAGTGGGTTGCGGTGGGAAACGGGGGGGGGGGGGGGGCGCGATGATCGGGATTTTCTGAAAACTGCTTTTCGTAGTAGTTGACGGCTCTGGAGCGAAGGGTAATGGGTGATCAGGAATTTGAGCATATAAAAGAGCATCAATATGTAGAACCCAGGTTCATAATGTACTACAGAGGCACGTCGAGCCGCCGTCTAAGGGAAAGAAGTGGCGCAGTGCCTACAAAACTTAACTTCTCAGGCAGAGAACGCGAGTGTGGAATTTCCATCTCGTCATTTTCAGGCAGCTTTTTTCTTGATTCCTAGGACTTCTCCGAGCGAATTCCAAGACGAGAGCCATCAACAGAATCGTCGATTACCTAGACCGTAATCATGGAAACAAGCTAGTGTCAATGTAGAGCTCGTATCTAATAATGTATTCAGCAACCAGAGAGACGGGTTAGGTATCGTTTCCTTACGGAATCGCTTTTCACCTCTATGAACGGCATTTATAACTTTCTCCCCCGTTTCGTTATACCCACAAAAGTGACGCAACAGAGCATCGAGGTCATCTGAGCAACTCTGTGCGTAGAACCACAGCAGCTGCAAGCGGGAGATGTTAGGAAACCCGACCGATAAGAGGCGCGCGAGTTGCACCACGTGCAATGCCTCTTCGAGAGTGTCAGCTGGATTTACAGAACGACCAGAATAAATGTGGCGCGGCACGTATCTTCTGCCAGCTAGTAACTATTAAACGCAGAACACGAACACACTATTTACAAGACGGGACATGACAACTAAAACAATTCGGACTAATATTGCGTAACATTTGTTCACTATTCGTGAAATTCAGGTATTTTGCTTTTCATAGGAGGGCGCTTGGAGTATTCAAAGCAAAAGCCAGTAAATACCATTTTTCTTCACGTGGAACGTGACAGAGCTTCATATTTTTACAGCATTCTTACAGTGTCTTCCATCTCTGCCTCTGGTAGTGTATTTCAACTTTAAAACAGGGCTCAGTAGATAGCTGGGAGAGCTTCGTGCGTAGCTGAAACAAGATAATTTACGGGTCCGCACGAAGCAGTTCTCGATTCCAAACGTGTTCTATTTCTGTAGTGGGTAAGCTGTAAAAGAGAATATCTCGATTCCGTCTCAGATTCTCAGACGATGCCATAGGTCAAACGGATATCAACTGCGTTTTTTAAATAGGAACCACCATTTTTTACTACATATTCGTGTAGTACGTAAAGAAATATGAATGTTGTAGTTGGACCACTTTTTTTGCTTTGTGGTAGATGGCGCTGTAATAGTCACAACCGTATAAGTACGTGGTATTACGTAACATTCTGCCAGTGCGGACGGTATTTGCTTCGTGATACATTACCCGTGTTAAAATGGACCGTTTACCAATTGCAGAAAAGGTCGATATCGCGTTGATGTATGGCTATTGTGATCAAAATGCCCAACGGGCGTGTGTTATGTATGCTGCTCGGTCTCGTGGACGACATCAACCAAGTGTCCGGACCGTTCGTCGGATAGTTACGTTATGTAAGGAAACAGAAAGTGTTCAGCCACATGTTAAACGTCAACCACGACCTGCAACAAATGATGATGCCCAAGTAGGTGTTTTAGGCTGTTGTCGCAGCTAATCCGCACATCAGTTGCATACAAATTGCGCGAAAATCGGGAATCTCGAAAACGTCGGTGTTGAGAATGCTACATCAACATCGATTGCACCCGTACCATATTTCTATGCACCAGGAATTGCATGGCGACGACTTTGAACGTCGTGTACAGTTCTGCCACTGGGCACAAGAGAATTTACGGGACGATGACAGATTTTTTGCACGCGTTCTATTTAGCGACGAAGCGTCATTCACCAACAGCGGTAACGTAAACCGCCATAATATGCACTATTGGGCAACGGAAAATCCACGATGGCTGCGACAAGTGGAACATCAGCGACCTTGGGGGGTTAATGTATGGTGCGGCATTATGGGAGGAAGGATAATTGGCCCCCATTTTATCGATGACAATGTAAATGGTGCAGTGTATGCTAAATTCCTACGTAATGTTCTACCGATGTTACTACAAGATGTTTCACTGCATGACAGAATGGCAATGTACTGCCAACATGATGGATCCGGCACATAGCTCGCGTGCGGTTGAAGCGGTACTGAATAGCATATTTCATGACAGGTGGATTGGTCGTCGAAGCACCATACCATGGCCCGCACGTTCACCGACCCTGACGTCCCCGGATTTCTATCTGTGGGGAAAGTTGAAGGATATTTGCTATCGTGATCCACCGACAACGCCTGACAACATGCGTCAGCGCATTGTCAATGCATGTGCGAACATTACGGAAGGCGAACTACTCGCTGTTGAGAGGAATGTCGTTACACGTATTGCCAAATGCATTGAGGTTGACAGACATCAGTTTGAGCATTTATTGCATTAATGTGGTATTTACAGGTAATCGCGCTGTAACAGCATGTGTTCTCAGAAATGATAAGTTTACAAAGGCACATGTATCACATTGGAACAACCGAAATAAAATGTTCAGGCGTACCTACGTTCTGTATTTTAATTTAAAAAAACCTACCTGTTACCAACTGTTCGTCTAAAATTGTGAGTCATATGTTTGTGACTATTACAGCGCCATCTATCACAAAGTGAAAGTGAAAGTGGTTCGATCAACCCTCTGCCAGGCGCTTAAATGTGATTTGCAGAATATTCATGTAGATGTAGATGCAGATAAAATACTTTATTTATAAAATTTAAAACCGACGTTTCACCGTAGTACAACGGCCGTCCGTTACGTTATTTAAGGAAACAGGAAGTGTTCAGCCGCATGTGAAACCACGACCTGCAACAAATGATGATGCCCAAGTAGGTGTTTTATCTGCTGTCGCGGCTAATCCGCACATCAGTGGCAGACAAAGCGAAAAAAGTGGTCCGCCTAAAACATTCATATTTCTTTACGTACTACACGAATATGTAATAAGAAATGGTGGTTCCTATTTAAAAAAAAACGCAGTTGATATCCGTTTGAATTATGGCAGCGCCATCTAGCGGGCCAACCTTAGCGCCATTTGGTTTCCCCCTTCAAGCTAGACAAGTTTCGTTGTTTGTAGTTTTTTCGTTTGACGCTTGTTTCGTGAGATGGTCCGGTCACGATCAATGGACCACCTGTATATAGATGAACAGACTTTGTTGACGACAGGCAGACGTCCACAGTTACTTCGCAATAAAAAAAGCTGAAAGCGAATCACTTGGCAATGTCTGAAGTACTGCTAGAGGAAACTGACACCGTGGATCCTGCAGGGTAGTCCATAAATCCTTAAGAATACTTGGGGGAAAGGATCTCTTCTGGACGGCAAAGCATCCCAGATATGCTCAATAATAATCATGTCTTGTGAGTTTGGTGACCAGTGGAAATGTTTAAACGCAGAATAGTGTTCCTGAAGCTACTCTGTAGCAGTTATGGACATGTGTGGTGTCGCACTGTCCTGCTGGAATTGCACAAGTACGTCGGAATGCACAACGAACATGAATGGATGCGGGTGATGAGACACGATGCTTACGTACGTAGGTGTCACCTGTCAGAATCGTATCTAGACGTATTAGAGGTCGAATATCACTCTAACTGCACACGCCCCTCACCATTACGGTGCCTCCACCAGCTTTAACAGTCCCCTGCTGACATGGAGAGTCCATGGATTCATGAAATTGTCTCCATACCCGTACAAGTCCACCCGCTCGATACAATTTCAAACCAGTCTCGTCCTACCAGACAACATGTTTCCAGTCATCAAGAGTCGAATGTCGGTGTTGAAAGGCCCAGGCGACGCGTAAAGCTTTGTGTCTTGCAGTCATCAAAGATACACAAGTGGGCCTTCGGCTCCGAAAGCCCAGATCGATGATGATTGTTTGAATGGTTCGCACGCTGACACTTGTTGATCGCCCAGCACTGAAATATGCAACAGTTTGTGGAAGGTTGCACTTCTGTCACGTTGAACGATTCTCTTCAGTCATCTGTCCGGCTCTTGCAAGGTCTTTTTCCGGCCCCAGCGATGTCGGAGATTTGATGTTTTACGGGCTTCCTGACATTCACGGTACACTTGTGAAATAGTCGTACGGGAAAATCCCCACTTCATCGTTACCTCGGAGATTCTGTGTCCCATCGCTCGTGCGCCGACTACAAACGACGTTCAAACTCAATGAACTCAATAACCTGTCATTGTAGCAGTAGTAACCGATCCAACAACCGTGCCAGACACTTGTCGACTTATATAGGCGTTGCCGACCACAGCTTCGTATTCTGCCTGTTTACATATCTCTGTATTTGAATACACATGTCTGTACCAGTTTCTTTGGCGCTTCAGTGTAGATTTATAACATATTGGTGACGTATCAACGTTCGTGACGGAGCGGGACTCGAACCCGGTCCGGGAAGCGTACATGGATATCCTAATAGTTAACGCAGCCAGTCGCGATAAACGGCAAATCCGGTTTCGAGTTCCGGTTCGGCACCAGTATTGTCACCAATAGGTAGCAGATCTATACCTACCAGAGCTGAAGCAAAGTTATTCACATTCAGCGACTTTATTTCGAAGTAACTGCACAATTACATTCTGCATACGTGACTTGTCTAACTCGTAGCCAGACCTACACTACTGGCCATTAAAACTGCTACACCAAGAACAAATGCAGATGATAAACGGGTATTAATTGGACAAATATATTATACTAGAACTGACCTGTGATTACATTTTCACGCAATTTGGGTGCATAGATCCTGAGAAATCAGTATTCAGAGGCCGGCCGCTGGTAGCCGAGCGGTTCTAGGCGCTTCAGTCTGGATCCGCGCGACCGCTACGGTCGCAGGTTCGAATTCTGCCTCGGGCATGGATGTGTGTGATGTCCTTAGGTTAGTTAGGTTTAAGTAGTTCTAAGTTCTAGGGGACTGATGACCTCAGTTCCATAGTGCTCAGAGCCATTTGAACCATTTTTTCAGTAATCAGAACAACCACCTCTGGCCGTAATAACGCCCTTGATACTCCTGGGCATTGAATCAAACAGCTTGGATGGCGTGTACAGGCACAGCTGCCCATGCAGCTTCAACACGGTACCACAGTTCATCAAGAATAGTGACTGGCGTATTGTGACGAGCCAGTTGCTTGGCCACCATTGACGAGACGTGCTCAATTGGTGAGAGATCTGGAGAATGTGCTGACCAGTGCAGCAGTCGAACATTTTCAGTATCCAGAAAGGCTCGTACAGGAGCTGCAACATGCGGTCTTGCATTGTTGTTGTTGTTGTGGTCTTCAGTCCTGAGACTGGTTTGATGCAGCTCTCCATGCTACTCTATCCTGTGCAAGCTTTTTCATCTCCCAGTACCTACTGCAACCTACATCCTTCTGAATCTGCTTAGTGTATTCATCTCTTGGTCTCCCTCTACGATTTTTACCCTCCACGCTGCCCTCCAATACTAAATTGGTGATCCCTTGATGCCTCAGAACATGTCCTACCAACCGATCCCTTCTTCTGGTCAAGTTGTGCCACAAACTTCTCTTCTCCCCAATCCTATTCAATACTTCCTCATTAGTTATGTGATCTACCCATCTAATCTTCAGCATTCTTCTGTAGCACCACATTTCGAAAGCTTCTATTCTCTTCTTGTCCAAACTATTTATCGTCCATGTTTCACTTCCATACATGGCTACACTCCATACGAATACTTTCAGAAATGACTTCCTGACACTTAAATCTATACTGGATGTTAACAAATTTCTCTTCTTCAGAAACGCCTTCCTTGCCATTGCCAGCCTACATTTTATATCCTCTCTACTTCGACCATCATCAGTTATTTTGCTCCCCAAATAGCAAAACTCCTTTACTACTTTAAGTGCCTCGTTTCCTAATCTAATTCCCTCAGCATCACCCGACTTAATTCGACTACATTCCATTATCCTTGTTTTGCTTTTGTTGATGTTCATCTTATATCCTCCTTTCAAGACACTGTCCATTCCATTCAACTGCTCTTCCAAGTCCTTTGCTGTCTCTGACAGAATTACAATGTCATCGGCGAACCTCAAAGTTTTTATTTCTTCTCCATGAATTTTAATACCTACTCCGAATTTTTCTTTTGTTTCCTTTACTGCTTGCTCAATATACAGATTGAACAACATCGGGGAGAGGCTACAACCCTGTCTTGCATTATCCTGCTGAAATGCAGGGTTTCGCACGTATCGAATGAAGGGTAGAGCAACGGGTCGTAACACATCTGAAATGTAACGTCCACTGTTCAAAGTGCCGTCAGTGCGAAGAAGAGGTGACCGAGACGTGTAACCAATGGCGCGCCATACCATCACGCCGGGTGATACGCCAGTATGGCGATGACGAATATACGCTTCCAATGTGCGTTCACCGCGATGTCGCCAAACACGGATGCGAGCATCATGATGCTGTAAACAGAACCTGGATTCATTCGAAAAATGACGTTTCGCCATTCGTGCACTCAGATTCGTCGTTGAGTACAGCATCACAGGCGCTCCTGTCTGTGATGCAGCGTCAAGGGTAACCGCAGCCATGGTCTCCGATCTGATAGTCCATGCTGCTGCAAACGTCGTCGAACTGTTCGTGCAGATGGTTGTTGTCTTCCAAGCGTCCCCATCTGCTGACTCAGGTATCGAGACTTGGCTGCACGATCCGTTACAGCCATGCGGATAAGATGCCTGTCATCTCGACTGCTGGTGATACGAGGCCGTTGTGATCCAGCACGGCGCTCCGTATTACCCTCCTGAACCCACCGATTCCGTATTCTGCTAACAGTCATTGGATCTCGACCAACGCGAACAGCAATGTCGCGATACGATAAACCGCAATCGCGATAGTCTACAATTCGAACTTTATCAATCTCGGGAACATGATGGTACGCATTTCTCCTCCTTACACGAGGCATCACAACAACGTTTCACCAGGCAACGCCGGTCAACTGCTGTTTGTGTATGAGCAATCGGTTGGAAACTTTCCTCATATCAGCACGTTGTAGGTGTCGCCACCGGCGCCAACATTGTGTAAATGCTCTGGAAAGCTCATCATTGGCATATCACAGGATCTTCTTCCTGTCGGTTAAATTTGACGTTTGTAGCATGTCATCTTCGTGGTGTAGCAATTTTAATGGCCAGTAGTGTAAATGGGAAGACACTGGAAAAGAACGAAGTGCCGACAGACAGATTGGCAGCGGGGCGGACACAATAGGAACGTTTGCGGAATGGGGGTGGGGGGGGTGGGGGGGGGGGGAGGGGGGGGCAACAACTAATGACCGATGAAATGACAGGGCCGTTCTCCGAGGAGGCACTCAAAAAAAAAACCCTTTTAAAAAAAATAATGACTTACCAATGGTCTCATTAACTAACTCCTCTGAAAAATATGATTAGTCTTTGTTTATTATCGTTATTTAAGTAGCAATCATCTACACAGATCAGAAGCAATAATTACATTAATTGGGATTATTGGACGAAAGCGTTACAATAAATCTTACTTCTTCAAAGATCGAGCGACTAAACGTGCTCTGAATACTCAATTAAACTGAGTGTGATTTCTGTATTCGATATACTAACACTCGTAGATTCTACAAACAGAGGCGCAGCACATACGCCCACAATAACAAAGGTCAAGCAGCGGGACGGCTGAAGCGTCACATATGCGCCCCTGCTCGTGTGCACCGGACTTTGAAGGACGCAGCTCAATGTATTATCTGTCAAGCGACAGACGCGCAGGCAATCGATACCTGTCAGTTCAGTCCGGCCGCCGAAGCGGTTGCAGCCGCAGCTTCGCTCGCCGCTGGCCTACTGGCTGCTGTGTTGACGGAAGCTGCGTGCGGTGCCCCCCCCCCCCCCCCCCCCCCCCCTGTGAGTCGCTGACCTGTCTCAAGCTGCCGCTGAAGGCCGCCTCCTCACCGGTTACCACCGGCTGCGTACCGGCACCGCACAGCGCGGGCACGAGCGGCCTGTGACGTCACGGGCGAGCCCCCGTAGGCGTGCTCCCCACGTTGTCTGCGGCCGCGTCGCGGTGTCCCGCTATGACGCCGGGTCACGACATGCAGAAGAAGAAAATCGAATTTCGGAAACCGACTTTCGCTGTCGCTTGATCAAATATAGGTATTCCGAGAATCAGTTGCGGAGTTCCGCTCTACCGAAATTACCGTTCGGTGGTTTTGGTACACTACATAAATGACGTAGTAAATGGTAGCATTACCGGTAGTATTGATAGCGCCGGAAGGAAAAAAATATATACAGATGTGTAAAACAGAAACTGAGAGCCGACGGCTTCTCTCTCTCTCTCTCTCTCTCTCTATCTCTCTCTCTCTTCTTTCTTTTCTTTTTTTTCACATGATTAGTATAGCTCGTTACTCAGTGTTAATCCAATGTCTATTTTATATCCTTACTGTAACCAAAGCAATTACTTTTGATGCAAGTACACGCACAAATATAAGAAATATATACTATTTTTGTGGTTATTTTGTACTTAATAGAACGTTCTTCATCATGACCAAAGTCAAGAGTTTTCTTTTATTATTGATAAATGCGAAATTTATTTGTATATAAAGGAAACGTGTTTTATTTAGGTTCGACGAAGTACTGAAGCGATGTCTGATATAGTGCACTTTTATTTTGTACTTTTTTGTTTTACCTTTTTGTTCAGAAAGATGCGTTTGCTAACGATCTATGATAAATATGTATTGTATTTTTTACTTTTACTACAATATCCCTCTGTTTCACGCTACAAATCATCAGTTTTCGAGTAAAACTTGAACTTAACAGTGACAATTTCAATTTTATTATAAATACTGTTTTTAAATAACAGATAAGAGGATAACTATATAGAACAAAAATGTTCCATAGATTACCCGGCCCTTTATGAATGCAACGCACTTAACGTAAAGATAACGCGGGCACGACCTAAACTGGCCAACGCGGCTAGGTAAACTGCCGAACTCTACGCTTACTTATTATAATCTACGGCAGCCTACCACTCTAATTAATTGTTTTACAAGAACGTTTGTAAATAAGCTGTTACGATTTCGTTACGGTAATTTTTTGCTGAAGAGATAGGACGATTACCTTATGGTTGTCAGAGAACTCTGAAGCAAGAAGAGGGAGAGGGGGCTATTGTTCAAGAAGCCATCTTTAAAAAATCTCAGTATATCCACTGTGGATGACGATGACGATATACCCTGGAAAGACACTCTCACAATAATGCAAAAGAATCTAATCAAATACAAAAAGGTAAGCAATGCAGACATTTATGAACTCATGATGTTGCTTGAATTAGTCCTCTCACATAATTATTTTTAATTTAGTGGCAAATTTTAAATGAAAACAGTGGTCTGGCAGTGGGTAGCAGCTTTGCAGGCTTGCTTGCTGACATTTTTATAGATAATCTGGAACAAAACTTCTTCTTAACACACCCACAGTTTACTGACCAAATTCTGTATTATGAAAGATATGTAGGTGACAAACTAATACTTTGCAATGGTCAAAAGAAGAACTAAATAACGTAGTAGATGAAATGATGCACCCAAATACTAAATTCACAGTTGACCACCAGACCACTTAGGAATTAACTTCCTTGACATGATCTTCACTCACAATAACAAGCATACCAGTGATGTTAACATTAACAATACCTCATGCCACCCGAACCAACATAAAACTGTTTCCTTCAGGTCATCTGTAAACCGTATGCTCCCCACCCCTAAAACAAAGCGTAAAAAAGCGACTGGTTGCATATTTATTACTAGATTAACGCCAGTTTAAAAATCTTACTCAAGCCAATTACTGCGTGAGAACCTGTTTTATTACGTCTATCTAGGCCATGAATATTGTCGGAAAGAGTTCGAAAATGACTGGTGGAACATTATTCTACTTCGACATTTAGGGACTCGGAATAGCTAGGAAACTTCCCAATGAATAAAGTTACATTCCTATTACTGCACACAGACAGCGAATGCTTGGTCATGAGCCACTAAAAGAGTAACTGAGTATAGCTATTTACAGATCAGCTAAAACAAACATTTCAATATTTTTTCTCCTCTTTTATCGAATCAGGGTAAAATGTGCTGTTCTTCAATCAAATACGGAAGTGAAGAACTCTTCGGTTAGCCTAATACCACGTCTTTTCCAACACTCTACACGAAACCACGTGGTCTACATTAATGAAAAATTCTAAAAGCATGTAATTGCTTGACAACCGAACGACAACTCAAATGCGGTGTAGCTTTCGCATGCAGTGAAAATCAGTTGTGGGAGCTGAACTTTGGCATCTAAACCCTCAAAGACGCTGGAGTGTTTATCGTCAACCACAAATGGCATTGGAAAGTAGGTTTACGGAAAACCAGGTTTGGTTGACTACGTACTCACGTCTGAGAGATTCGTTGTTTGTTCGAGGTGGCACGTTTGAAAGCAAGATAATGGCAGCGGAATGTGGACAACTAGAGTTAACTGCCTGGTAAAGAATTTAGTAAGCAGCAAATTAAGAACTAAGCTACAACAATCTACTTCCCGCGAAGTGCATCCTTCATTGGACCGAACTCATGGAAGTCGGAAGGCGCTTGATCCGGGCTGTAGGGCGGATGAGGAAGAAGAGTCCACTGCAGTTCTGTGCGCTCCTTCCTGGTGCGGAGGCTTGTTTGAGGCCTTGCGCTGTGGCCGGCAGGTGTGGCCGAGCGGTTCTAGGCGCTCCAGTCTGGAACCGCGCGACCGCTACAGTCGCAGGTTCGAATCCTGCTTCGGGCATGGATGTGTGTGATGTCCTTAGGTTAGTTAGGTTTAAGTAGTTCTAAGTTATAGGGGACTGATGACCTCAGATGTTAAGTCCCATAGTGCTCAGAGCCGTTTGAACCATTTTGAACCTTGCGCTGTTGTGGAGAAGGAAAAGTTGGTCTGCTTTTTTGTGGCGACGTACACGCTGAAGTCGTTTCTTCAATTTCCTGAGTATAGCACAATACACTTCAGAGTTGGTCGTTACAAAATGAAGCAGATCATCAAACGGAATAACTCATTCAGAGTCTCAGAGGACCGTCGCCATGACCTTGCCAGCTGAGGGTGTGGCTTTGAACTTTTTCTTCGGGAGATAGGTGATGAGAATAGCCGTTTTGTTACCGGTTCGAAGCGATGAACATGTTTCATCGCCTGTGACGAAGTTCGTTACAACATTGTCAGAATCAGCACAGATAGTTCTTGGTAGCTCTTCATGGTTTCTGCTAGGCGGCGAAGAACCCAGCCGCGCACACCTTTGAGTACCCCAACTGGTGGTCGAGTGTGTCAGCACTACCAACAGAGACGTCCAGTTGTTCAGCGAGATATTTGACAGTGATCCGTCGATCACCTCGAATGAGAGTGTCCGCACGTTCCACGGCCGGCACGCGGAAGTCTGATAGTTTTGCACGGCTTCGTTGCGATGATGAGAGACGCCTCCCCCCAACGATTCACCGTGTTTTTATTCACTGCCAGGTCTCCGTAGACATTCTGCAAGCGCACCTGAATATCTGCGAAGCTTTGGTTTTCTGCGAAAAGAAACTCAGAGCTCTCTGCTTGGAACGGACCACCAAGCAATCTGCTTGGAATGCACCTCCGTTATAGGCGTCATTTTGAAGGCTAAGTATAGCGCCGCCACCTATTTATTAGAACTTCATGAAATTGTAGGGGCTGAAGCAGGAATATTGTACGATGTCCCACGACGAATTCTGCACTTTTTCAACCGAAATTCGCGGAGAAAAATAAACGCGTCGCGTTACTTATTGAACGCCCGCCATATTATGAAGTCTTATCTGAAGGTATTTATATGAAGCGTAGATATGGGAGGTTTTGAAATTTTGAAATGTGGTGCTACAGAAGAATGATGAGGATTAAATGGGTAGAGTGCGTAACTGATGAGGAGATACTGAATCGAACTGGGGAAAAAAGAAATTTGTGACACACCTTGACAAACAGAAGGGCTCGTAGAGGGAGACCAAGGTTGAATACAATAATCAGAATCAAAGAGATGCAGGAGGCAGTAGTCATGCAGAGTTGAAGACGCTTGCAGAGGATGGACTAGCGTGGAAAGCTGCATGTAACTTCTCTTCGTACTCAAGACCCAAACAGAGGCAACAACAAACTTTCTGTAGGATTGGTGAAAACAGTTTTGGTGATACGCAATCTTCTTGCCTAACTACCATTCCAGTTCTAAATTTCTCACAATCGTGATTAAGTATAATTAAAGCTGTAGAATTGCTGTATGCCGTGTCATCGGTGCACTAACAAAGTTCCAATCAGTGTCTTATTTCTGAAGGACTGATGGTACAGATTATGTTGAAACTGAGTAAGAAAACTTTCTTGAAGTCTATGAATCTGGGATAAAGTGGTAATTCTTACCCACTGCTCCGCTCTATAACTTTGTTCATGACTAGCAAAAGAGTCATTGAGTTACATCCCCTTCCAAGCCAGTTTGTTCCTTTCTCTCTTTAATATCCAATGTTTTTCACACTGTTGTCAGATACGTCCCATCATCATTTCACCTTGCTACAGACCCTCTGACAGCGAATAACAAACAACAAATGGCCAACTGATTTGTTAACGTGACATTTCATCATTTTCGTTATCGAGTTCGACAGAAAAGAAAGAAAATGAGAGGAAAAGAGACGAAAGTGAAACAGACAAACGAACAAGCAGGGATCTGGAAGTCTTGGTGTACTATTTCCGAGTGATACGATTGCCGCCGGCCGAAGTGGCCGTGCGGTTAAAGGCGCTGCAGTCTGGAACCGCAAGACCGCTACGGTCGCAGGTTCGAATCCTGCCTCGGGCATGGATGTTTGTGATGTCCTTAGGTTAGTTAGGTTTAACTAGTTCTAAGTTCTAGGGGACTAATGACCTCAGCAGTTGAGTCCCATAGTGCTCAGAGCCATTTGATACGATTGCCTTTGCACCGCCACTTAAGCCAGCCGGCAGCGGAGGGGCTGACCAAACAACACCTGGCAGTATTGTACTTTCCCGACCTACACGTCGTTTCACGCTATAAATAGAGCACTCTGCTACCAGCAACACTCTAACCATTGTCAAGGCTTTCCATCGGCCGAGGCAAACTTAGGACTAGTGCAGAAGCGGTGCAGTGCTAAACCTGGACTTCCCGTACCACACAGTAACCTGTACTAAACATGCCAGTAAGGTCGCCCCCCCCCCCCCCCCCCAAAGGTTTTCATCTGTATTGAACCTCCATTGACTGATTAATGAGCCTAAGATGTATTATCATTTGACCTACCAAGCTCATTCCTGTTGTAATGAACATTTCCCCCACATTGTTTTTCGCTCCTTTGCCGCCAAATACTTCTCATTACGTTTCTTATCTACCCATATAATTTTTGTTATCCTCCTTTATCGTAACATCTGAAATGCTCCCAGTTATTTCTTCTTTATAATGTGCAGCGGAATTTAAATAACATGTATCAGTCATAAGCTGAAATACCTACACTGCGCAACACAGTTAAAGGATCATTTTTTAAAAAACGCCGTAATTGTCTCCCATTGCCACTAATAAGTTTTTCCATTTACCTGATTAAAAAAATTAATTTTATCCTTTTCACATCTGGTGACTGTACCATTTTATACCTGAGGCCAACCTGTAAGCACTGACCACGTAATAGAGTGGCGTTCGCAGAAATTTATCAAAGAGGAGGCAAGATTCAAAAGTTGCAATTTTTGTTATAGCTGATTTAGTGACGCTGAGAACATTTAGTCACACAGAAAATAAATCTGACGGGCATTACACATTATTTATTGTATCCAACGAATTAGTCACAAGAAGTATTTTCATTCATGTAGGTTGTCACTGAAAATTAAAAACCTGAAGCTGGGAAAAAAAAACAGAACGATCGAGAAAATTCTGTTGGATAGCACGAAAACTAACTACGAAGAAACTCCAAATTAGTACCCCTCACGAACGTGGAGGAACACTGCAGGAAATAACAGAATTTCCCATCGCATCAGCAATACTCAGACTACTGGTCAACAGTATCGAAAGTCTGATATGTAATAACTCTCACATTCCAGGAACGGCAGTGTACCCCTTACTGCCGCCTCACTCTCTTGTCCCGTTACAATGCTGTATTTTATCTGATGATTATTTCGGAAATTGATCTCAGTCTGAGACCCAGCTATGATCTTTGGCAGTACCGGGATACGAACACGGGTCCTGCGCACAGCAGTGAGACACGCAGACCACTTAGCTACGGAGACAGACCATGTGCTTACAAGTTGGTCTCAGGTATAAACTGAGAAGCGACGAGGAGAAGAAAGATTGTGCTTCCGCGCTCAGGCTCTCGATAACCAAATCGTTGCTCGCTCCAAACGTTCTTCACTCATAAGATTGTCGCAGACATATTCATTCAGCGGCCAGCAAAATGTCAAAGACGTAAACAGAACAAACTGTGCACGCTACAGTCCCACGAGCTTGCGTGCACAATTTCATCAACAACTGTCACGGAACATCAGCATCGCACCTCATGCGTCAAGTCACAATCTTCAGTGCACCGCCCGCATCCGTCTCACAGACATCAGAGGTTATTGTGCAAACAGGATGCTGGAGGCTTTTAATAACTCATACTAATGTGACTTTAACATAAACTGTCTTCTGTTCGAGTATCTTGCGTTGAAGATACTCGGTATGTAGAAGAGGAAACAGTACCGACTGCCATTAAACAACTGATTATATAAACGTGTTATCTGTGGCGTCAGTGTCATAATAGGTCCCCACATTGTAAAAAAATGCGGGTTAGACACTGCGTCGTGAATACGGATGATGAAAGATGACTAATATTGGCTGATTGAGACTGGTATTCCGAGAAATACCTTTAAAATGCCGCTTCTCTTAAGATTCTTTCTCTCCCTTTCACAGATATACACTCCTGGAAATTGAAATAAGAACACCGTGAATTCATTGTCCCAGGAAGGGGAAACTTTATTGACACATTCCTGGGGTCAGATACATCACATGATCACACTGACAGAACCACAGGCACATAGACACAGGCAACAGAGCATGCACAATGTCGGCACTAGTACAGTGTATATCCACCTTTCGCAGCAATGCAGGCTGCTATTCTCCCATGGAGACGATCGTAGAGATGCTGGATGTAATCCTGTGGAACGGCTTGCCATGCCATTTCCACCTGGCGCCTCAATTGGACCAGCGTTCGTGCTGGACGTGCAGACCGCGTGAGACGACGCTTCATCCAGTCCCAAACATGCTCAAAGGGGGACAGATCCGGAGATCTTGCTGGCCAGGGTAGTTGACTTACACCATCTAGAGCACGTTGGGTGGCACGGGATACATGCGGACGTGCATTGTCCTGTTGGAACAGCAAGTTCCCTTGCCGGTCTAGGAATGGTAGAACGATGGGTTCGATGACGGTTTGGATGTACCGTGCACTATTCAGTGTCCCCTCGACGATCACCAGTGGTGTACGGCCAGTGTAGGAGATCGCTCCCTACACCACGATGCCGGGTGTTGGCCCTGTGTGCCTCGGTCGTATGCAGTCCTGATTGTGGCGCTCACCTGCACGGCGCCAAACACGCATACGACCATCATTGGCACCAAGGCAGAAGCGACTCTCATCGCTGAAGACGACACGTCTCCATTCGTCCCTCCATTCACGCCTGTCGCGACACCACTGGAGGCGGGCTGCACGATGTTGGGGCGTGAGCGGAAGACGGCCTAACGGTGTGCGGGACCGTAGCCCAGCTTCATGGAGACGGTTGCGAATGGTCCTCGCCGATACCCCAGGAGCAACAGTGTCCCTAATTTGCTGGGAAGTGGCGGTGCGGTCCCCTACGGCACTGCGTAGGATCCTACGGTCTTGGCGTGCATCCGTGCGTCGCTGCGGTCCAGTCCCAGGTCGACGGGCACGTGCACCTTCCGCCGACCACTGGCGACAACATCGATGTACTGTGGAGACCTCACGCCCCACGTGTTGAGCAATTCGGCGGTACGTCCACCCGGCCTCCCGCATGCCCACTATACGCCCTCGCTCAAAGTCCGTCAACTGCACATACGGTTCACGTCCACGCTGTCGCGGCATGCTACCAGTGTTAAAGACTGCGATGGAGCTCCGTATGCCACGGCAAACTGGCTGACACTGACGGCGGCGGTGCACAAATGCTGCGCAGCTAGCGCCATTCGACGGCCAACACCGCGGTTCCTGGTGTGTCCGCTGTGCCGTGCGTGTGATCATTGCTTGTACAGCCCTCTCGCAGTGTCCGGAGCAAGTATGGTGGGTCTGACACACCGGTGTCAATGTGTTCTTTTTTCCATTTCCAGGAGTGTATATACAGGGTGAACCAGAACTCCACCGACAAATTTTCAGAGGTTCTTGAGGGATACCGTCTGAGTATTCTGGAATCGGGGAGCCACATTCTCCGGTGGCTTGTACAGAGTAATAATGTGATTACTATTTATTCTGTTTTTTAGCGCGATCACCCTTGCTTTTGTGAAAATACCTTCCCAAAATTTAAGAAGCCTGTAAAATGCAATGACCAAAATGTACAACACAAAAAACAGAGTAATGCAACAACCCTCGGACGAAACACTGTGCTGTGACGTGGTTGCCGTCGCTGCGAGGACAGCTGTGAAACATCCCCTTGAAAAATTATGAATGGTTCACATGGTTCAAATGGCTCTGAGCACTATGGGACTTAACATCTATGGTCAGCAGTCCCCTAGAACTTAGAACTACTTAAACCTAACTAACCTAAGGACATCACACAACACCCAGCCATCACGAGGCAAAGAAAATCCCTGATCCCGCCGGGAATCGAACCCGGGAACCCGGGCGTGGGAAGCGAGAACGCTACCGCACGACCACGAGATGCGGGCAATTATGAATGACTGTGCTGCTAAACTCTACGTTATTTGATTTTCAAACAGCTGAGCATAACTCAACGTACTCATACAGTTTTCTCTTTACTTATTCTGATCATCGCTAAACTAACAGAATATTTTTAGCGCAACGCAATCCGACTTTCAATGATCCTTACAAAAGAATGGCCCTGACTAACAATAACCTATACCTTTCATGAAACAGTTACCTTACAAAAATCTTCGTTACTCTAACTACTGCAATACAGCGAGCGCCAATACTGCCACCTAAATAACTCTAATCACTGAAGGCACTAACTACTGATAGGCATAGTTAACAAATGAAAGATTTTGATAGAGAGCGAACAATGATTTACCTTAATAATGTTCAAAAGACATCATATATATATCTATCAATGCATGACAACCATCTTTACAAATTTCCTTTTTCTGGCGGACACTTGTCCAGAACGTCCGCTTTAGCAACCTCTCAAAACTCCGCCATCTCTCTCTCCACATCCACCACTGCTGGCGGCTCACCAACTGCCCAACGCTACGTGCTGTTCACATCCAACTGCCCAACACTACAATAGCGAATATTCCAACAATGCCAACCAGCCACAGACTGCACACGGCACAGTCAATGATTTTCATACAGAGCGCTACGTGGCGTTACAAACATAAAAACATGAACAGCCTACTTACACAGCTCACGTTGGCTGTGTTGTGCCGCTCTTCTGTTGCAGTCGGTGAATCCCGACAGGAGGTGCATACAGGCCAACCCTTAATCAGCAAGCCTGTCTATATAGCTGTGTATCACTGTTAACGCACAACTAACGCTGACGGACAAACAAGCCTAAGACAGAACCGAGCGTCCAGACATCAACGTGAAGATTAAAATTGGCATTACTATTGTCAACAAAAGGTACCGTGAACGAATCTAAACAAGACACGTATCACATATCGCCGACATTTGAACTGTTGTGCACTATTTTCACTGCAATACAGATACAGAGCTAGGAGGGCGTACAGAAAAGTAATGCCTACGAAATTTTAATGCGAAAACTCTAAGCTTTTTAAATAAAACAAATGTCATCAACATTCTACATCTTTACTTTTCATGTCTACATATTTATTTCCCAACGTTATCATCCTGGTGATGAACACATTTCTCCCAACGAGAGACCAGCTTGTTGATACCGTCACTCTACGATGTTTGGCGTTGTTTACGGAGCCGCGTCACTATCAAAGTAAAGTCCTCGAAGGAAACAGATGAAAATCGAATGCAGCCTAGTCGAGACTGTATGGAGGACGACCGATGACAGCGAAACCAACGAGATGGATTGCTGCAGATGTATCGGTGCTCGTCTGTGGCCTGGCATTGTCGCGCTAAAGGAGAGGGGCTCCACGTGTGGACGAATTTTACGAACTCCTGCTTTCAGATTTTTTGAGGGTCTCGCAGTACCTTCCAGAGTTTATGGTGGTGTCTTTAGGCATAAGTTCCAGACGCATCACACATCGAATATCTCAAGACACTGTGAGCATGAGTTTCGCTGCTGATGAAATGGTCTTGGCTCTTTTGGCTCTGTTATCCTACGTGGAGGAACTCCATTGTTGCTCTCTTCTTTTCGAGCACGAACAACCCAACGTCGCACAATACTAACGTCGATGCAATCACCACCGTACACAGCTTTCATTCTCATATGGATTTCAGTTGGTGCACGTTTTCTGCGCTTAGCAAGTCGATCACGGCACGCTGTCTCTCGTGCACCGACATAGTAACGTTACGCACCGACAGTTACAGGCTACAAATCGGAGTCCTCCAGCGGCACAGGTTTGCAACTCGAGTGAGCGAAGCGGGAAAGTCGACCGAGTAATATTCATGACATGTAATACCTCAACCGATTCCGAGGACAGAGTAAAAAAAAACTCAGAGCTATTACTTTTCAGCATGCCCTCTTAATTGGGCACGAAACCACACGAAATGGAATAACTGTAGCCAGCCGCCGAAGAGCAGGGGCACTTAAACCAAAATATTCAAAAGGTATCCCTGAGTAAATTCTGAAAGTCTCTCGGTGGAGTTTGAGAATCGTGTAAACTTTGTTCTGTGTGCTGTTTGTGCGTCGGATTTTCTGAGACGTAATTTGGGAACAAGGCCTGCAATTGCCTAAGCGAGCGTGTGCATCCACCTAAAATCCACCACTGGTATATGTAGCAGATCATCTGTTAAACTGCCGCGCGAATTCGATACGGATCGGGTATCGGGTTCACCAATTAGCCACACAAGTTAGAGCGCTGCGCGATAAGGCGTACGAATTGTCTTAACACTGCACAACTACCATGGGAAGCCAAGAAAAGCTTGGTCCGTTTAGGGCTTTCTGAAATGTTCTGAATTTTTTTCTTCACGTGCATATACATGACAGGGCTACGAACACCATTTTCAAAATGCAGAAAGAGCCATAAGAATAATATCCAAAAAAGCAGTGAAGCTCATTGTAAAGATCCGTTCAAAACATTGAGGATTTTAATTCCCCGTCTGAGTACATATACCAATCAGTTTAACGCGAAAAAAAATAATGCTGATAATTACTGCACAAACAGCTCTGCCCATGACAATGGAACAAGATGTAGACTAAATTTACGTTTCCCTGAAAGAACAAACGTAAAACTCAAAACTACTTTCTACCAAAAAATAAAACAGTGCAATATAGTGTTAAAGGAGGTTAAAGAAACTGCTAAAACAAACTTATTTAAAATGCAGTTAAAAAGTACCTGTTAAGGAATATGTTTTATGCAGTGAAGGATTACTTAGACAACACAGAGTAGGGGTTTGCTAGAAATGAAACACAAATAAAAATAATAACGATAATAAAACATCTCTCATTCCATATAACACTTTACAATAATTTTTTTCATTTTTTTTTCTTTTCCAGAAAAACTTGTTGTCAAAGCTATGCAATGTATAATACCAGCACTTTATCCTCTTTCTGAGCCCAACATTATACTTCTTATAGAGAGATGCTAACGCCGTTCTGCTGGCTAGCAAATGTACAGCTGCGGTACACAAAATGGTCCTAACGTCAGTCGACAGTGCGCATAGTGTGCACAGTGTCATGAAACTGTGTGAATAGCGTGCGTAATGTGTACAGTAACTGCAAGTGAGATGAGAACGAACTTCACAATATGGACAGCTACATCAGTGGAAATTCATGGTAAATTGAACTCGAATAAACCGCAAATAGCTGTCAAGTAATGATTTATTCACGACTGGTTTCACAGCGTTAAAGCAACATCTTCGGGATCACATAGATTAGCATACGGTGCCGATCCCAGCGTTCGTAGTCACAGAATCCGTGCCCGTGAAAAGGGGAAGTCATCAAAAATAACCCGCAGAGTCTTGGGGCGAGTGGTGCTGGGGATGAGGGGACTGTAGATGGTTGCTGCGAAGTTAAAGCACTGGAGGCGGGCAGCTGTGTACAAAACTGGCAGGAATCGCCGTACGATCGGAGGCGCTAGTGACCGATAGAAGACCACAAAACGTGATAGACACGGAGGGAAAGTCTATGACTACGAACGTCGGTGGCGCCTCCGTGTTCTGATCTACGAAACTTCTTTTGTTTCTCAGTGTCGAAACCATCGCACTGGATGACAAGGAAGTTCAGAGGTAGCGACATTAACGTGAAAAGCGTTACGACTTCACCACTCACTGACAATGGTCTTTGCTGCAGCTGCTTCTCGGCGTATCATGGAAATTACACTCCTGGAAATGGAAAAAAGAACACATTGACACCGGTGTGTCAGACCCACCATACTTGCTCCGGACACTGCGAGAGGGCTGTACAAGCAATGATCACACGCACGGCACAGCGGACACACCAGGAACCGCGGTGTTGGCCGTCGAATGGCGCTAGCTGCGCAGCATTTGTGCACCGCCGCCGTCAGTGTCAGCCAGTTTGCCGTGGCATACGGAGCTCCATCGCAGTCTTTAACACTGGTAGCATGCCGCGACAGCGTGGACGTGAACCGTATGTGCAGTTGACGGACTTTGAGCGAGGGCGTATAGTGGGCATGCGGGAGGCCGGGTGGACGTACCGCCGAATTGCTCAACACGTGGGGCGTGAGGTCTCCACAGTACATCGATGTTGTCGCCAGTGGTCGGCGGAAGGTGCACGTGCCCGTCGACCTGGGACCGGACCGCAGCGACGCACGGATGCACGCCAAGACCGTAGGATCCTACGCAGTGCCGTAGGGGACCGCACCGCCACTTCCCAGCAAATTAGGGACACTGTTGCTCATGGGGTATCGGCGAGGACCATTCGCAACCGTCTCCATGAAGCTGGGCTACGGTCCCGCACACCGTTAGGCCGTCTTCCGCTCACGCCCCAACATCGTGCAGCCCGCCTCCAGTGGTGTCGCGACAGGCGTGAATGGAGGGACGAATGGAGACGTGTCGTCTTCAGCGATGAGAGTCGCTTCTGCCTTGGTGCCAATGATGGTCGTATGCGTGTTTGGCGCCGTGCAGGTGAGCGCCACAATCAGGACTGCATACGACCGAGGCACACAGGGCCAACACCCGGCATCATGGTGTGGGGAGCGATCTCCTACACTGGCCGTACACCACTGGTGATCGTCGAGGGGACACTGAATAGTGCACGGTACATCCAAACCGTCATCGAACCCATCGTTCTACCATTCCTAGACCGGCAAGGGAACTTGCTGTTCCAACAGGACAATGCACGTCCGCATGTATCCCGTGCCACCCAACGTGCTCTAGAAGGTGTAAGTCAACTACCCTGGCCAGCAAGATCTCCGGATCTGTCCCCCATTGAGCATGTTTGGGACTGGATGAAGCGTCGTCTCACGCGGTCTGGACGTCCAGCACGAACGCTGGTCCAACTGAGGCGCCAGGTGGAAATGGCATGGCAAGCCGTTCCACAGGACTACATCCAGCATCTCTACGATCGTCTCCATGGGAGAATAGCAGCCTGCATTGCTGCGAAAGGTGGATATACACTGTACTAGTGCCGACATTGTGCATGCTCTGTTGCCTGTGTCTATGTGCCTGTGGTTCTGTCAGTGTGATCATGTGATGTATCTGACCCCAGGAACGTGTCAATAAAGTTTCCCCTTCCTGGGACAATGAATTCACGGTGTTCTTATTTCAATTTCCAGGAGTGTATTAACACAGGGAGCACGAATGACTCGCCAAAAGGACAAATCACAACACTGTGAAATATATTTTGAGCTCTTATCAAAAGACACTCCCTGCGGTTAAACGTCTTATCTGCAGAGTCAATACAGATATGTTCAACTGTGTAAATCACTGCCTCCTTATCACTTTACGTCATTAAAACTCTTTACTCTTCCTCTTGTAGTTCGACCGTAAATTTTTGTATAGAGACACTGTACAGAGATTTAATGAAGCTAATCATTTCTTGCGCGGCAGAAATCAGGGTATCAATACGGAACAAGAAATCAACTACGCAAGAGCGAACTGAAGTGGAAATTGACGAAACCAGTGGTGTTTGAAAGATGTGTAAGTGATTGTGTATAAGTGTTGGTTGTATATAAATAGTGTGTACTGGCAACATCGTAATTGTGGTAGCACAGTTTATGAATACTTAGGTATATTTAAAATTACAACATTTTGTTTATCAGTGGATAGTGTGAGATGACGATTTACGGTAGCAAATAACTAACTGTAACTGAAGTTATGTTTTATTCTCAATGTACGGGAGGAGAGTCACCATTCTTCTCCTTCATATATGAGTCATGCTATACCGTAAACACATTGTTTATTTTTGTCGATTGTGCCTCCTGCACCATTTTCTATTCAACGATTGCTTCTAATATACCAAGTACACTTACCTTCGATGTCCCTCTCTTGTTTTGCCTTCGTTTTCTGTTCTCATCACTTTTGTTTCCAGTTAATCCTTTCACTTGCCTCATCAGCATCCGAAAACACCACAGTCCCCTCTTCTTGGAAACAGTATCCGTCTGCGTTATCGATTCGGATAAGGCGTTGACGACCAACGCGAAAGAAACAGAACGAATTTTGCCGGCAACAGATACCGTCATCACCAGAATATGGGCTGCAAAGGAAGTAATCACAATGGCGAATGGTTCCTGATACCTAAACTAGGTTCCAGTGCCGTGAGCTACATTCAAAACTTGTCCACAGTATCCAATCCAGTGACGGCAAGAGGTACCACACTTTGAAACAGAGACGACCCTTTGAAATCCAATGAATGTCTGGAAAACATTTGGTGTGAGTTGTTCGCACGAAATCAGGCGCAAAATGCCATGTGTCCAGAACTGATCTTTTTACTTATTACGGAAAGACAAATGCGCTACCTAACATGGTCGTGGTAGTCATAAGCCAGTACATCTCGTACACTGCGACTAAAATATAGTGGAGCTCCATCAAGCACAAACAGTGCCTGTCTTCTTACAATGTAATGCATATTCTGCAGAATCTGTAGAACATATCATCGACAGTGTGATTTTTGTCAGTAATATGATAAAAAAAATGGTTCAAATGGCTCCAAGCACTGTGGGACTTAACATCTGAGGTCATCAGTCTCCTAGAACTTAGAACTACTTAAACCTAGCTCACCTAAGTACACCGAACGAGGTGGCGCAGTGTCTAGCACACTGGACTCGCATTCGGGAGGACGACGGTTCAATCCCGTGTCCGGCCATCCTGATTTAGGTTTTCCGTGATTTCCCTAAATCGCTCCAGGCAAATGCCGGGATGGTTCCTGTGAAAGGGCACGGCCGACTTCCTTCCCCATCCTTCCCTAATCCGACGAGACCGATGACCTCGCTGTCTGGTCTCTTTCCCCACACAACCAACCAACCAACTAACCTAAGGACATCACACACATCCACGCCCGAGGCAGGATTCGAACCTGCGACCGTTCCGGACTCTAGCGCCTAGAACCGCTCAGCCACAAGGCCGGCTATGATACAAAATTGTATTTAATAAGTAGAGTGTGCTTTCAGTAGGCAACGCAACACTTTTTTTTTTTTTTTTTTTTTGAAAGCAGGTTGTTTTTATTCAGCATTCCAGTACACCATATTAGTCCCCACTCTCCTGGCTACAAAACCCTATTTTTCGACGCAATCTGCATTTAATGGGTGTGTGTGATGTCCTTAGGTTAGTTATGTTTAAGTAGTTCTAAGTTCTAGGGGACTGATGACCTCAGAAGTTAAGTCACATAGTGCTCAGAGCCATGTGAACCATTTTTTTGCATTTAATGCGGCGGCCTTAGGCCACCTTACTACGAAGGCCTGAATGCCCGCACGGTACCACTCTACTGGTCGACGCCTGGGCCGATGTCTTGTTGTGTCAATAACCTCCCCAACAACCACGCACTGCTTCCGTCGAAGTGCATCCTTCACTGAACCAAACAGATGGAAGCCGGAAGTTGGAACACCCGGGCTGCAGGCTGCATGAGGGAGAACAGTCCAGTGAAGTTTTATGAGATTCTATCGGGTGCACAGACTTGTGTGATACTTTGCTTTGTCATGGAGAAGAAGTTCGTTTGAATATTTGTGACGACGAATAAGCTGAAACTGTTTCTCCAGTTTCCTGAGGATAGCACAATACACTTTAGAGTTGATCGCACCACGGTGGAAGACATCAAACAGAAAAACCACTTCAGAGTCTCGGAAGATCGTCGCCTTGATTTTACCGGCTGGGCGTGCAGCTTTGAACTTTTTCTTCAGAAGACAGGTGTTGTCGCGCAGCTCCATGGATTGCCATTTTGTTTCCAGTTCGAAGTGATGAATCCGTGTTTCATCACCTGTGATGATGTTCGACAAAAATTGTCACGATCAGGTATGTAACGACAAGCAATTCCGCATAGAAGACCTTCGTTGCTGTTTATGATCTTCTGTTAAGATGGTAAGGGACGCAATGGCTCAAATGGTTCAAATGGCTCTGAGCACTATGCGACTTAACTTCTGAGGTCATCAGTCGCCTAGAACTTAGAACTAATCAAACCCAACCAACCCAAGGACACCACACACATCCATGCCCGAGGCAGGATTCGAACCTGCGACCGCAGCGGTCACGCGGTTCCAGACTGAAGCGCCTTTAACCGCACGGCCACGTCGGCCGGCGGAACGCAATGGGCACACGTCTTTTGAGTACCCAACTGGTGGACGAGTGTGTCAGTATTACCAACAGAGACGTCCAGTTGAGCAGCGAGGTGTTTCATAGTGATCCATCAATCATCTCGAATGAGTGTGTCAGCACGTTCTAACATTGCAGGAATCACAGCTGTGTGCGGGCAGCCATCACAGGTAGATCTGCGCGATTTTGCTGCGACGATGACAGATGCCTGGCCCCGTAGACATTCTGCAAACATCTACGAATATCTGCGATGCTGTAGTTTTCCGGCTAAAAAAACTCAGTAACAGCGGTGTGCCTGGAAAGCATCTACGTTACAGATGCCATTTCGAAGGTACGTATAGCGCCGCCAACTATCGGAACATCGTGGAACTATGGAGGCTCAAACTGGAATGTTCCATGATGGTTCAAATGGCTCTAACATCTGAGGTCATCAGTCCCCTAGACTTAGAACTACTTAAACCTAACTAACCTAAGGACACCACACACATCCATGCCCGTGGCAGGATTCGAACTTGCGGCCGCAGCAGCAGCGCGGTTCCGGACTGAAGCGCCTAGAACCGCTCGGCCACAACGGCCGGCTATTCCATGATGTCCCACAACAAATTCTGCGCTTTTTTTTTTCAACCGAAATTTGGAGAGAAGCAATATGTCACATTATTTATTGAACGCTCCTTGTAAATAAAAAAAATGAGAATGTTTTGGTATGTTTTTATCTGATACTATTTCCTTGTTCTGGTGTGACGAATACGGCAATACTCACCTGTTACAGTCCGTCAGCGCAGAAAGAGGACAGCAGCGAATCTTAACAATGACAATGTTTCACCCTAAATTTTGATCCCACTTCTGAACCATTCTTTAAATCTTTGCCGGCCGGAGTGGCCGAGTGGTTCTGGGCGCTACAGTCTGGAACCGCGCGACCGCGACGTACAGACTGGCAGAGTATTTTTTTTTTTTTTCATTTACATGTTCTTGACTGTCTTGACTTTGAGCGACAGCACACATCAGATAACATGCGGTGTTGTTCGACCGGTTGCTGGGAACGCCTGTCGGAGACTAACTGCTGGGAGCGTCTGAGCGAAGCTTGGCGAGTCATGAGCTCTATTTTTAGAGGCGTGTGTGCTCGGCGGACGGCGTGGTTCCCGGAGCTTATTCAGCGGTCGCGGGCGACAGCTGCACGCCCGAAACACGATACGCGGAGCGTCCAGGCAATTGAAGCGACAAACATGCGCTGCGGACCCCGTAAGCTCTGGCAGCGAGTTTGTGTGCGCAGTCGCGAGCAGCTGGGGTCGCCACGCGAACTCCCGTTATAAAAGTAATGCCGGTCCCCGACAGAGGATTAGTCTCTGCTTACGTTCACAGATAGAATTTACGGGGGTTGATAATTGTGATAAAGGGTGGGCCATAAGTTATTTGTCGCTAGCAGTTCTTAAGACTTTAAGGGATTCCTGAAATTACTGCAGTAATGGAATTAAAAAAAAAATGGAGAACTAAATAAAAGGCGAGTGGTCGCAGTAACTTCAAGAATCCTTTATTCATCACAGTCGCATTGTTCCTCATCCATAACCGATAAAAGTTTTATTCCTTATGACTTTGTTTTGTCTAACGTTGTGGTAGTCAGTTGTGAACTTGACTGGTACGTCTAGAAACAACTGCACACGTCCTGGGTCGTGCTTACGCCGCAGTGGCACCTACCTTCCGGATTCATGTCGCTGGGACCCTCACGTGGTGACAAGGTCACAGCGTCACCGACACTGGAAGATTCCAAAATTCCGCCAACGACCGACGCTTCTTTCACCGTGCCAAGTTTCGACTGTATCAGACAGCGACCTGTGGCGGGTCCCCTTTGTCAGTAAAAGCGATCTCCACGCCCGAACGTATAGACTGCGGGTGGCAGTTGACGGAATTCAGATCATTTTGTTTTTGTTGGTCGAAACGGTTGACGTTCTCACACCAAAGCAAGGATTGTGAGACACGTATATGTTTAGTACACGAAAAAAGGAGCGTGTCATCGTTAGGATAATAAATATAACAGGGATACCATTTGTATCATGTAGTTCGGCATTTTTCTAATAAAACTGTTTCCATTCTATTGTTATTTAAAATCTGTAACATTCTTTCTCTATTAACAATATACACACATCAAATAAAGTTTTGCATCACCAGGGTTCCCAGAATTCTGGATTATAGAGGTTGACTGTGGATATTGTATCACAGACACAGTCTCTTTGACTGCTCAGAGATGTCACTAAACCCACCCCAAGATGTAAACAACGATGCATGAGCAGCGCCTATTAGACGGAGGGGATCCGACAGCCGATCATTTCCAGTGATTCCACCAGGAAGGAGGTATACGGCTCGTGTTGTCTGTAGTTCAACCATGCCTAGACAGTCAGTGCCACGGTTCGATCGCGTCCGCATTGTTAGTTTGCGCCAGGAAGGGCTCATAACAAAGGAGGTGTCTCGGACTGAACCAAAGCGGTGTTGTTCGGACATGGAGAAGATAAAGAGAGACAGGAACTGTCGATGACATGCCTCGCTCAGGCTACTGGCACTGGATGACCGCTGCCTACGGATTATGGCTCGGAGGAAGCCTGACAGCAACGCCACCACATTAAATAATGCTTTTTATACATCCGCATGACGTCGTGTTACGACTCAAACTGTGCGCAATAGGCTGCATGAACTCCAACTTCAGACGTCCACGGCGAGGTCCATCTTTGCAACCACGACACCATGCAGCACGGTAAAGATGGGCCCAAAAACATGCCGAATGGACCGCCCAGGATTGGCATCGCGGTTTCTTCACCGATGCGTGTTGCATATGCCTTGAACCAGACAATTGTCGGAGATTTGTTTGGAGGCAACCCGGTCAGGCTGAATTCCTTAGAGACACTGTCCAGCGAGTGCAGCAAGGTGAACGTTCCCTGCTCTTTTGGGATGGCATTATGTGGGGCCGACGTACGCCGCTGGTGGTCTTGGAAGGCGCCACAATGGCTGTACGATAGGTGAATGCCATCCTCCGACCAATAGTGCAACCATATCGGCAGCGTGTTGGCGAGGCATTCGTCTTCATGGACGAAAATTCGCGCCGCTATCGTACACATCTTGTGAATGACTTCCTTCAGGATAACGACATCGCCCCACAGAGCGGCCAGCATGTTCTCCAGCCATGAACCCTATCGAACATGCCTGGGATAGATTGAAAAGGGCTGTTTATGAACGACGTGACCCACAAACCACTCTGAGGGATTTACGTCGAATCGTCGTTGAGGCGTGGGACAATCTGGACCAACAGTGCGTTGATGAACTCGTGGATAGTATGCCTCGACGAATACAGGCGTGCATCAATGCAAGAGAACGTGCTACTGGGTATGAGAGGCACCGCTGTGTACAACAATCTGGACCACCACCTCTGAAGGTGTCGCTGTATGGTGGTACAATATGCACTATGTGGTTTTCATGAGCAATAAAAACGACGGAAATGATGTTTATGTTGATCTCTATTCCAGATTTGTACAGGTTCCGGAACTCTCGGAACCGAGGTGATGCAAAACTCTTTTTGATGTGTGATACATGTTAACTACGGGTAAATTAAAACTATTGTCTTAGAATTAAGTGAATGCATTAACTGAAGGATTCAGATATGCGTTCAACTGCAGTTGAATTTTTGAATGCTGCTCGTTATACTACTTCACGGCTTAATGCGAGGTGCTCTGCTCTTCTGAATAATAGTCTAGAACAGTGGTTCCCACCCTTTCTTAGGCCATCATTACCCCTGAGTGCAGTTAGACATTTGCTACTAACCCAGCCATTCCTCCGCCCCCCCACTGACTATTGCCCTCTCCCCACACATCAACTTTAGCAAGATTTTCTTAGAACACTTTTATTTTCAAAATGATGAAAGATGAATGATATTTATTGTGTGTGTGTGTGTGTGTGTGTATGTTTTAGAATGAAAGACGACGGAATTCCTCGTGCATCAAGAGCGCACTCTCAACTCCTTCTCAGACAAGAAAGCTAACTATCCACAGTGAGGGGAGATACTTGTTACAAAACATACTTCCCCAGAATACTCCTCTCCATTGGGGCACTTGCTTGACTTGCACACGTAACTTCATTTAAAATAATACCCTGTACAGCACTATAGCAGCCCTTATCGATGTACGGGACAAAGCACAACAAATGTGTAGTGAGTGGACTATGTGAACAACCTGTAACCTTCATTGCATTAATGCAACTAATTGGGAAAAAAGTAATTATTGGTAACTTATATAACCAGTATTACAGTCTTACAAAATTGTCATAACAGCAATGGTCTTTTGAAAATAATTTAGTTTCATGACTAAAACAGAATCGAGTCGTTCAGTTTCTGCCCCTCATAAAATTTCACTTTACTCGTCAGGGGGTAATTACCCCCATGTTGGGAACCACTGGTGTAGTAGAATTGCTGTCACTAACAGATAAAGATCAATATATGAAGACAGTAACTGTTCGCGAAAGAACAGATACCACTGATGACAGTGCAGCTTCTCTAGAATTGTCACCTTAATGTGCGCGAGTAATGAGTGGATAGGCAAATATCTATTAGGTACTTTACGTATGTAGGTTGTGGACAGTTGCGAATGTGGTTCTCATGGGAAGCGTGCAAGGGAGAAGTCCCTGCAGTCACGCTATTCATCTGTGTCCTCGGTGGCTCAGATGGAGAGAGCGTCTGCGATGTAAGCAGGAGATCCCGGGTTCGAGTCCCGGTCCGGGCACACATTTTCAGCTGTCCCCATCGAGGTATATCAACAACACCTGTCGGCAGCTGAGGGTTTCAATTAACTATCATTTTGATAAAGATCAAGTTTAATTTTTTGAACAAAGTATTAAATAGAATGCCAACGGCCTTGACACAGTGGTGATACTGGTTCTCTTCAGATTACCGAAGACTAGCGGTGTTGGGTTTGGCTTGCACTTTGAAGGGTGGCCGTCTGGAACTGTCGAACGCTGTTGGCAAGTAGGATGCGCTCAGCCCTTGTGAGGCCAGTCGAGAACCTACTTAACTGAGAAGCAGCGGCTGTGGTCACGAAAACTGGCAAGAGCCGAGGGAGCCGTGTGCTGACCACATGTCCCTCCATATCCGCATCCAGTGCCGCCTACGGATAAATATGACACGCCGGTCAGTCGGAACCGTTGGGCCATCAGATGCCTGGTCGGACGTAGTATTAAACAGAATGGATTAAGAAAGTTACGACTAGCCTCTCGTCCTCTGAAATCCAATTTCTAAAGCTGAACTGCTTTTCAATGTCACTACGAATCATCTCGAGTACTTAATACAACGTTTCTGTCTTCATTCATATATTCGTTAAACTTTTTTGGCTGTTCCAGTAACCGAGGAAAAAGTGTGTGGTATTCGACATGTTCTTCTCGAGACGGATATACAATGACGCGCATTCGGTGTCGTCGTAATAGTAAGAGTCGCGATTCAGGACTCGTCTCTAAGTACAAAAGCGATGTGGTAACTGTCCCGCCAAAAACTAACGTAGGATATCGGACGTGCAGTGACGAAGCTGTCGGCCGATCTCTGATGGCCACTTCTAGCAACACTAACCCGTGCCGCTATGACCGCGAACATATTACATGCTTTGTCACTGGAGAACTGACGCTGGACAGTTCACTGCCGTTTTCACACATAATCTTCCTTTTCGCACTATCACCTGGTAGCACACTTGTAAACGTAAGAAAGAGCAGGTGGCTACTCTTTGTGCAGCAACTGTCATTGTTAAACTAAATTACAGTTCAGAGATAAGATCTCAAAAATTTCATTTTGCCAGCTTGGCTCTAAATCGCTCTCAGTGAACACGAAGATGAAAATCTACAACACAGTGATTTGCACAGCAGTAATGTACGGTTCAGAAACATGGAGCATGACTAAGCGAGAAAGGGAAAAACTTAATATTTGAAAGAAGAGTAATGAGGAAGATATGGGGACCAGTTTTAGATAACGGAGAATGGAGGAGGAGGAAATCTACCTTTTGACACGACAAGCAACTATCCTCCAGAAGATAAAGAGCAAAAGAATACAATGGGTGGGCCATGTAGCCCGTATGCCAAATGGAAGACAGGCGAAGATGGCACTAGCGGGGAAACCAAACACCAAACGCCCCACTGGACGACCAAGGCAGCGCTGGATGGACGACCTGGCGAAGGACCTAGCAGCCCTGGGAATTGAAGACATCTGGCGGAACCGGGCACGAAACAGAAAGGAATGGAGGCGGTTTATGGAAGCAGCGCGTGGTCTACAGGGCCTGTGATCGCTGAATATCTATCTATCAGCTACATATTGTGATTTCGAACAACGACATTGTCTGCAGCTTGTGCTGAAACACACATTATTGTAATCTTAAAGACGCTCCCCATGAGAATGTAATCCTGTAATCCTAACGCTAATCGACGATAGCCGTGTTGCATATCGTTCGTATAGTTTACTGGGTAACGATTATTCCGCGAGGCATTATGTACCATTGCGCTGGTAGTACCTGATACGTTTCATAACTCGCATGTGTTCTTCCACGAGCGCTGTTACTGTCCAGCTCGGGCCAAGTCGGTACCTTTCGTATTCCTCCAGTTCATTACCCTCAGCGAACTTGACGTAATTGAAGCGTTTCGTTACCCACCTGTCTTCTTCTTTCCGCTCGTTCGTGCCTACTCAGCCGCTTTCGTATGTGTACAATTTCTTGTTCTCACCAGAGTAAGAAATTAGCGTCACGAGTACCGTATACATTTTATCACTTGCCACGCTTTCTTTCCCCGCACGAAACTCGAGTCCCACTCGGGCGGAGTCGGCAGTATTCGTAATCCTCCAATTACTTCTCCTCGTCCACTACCGTTTTCTACGTGTGGACCTCGCTGCCGACGGGAGCGTTGAAATCTAACCTTCATTCCTTCTACGGATAGCAAATCCCCGGCATTTCGATAGCCCACAGCCATAAACGGGGCATTTAACAGGGCTGGTGCAAGCGTCTGAAACACCGCTGCTGCCTTCCGGCGACCTTGTGCATGTGGCCGTGCCTTGCCACTGCAGAGGCCGCCTGCCGTTAGAGGGGACTGCCGTGTCTACTTGTAGTGGTCTACCCGAGGCCGTAGACTGGGATTCAGTTTGAGATTATTTTATTATTACAATGAGTTCAACTCTTGCAACTTCAGCTGTTACCATTAATTCCAGTACAACTATGGAGGCTATTCGTTGGACGGAGATGTCAACTGTCGGTCTCCCCCATAAGAGTTCGTATATTAACCACTGCCCCACCTCGTTCGCTGATACAGTGGAGTCACGGATAGCATCTGACCTCACAAACGCAACGTTAACGGCAACCAAAGGCTCATCAAGTGCAGAAGCGGTGGAAACAAGATAACACCAGAAAGGAATAAAAACTACATTTGCAATGATGTGAAGATTTTTCTAGCTGTTACGAAGGCGGTGAGGTGATATTTGGTTGTTCTGGTAGTGGTGCCACTGATGCTGTAGGAGGACGTGAAGATACTGGAAAATGGATGTGGTGGTGGATGATGAGACAAGAGGGGAGAAAAAGGGAGAAGGGAGAAAAGTCAGATTATAAACTCTCGACAATGTGGATTACATTAGGGACAGTGAACGTATGGACTGTGTGTCATTTGAAGTGCTCAGCAGGAGTAGATGCTGGAAAGTAGGCGGAGTATGGTAACTGCTTCATTGCGTGTAGACAGTAGGACGCTGTGTTGTAAACTACAGAGTTGGCAGCTTAACCTACGTAGGAGAGGACACGTGGTGGCGGTGCTCTGATTAGTAGTAGGAGTCAAGTTTAATACGGATGCGGTGTCTAAGAAAGGGAGCATAACGTAACTCATGTGCCATATGATGTGCAGTAGTGTGGCTATGGGAGCAACAACAGTCCCATGTTGAGGGATACGGGGAGATAGTTGCTATTTGAGTTTACATTTTGTCATTTGGAGATAGTGACTGCAGCTGTGGACGATAGAAAATGGAGTGTCAGGTAGAAAAACCGCAACATTTTCGACATATTCTTCTCCTCGAGTTCAATAGAGGGGTAACAGCAGCGGAAGCAGGGAAAAACATTTGCACCGTATAAGGACATATTGCTATTGGACAGGTAAGAAATTGGTTTTCTAGTTTTACGGTGCATCATTCTGAGATTCGTGGCTCTCCACGTTCCAGAAGACCTTCGGAGTTTGACAAAGATTGTTTAAACTCATTAATCCACAATGCCCCATGTTAGTGTACTTGGAACTGGCAAATTTGATGAACTTTGATCATCCCACGATCGTGCGACATTTGCATGCAATGGGGAAGGTTCAGTAACCGAGGATACGTGTATCGCATGCTCTCTGCCACAACCACAAGCATCATATATCCGATCAGGTGAATACCGGGCTGGTACCTATGTACAGCCTCAGACGTTTCGCAAATATATGTGCATCTCTGCCCGCTCGTCAACAACTGGCTCGTGAGCAATACCGACCGTTCCTGTCGTATAGCGTTAATGGTGACGAGGAATGGAGTGTTTATGCTAAATAAGGGAAAGATGAATTGATTGAACCCAAACAAAGCGGGAAGTCCCGGTAATAAGGACTGCGCTCATTCATAATGTTATGCATATGGTGGAACAGTGACGTTGTAGTGTCCTACGTATTGCTTTTTCGAGATGTATCCATAACTGGTGATATTTATTGTGAACAACTGAGACATTTTGCAGAGGCAATCCAAAAACAACGACCAGGAAGACTGGGTGAAGAGATGCTACTTCACGACAACGCCCGCCCGCATTCTGCAAGACTGACAAAAAACGCTATACAGCAGTTGTGTTGAGAAGTCATTCCACACCCATCTTATTCGCCCTCACATTTTCATCTTTTACCGCTCTGTGTCGAACAAGCTTCAAGGAACTTCCTATCCGGATGAAAACGCGCTCCAAATATGGTTGGACGAGCTTTTCGCCTCAAAAACACGTGATTTCTACAGTCGCTGAATCTAAAAGTTACCCCAGCGTTGGCAGACTGTTGTAAATAGTGAAGGAGAATATATTATTGATGATTAAAGTCTCTTACGTGTATCCGTTGCGTTTACTAAACTTATGGAAAAACGTTACGAATTTATGCACTAACCCAATATCTGATGTTTCCCCTCTCGAATGGTTCATATTATCAACTCTGATTCCTCCTAATAAACCCTCAGTTGTCACAGGAATTTCGTGTTCGTCATATACTTGCCACAAAGTAGAAGGAAAGGAATAAATATTAAGGAATGACACCCGTCTGCGGCAGAATCGTGAGAGACGGAGGAAAAGGATGCAGAAACAGCTCGGCCGTGTTCTTTTCAAAGGAGCCATCCCCACATTCGTCTGAAATCGTTTATGGAAACCACAGAAAACCGAAATCTGGTTTTGAGAGCAGTTCCACGGCCACTGCGCCCCTCTCTTGGTCTAGAAGTCACGTGTCGCGGCAGGGGTGAGCCTAACCTGTTGCATATGACGGAGCCGCTGCACGAAAAGCGAACCCAGGCGGTGGCAGCAGACTACTTGCAAAGCTAGCGTTAAGGCGCTCCTTTCTCTGTTGGAGCGGAAGTCTGCCTGTGGCTTACTTGTCACTAGTAGGAGGTACCCGTAGACTATATGAGAGGAATGTGTTTTCATTTGCTGTCTACATTCTGTAGATCGTTCCCAACAGCAAAGTGCTTGCAGTAGAAGAGGTGTACTTCACAGTAGCGAAGATCAAAAAGTCCTCATAGCTCCGTATGCATTTTGGAGCCCATGTTTACTTATCATTTTTGTCTTGTCTTGATCCACACTACCAACTCAAAAAATAGAATATTTCTTTTTCCAACACCCTGTATAGTAAATGCTCCTCCATACAACGTTATGCATCCCAAAATATCCCCACTTCAGTAAAAATCTGGTAGCATATTCGAACTGAACGTATTTTCCTTAGTTGGAACGACAACACTGAGAAGTTATGGTGGTGATTAGCTGGAGAAGAATGGAAAAGTCATGTGTCCAAAAAGAAATGCTGAAAGATGGGAGTGAAGACTAAGAGAAGAACTGAACTAGAGCTGCTTGAGAACATCAAAATAAAATAGATGAAGAAAGCCGAGATTCTTTGGCGAAGTAGTCAGGATGGGCATTGGCAGAAAAACCAGACGTGTCGGACGGGAGGAAATACATAAACTATCTCCGGAATATGAGGTGGAATCGTGGAAGTAGCTGTTGAAACAAGTTTGCAGCAACTAATGTATCAAGAGCACGAATATATAATGATGTGGTAGAGAAAAGAGGGCCAAAACTTAGAAAGTTGTTCTAGACTACACTCCTGGAAATTGAAATAAGAACACCGTGAATTCATTGTCCCAGGAAGGGGAAACTTTATTGACACATTCCTGGGGTCAGATACATCACATGATCACACTGACAGAACCACAGGCACATAGACTCAGGCAACAGAGCATGCACAATGTCGGCACTAGTACAGTGTATATCCACCTTTCGCAGCAATGCAGGCTGCTATTCTCCCATGGAGACGATCGTAGAGATGCTGGATGTAGTCCTGTGGAACGGCTTGCCATGCCATTTCCACTTGGCGCCTCAGTTGGACCAGCGTTCGTGCTGGATGTGCAGACCACGTGAGACGACGCTTCATCCAGTCCCAAACATGCTCAATGGGGGAGAGATCCGGAGATCTTGCTGGCCAGGGTAGTTGACTTACACCTTCTAGAGGACGTTGGGTGGCACGGGATACATGCGGACGTGCATTGTCCTGTTGGAACAGCAAGTTCCCTTGCCGGTCTAGGAATGGTAGAACGATGGGTTCGATGACGGTTTGGATGTACCGTGCACTATTCAGTGTCCCCTCGACGATCACCAGTGGTGTACGGCCAGTGTAGGAGATCGCTCCCCACACCATGATGCCGGGTGTTGGCCCTGTGTGCCTCGGTCGTATGCAGTCCTGATTGTGGCGCTCACCTGCACGGCGCCAAACACGCATACGACCATCATTGGCACCAAGGCAGAAGCGACTCTCATCGCTGAAGACGACACGTCTCCATTCGTCCCTCCATTCACGCCTGCCGCGACACCACTGGAGGCGGGCTGCACGATGTTGGGGCGTGAGCGGAAGACGGCCTAACGGTGTGCGGGACCGTAGCCCAGCTTCATGGAGACGGTTGCGAATGGTACTCGCCGATACCCCAAGAGCAACAGTGTCCCTAATTTGCTGGGAAGTGGCGGTGCGGTCCCCGACGGCACTGCGTAGGATCCTACGGTCTTGGCGTGCATCCGTGCATCGCTGCGGTCCAGTCCCAGGTCGACGGGCACGTGCACCATCCGCCGACCACTGGCGACTACATCGATGTACTGTGGAGACCTCACGCCCCACGTGTTGAGCAATTCGGCGGTACGTCCACCCGGCCTCCCGCATGCCCACTATACGCCCTCTCTCAAAGTCCGTCAACTGCACATACGGTTCACGTCCACGCTGTCGCGGCATGCTACCAGTGTTAAAGACTGCGATGGAGCTCCGTATGCCACGGAAACTGGCTGACACTGACGGCGGCGGTGCACAAATGCTGCTCAGCTAGCGCCATTCGACGGCCAACACCGCGGTTCCTGGTGTGTCCGCTGTGCCGTGCGTGTGATCATTGCTTGTACAGCCCTCTCGCAGTGTCCGGAGCAAGTATGGTGGGTCTGACACACCGGTGTCAATGTGTTCTTTTTTCCATTTCCAGGAGTGTATTTTCAGAGTATTTTGGTGTAAGGCACCCACGTTACCCGGTGGTTCGTACTAGAATAATTGCATTTTGTTTGGTAACAATGGATTGGTCGCGAATGTCCTCCGTCGCCATTTCCGTCACAGACATAAAATTAGTGCATAACTTCTTCTGCAGTTACATAGGGGACCTAGTTTGCGAGACTCCAGTCAATATTCATATGGATCTGGTTCCTGGAACTGTCGCAGACGCGGAAGTAGTACTCCTGGCGCGTTGCTGTAAACTCTGCCGTTGTCATGGTGGTTTCCACTTTCAACAAAATATGTAAGGGAACAGTTCTGGATTTGGTATGTACTATGTTGTACTCTTACAGAACAGAATGAACAAGCCGTTATACAAATGTACATATTTCGTCTGGAGGTTGCTGCATTACTCTGCGTATTGTATTCCACAGTTTGGTGATCGTACGAGTATTACAGGCCTTTTCACTTATGTGAAAGTATTTTCACAGAAACAGGTAATTAGAATAACAAACCGAATATTATTTATAGCAAGTCACCGGAGACCATGGCTCTCTGATACCAAAATATTCAGAAAATACCTCTGTACAGCCCCCGAGATTTTGTCGTTGGAGTTCGTGTTCAGCACGTCTAAGTTTGTCGCTGTGGTGTATGAGTGCAATTGCTGATGCTGGAGGTGGTCTTCTAGGAGACTTGGGAGCTGTAGAGTTCATCTACGAGAATCCCCCCATAAGAAGTGCAGAATGTTTCTTTAAACGTCCGATTTATTTTCCACACGCTTGATATTTTTACAGTATGCCGATACTTTCTTAAGAGACAATACGTCATTTTTCCACAGAATCTCTGTCCTTTTCAACAGCCTTGCACCACCGTGGAACTGAGGCGCGTATACCTACACGCCAGAAGTCAGAATCAGCACATTTGAGCCTTTGTTTAGCAGCCTTCACAAAGGGAGCAGTCATCTTCAAATCTCATTCCGCGAACAGATTCTTTCAGTTTGCCAAATAGATGTTACACATCCGGTGCCACATCATTGCTGTAGGGTGGGTGCTTCAGTGTTGTCCACCGAGGCTTTGTAGTCTAGGTGGCGGTTTTCTCACTAGGTGCCTGGGCGCATCCTCGCGAAAACAAAACATCGTGTTTCAGCCTATGTTGACCAACGCGAGTCATTCGAATATGAAGTTTTGCAGAGTTGCCACATATCCATCAGAACTGATAATTGTACCGCATGATGCGATATCTACAAGCAAGAGTTCTTCTGAATCAAAAAACACAATATCAAACAAGTTTCCAGCTGAAAGCGCAGCTTTGAATTTCTTTTTCCGCGATTCTGCATGATGGCATTGCGACGATTGCCTCTTCGCCTCCGGTTCCGAGCGATGCAACCAACTTTCAACTGCCGTCACAGTTCTTGCAGTCGTCTGCAATAGGTTATTCTCGCACTGCTCCAAACATTCACTGCACCCTGTCTCTCGTTTTTCTCTGTGGACATACGTCAACATTTTGTCTGAACCATCTGGGAGCAGTTCTCCTTTATCTTCAGAGGTTTTGCACACATTCGTTTCTCCTACTCCCACTCAGACTGACAGTTACCTTACTATTGTGCGTTTGTCTGCTAAAAACTGATTGAGAGTACGCTGCACATTCTTAGGAGTCTGTACAGAGCTCCGTACGCTGCTGCGCGGGAGGTCAACAGATAATCTGCTTGCCCAACGACTAGAGTCCAATTATTGAACGATGGTGGTTCACGCCTGTCGGGGCACGGACGGGAACTGCATTGTTGACGGTTCTAAGGGGGTTGCGGTACGCGCATAGAGGGGCTATGCGTTTGAAGAAAGTATGTATCCTGCATATTGTGACTTCCCCTCGCTTGTGAAGAGTTTTATCGCTTACCACCATCGTCAACCATACAGAAATTCACTAAGAAACTTTCACTGGCTACGACTTGCAAAGCAGGGCTCTCTGAACACTGCTGAACACTCGTTGGCTGTCAGAAAATGCGTGACTTCAGGAGCGTAGGACGAGCATAAACTCGACCGCAGTCGTCCTTGACTCCAATTACAATAAAGTGACAAAATTCATAGAATACATATATGCACATACACAATGGCAATAGTACAGCGTACAGAAGGTATAAGAGGGCAGTGCATTGGCGAAGCTGTCATTTGTACTCTGATGATTCATGTGGAAAGTTTCCGTCGTGGGTATGGTCACACGACTAGAAATAACAGCCATTTAACGTGGAATGTTAGTTGGAGCTGGGCGCATGGGGCATTCCATTTCGGAAATCGTTAGGGAATTCAACATTCCGAGTTACACATTGTCAATTTCAGGCATTGCCTCTCACAACGGACAACACAGCCTTCACTTAACGACCGAGAGAAGTGACGTTTGCGTAGAGTTGCCAATGCTAACAGCTAAGCAACACTGCGTAAAATAACCGCAAAAATCAAAATGGGACGTACGACGAACGTACCCATTAGGACAGTGCGTCGAAATTTAGGGTTAATGGGCTATGGCAGCAGAGGACCGACGCGACATGGTCTGTAGCACCTCTCCTGCGTTCGTAGCCATTTCGGTTGGTCCCGAGACGACTGGTCAGATGAATCCCGATTTTACTTGGTAAGAGCTGATGGTAGGGTTCGAGTGTGGCAAAGACCCCACGAAGCCATGGACCCAAGTTCTCAACAAGTCACTGTGCAAGCTGGTAGTTTCCATGGAATCCTTCTTTCCACGAACAATACGAGACTGGAATAGAAGGGAGAACCGATAGAGGTACTCAAGGTACCCTCCGCCACACACCGTCAGGTGGCTTGCAGAGTATGGATGTAGATGTAGATGTAGAATGGCAGGATCCTCTAATCGAACTAAACCGATCATTGACTGGAAATGGTTATCTTTGGCTTCCTGCAGGCCAATTGCAACCATACATGAACTTCATTATCTCAGAAAACGATGGAATATTTTTGGATTACGATGCACCATGTCACTAGGCCACAATTGTTCGTGGTTGTATTGAAGAACATTCTGGACAATTTGAGAGTGTGATTTGGTCATCCAGATTGCCCGACATGAATCCAGTGGGACGTAATCGAGAGCCGGGCGTGGTGGCCGAGCGGTTCTAGGCGCTTCAGTCCGGAACCGCGCGACTGCTACGGTCGCAGGTTCGAATCCTGCGTCGGGCATGGATGTCCTTAGGTTGGTTACGTTTAAGTAGTTCTAAGTTATTGGGGACTGATGACCTCAGATGTTAAGACCCATAGTGCTCAGAGCCATTTTCGTAATCGAGAGGTCAGTTCGTGCACAAAATACTGCACCGGCAACACTTTCGCAGTAATGTACGGCTTTAGGGGCAGCATGGTCTTGTATATTTGTTGGGGATTTCCAACGATTTATTGAGTCCATGCCACCTCGAGATGCTCCACTACGCCAGGCAAAAGGTGTGCCGACACAGTATTAGAACGAATCCCATGACTTTTGACACCTAAATGTATAGCTGTAATGCGATCAACACCTTCAGTACCTTCTTCTGTCTCTTGTGAAGGTCTGTCACCGTCTCGTTCTAACAACACGAGAACATTCTAACAGCACGTTACTTTAAATGAATGCCAAGTGGAGCAGCCCACCGAAACGGAGTGCTACGATAGCGCTACTTGCGGAAACATTTTGAATTAAATTTGAATGCGATCGGGAAGAATATTTCTATGGCTTCCGTGAGTACCAAATACGTAGAACAAAAGTTGGACTTCTTTTAATAAAAGTTTATCATTTCCTCCGGAGCGACCTTAGTAGATCCTAGAGGTAAAAGAAACAGACACTTCTTTTCCTACGTTTTTTATGTGGGTAAAGGAGGCGAAATGTGAATGTGGGAGGCTCTTTGTTTGTAAGGAAGGTAGATGGAGGAAGGATAACGGAACCTCTGTTTTCACGAGAAACATTTTCTGGAAAACCACCTATACAGAACAAAAGGTCTCGTTATGTGTAGAACATAGCAGAGAACTTTCTGCGCTGGTGGCGTAAGAAAAACGCATTACCAAGAAAAATAACTGAAACACGCCCAACATGTGCTCGTAGTATTTGTGCTGGCAGTCTAAAGGAACCAAAAATACACCTGGCTCGCGCCGCCGCTGCGGTCGGCCTGAGGTCGCTAGCGGTGCGAGCAGACACAACCGGCGGGCCAGATGGCCCCTGGCTGCGTCATCCGACGGGGGGCTTCTCTACGCTATGATCTCTGGCTCCTGTTGTCGAGCGCACCTGCCGGGCTGTGCACACTGTTTACTATAGTCCGATTAAAATTACTAGATAGTTGACGTCTTTCCCTTGTTGCTACAGTGTTGCCACATACGCTGCCGGCTACCGCTAGGTTACAGGCGACATGCAACCACGCCTCGTCACTTCGCAACAGCCGGTAACGTGTAGCGCGTAGCAATGTTGGAAGCGGGCGCCCAGAGGTATGACGGAATTGTGAGATGCTCTGTCAGCAGCTGTTTTTAGTGATCAATGACTCAAATGCGGCAGACGACACGTTTCGATCCTTGAATTCAAACTCATGACCTAACATAACCACAACCTAGTGATGTGCAAAGTATACGAGAAAACGGCAATCTGCAACCTGCAGCAGAACTGAAATAACGATCGCTTTGTTCACAGCGTTTAAGGGTAACCTTTACGCGCAAGCTGAAGACAGAAAAATTTCAGTTTCAGCACTAAAAGCACAGTGTAATTTGTCGCTGTCATTGGTTACCTGAAACTATCTTCATACTGGATACAAGGGCTACCGCGTTACCATACGATGAGCAGTTCTGATTCACACTTGCCTGCAAATTTTAGGCAGCACAAACAGATTCCAAATGAAAAAGGAACGGTTATTAGAAAAATAAGAGCATGAAAAAGGCAGTACGAAATTGAAAATGACACGGAAAAGTATTAAAAACAAAAAATTACATTTAAACCAATTAACAAACTAAAATAATGATCAAAGTCTTTAGATTATATTTAGAAAACAAAAAATTTCGCTGCATTAACGAAAATCGAACCTATGAGCTTCCCCACTTTAGATGTACACGCCGACCACTGCGCTACGCCATTACACTGCAGAAGGTGGTTGTATTTGTGACTCTGATGACCCAGTCGCAAAGATTAATTGCAGCCTTCAAAAATTAGGTTTCACGCAACGTCGTGCGACGTTTGTCTAATGAAAGCCACTCGCTCTCTGTGAATATAATAACTGTAAATGTGTGTACTTCGTTAGCATTGTTTCGTGTGTTGGTCGATGGGCTGGTTGAGGGGAGGGATCAAAACAGCAAGGTCATCGGTCCAATCGGATTTGGGAAGGATGGGGAAGGAAAACGACCGTGCTCTTTCAAAGGAACTATCCCGCCATTTGCCTGAAGCGATTTAGGGAAATCACGGAAAACCTAGATCAGGAACGCGGGTTTGAACTGTCGTCCTCCCTAATGCCAGTCCAGTGTGCTAACCACTGCGCCACCTCGCTCATCTCGTGTGTGTATGTTGATTTTGGTGCGGTTATCGTTTGTGATGACACAGAAAATAAAAGTACCGGACCCTAACACATCAAGAAAGAAACCCGGACAAGAACTGGATGTGAACTGACATGTAGGCAGTTTGGCAACGGCGAGCGGTTCGGGCGTGACACTGAGCACTCTGACTGGAGCAGCCAGCTGCAGTGCGTGATGTTTCAACTATCAAGTAATTTTAATCGGATTGTAGGTTTTGTTCCGTATTTTCACTATTGTCGAGACACATACTCGTTAGTTATTCGTCACTCACTTTAACTGAACATCGTTACGAACAGAGCCTGTAAAACATGTTGCTACCGCTGAGCAAAGAGCGCGTTTATGTTTGTTGACAAGTGAATGTCGCGACAGATGACAGAGCAGGTACCGCAGATAGACGTGGGCCAAAAGTGGCGCTCGACGAGGAGGTACACTGGTACGAAAACTGGTGGTGGATGAAATGTTCGCTGCCGGCAAGGGGAGCAGACGTGGTGGCTTAAAGTTCTGGATCACTAGTCTTGGCGCCGTTGTCCTGGATTACATTCCAAACGTCTTCGCAGTGTCTCATAAGGCGGCACCGTTGACGGTGATCCGTCCTTCGGATGGGGACGTTAAGCTCGGTGCTCTCCGAAAGGAGTAGAGTATGTTCTGGCACTGGGTTTCACCCTCTCCCTTTTCTCGTCATCATCATCATCATACAAACCGTACGCATGACTACACTTTATACGGTTCCATTACACTCACCTGCACATCACATATACACATACGTCGGAACTCTCACATATCCGAAAGTAAAGGAACCAGTGTGAGCGGAGGCGGCTGAAACCACCCTGTGGAATTTCCCAGCGAACAGTGCCATACGACATTAACGGTTTTTTTTTTCACAAGTTAGATCTATCTTTCGTTGCAAATGTTTCTTCAAATTTGTTGCTGACCCTTGTATGACTGAATACTATTGGCAACATAAATCGCAATTTGCTTTGTGTCTTGGCTCTCCCCTGAAATAAAAACGAACAGTTTGTGACTTCGCAACACTCTATAGTAAAAAAAAAAAAAAAAAAAAGCACTAAATCACCGTTAATGTGAACTGGTACGAGTTCCTGTAGTCTCTCCACTCACCTCAGATCACAGTTTCATTTTACAATCGAACGTAAAACTTTTTGTAATTTCCCCTTAGAAAAATTATGAATGACTCTGCTGGTAAACTTCTACGTTATTTGATACAAAGACAGCTGAGTAAAACTGAACGTATTCAGACAGTTCTCTCTTTACTTATTCTGATCATCACTAAACTGACACGCAGTCTGACTTTCAGAAATCCCTACAAAAGAATGGCCCTGACTAACAATAACCTATACCATTCATGAATCACTTACCTCACAAAAATCTTCGTTACTCGAACTACTGCAATACAGCGAGCGCCAATACTGCCAGCTAAATAAAACAGTGGACTCATATTCGTTCTGTGTTCATTCCTTAAAATGTCTGTCGAATGCCGGCAAGCACCTTCTGAAAGAGGCAACTGTTATTTGCTTCTCCAGCTCTCTGTAAACTCCGTAGTTAGCGGTTACTACGTCAACGCGCCATTTATTTAACCCTTCCTTTCCTCCTTTCCGAAGTATTCAGTATACTTTTCCGAATGCAATTTTAGCTAAAGTACAAAATGTACATCTCATAGCTTTTTTAACATACTTTGAAATTTAACGCAGTAACCAATCACGAGGCTCTAGGATAATGACAAACAGCTAAAAAAATGACAGTCAATGGCAAATTTTGCTTCGGGTCATTATCTGTAAATACCGCACGTCTGATCCAATGTATTTCTCTAGTTCCACAGTTGTAGAAAAGATTCTCCTTTTTTTTTTCAAAATTATTTCATCGTATTCGTCAGCCTCTGGTCACACAAATAGTATTATAGCTGGGTTCAAAGTCGTAGAAAGTCATCATCTGAAGATCGGTTTTCTTTCTTTTTGAACAGATCATCAGATGTGCTCCTTTACTTCCATAAGGCCTTTCATACAGTTCCGAACTGCCACCTAATGAACAAAATACGAATGTACGAAATATCAGACTTTTGGATACAGCATGTCGTCCTTAACGGAGAGAGGATCAATACTTTTCACAATGCACACAAGACTTTTATTATAGCTACAAACAAAAGAGACAGCAGAGGACAATGAAACAAGGAAATGAACCTAATAAATATAGGTTCGGAAACTATTGGTTACCACGGTACTACGTACTACGACTCATTACACGAACACTTTATAACAGAGTCAAGCACATTATCCTACTGAACATAGGTCCGGAAAGACTTGGTACCCGATGCGACCAATTTCGAATGAGTCCATGCACACCTTACGCCAGAGCCCCCGATGATCCAAACTGCAGACATGCACCTGAGGACAGACACATTACAGCAAGTATATCACACAGTCACCGTTCCTCAACCCGGGCGCGTTCCAAATGCATTGATAACTATCCACAATGCGTCCCCGGTGTTCACTGATACTGTCAACGAGGCTGGAATACACTGAAACTTGTAAATATCACCACACAAAAAAATCGAATGGGTTTAAATCGGAGGGCATGGGAGGTCGTGGTATTGGCGAGCCACGACCAATAGACTTGTCGAAACTCGTATCAGTAATGAGATATTCGAAATTATGATAAAATCCAATGAGGGAAGTTACTCATTTTGTAATTTACCTGCGATGTATCGAAATAAAACTGAAACGTAGCATCAGCCATTAATAGTGTTGTAACACTGACATGAGTGCAAGCGTCACGGAGATGCTGAGACAGTTCCAGTGGCATACACTGCAGGAGAGGCGTTCTGCATCGCGGTGTGGCGTAGAGAGTGCACATTTCCAGAAGAGTCAACGAATACATTGCTTCGCCCTACGTATACCCCGTGACAAGACCATGAAGGTATAATTAGAGAGATTGGAGCACGGAGGCTTACCAATATCGTTCTTCCAGCGAGTCAGTCGCTACTCGAACAGGAAAGAGGGGAAGTGATAGTGGTACAGAAAGTATCCTCCATCACACAACACAAAGTGGACTACAGAGTATAGATGTAGAGGTAGATGGAAGAAGTCGAAACCGGTTATGATGTCACCCGAGGCTAAAAAATGCAAAAATGAATTTCGTTTAGAAGACGCTCATAGTGTTTTCTTAAGGCAGTATGCCTAGTCAGTGATTTTTTTTCTGTTGAAGTTCCTTTCTCAGCGGAGCTGTGTGATATAAATACTGAGGTTGCAACTATAGTAGGAAAATGGGTGGAAGCGTAACGTCGTTACCTGGATTGTTGTGCTGGGTACTTATCTCGAAAGCGAGGAAACTTGTCGCGGCCAAGCAAGCGAGCAGATGACCTTCCTGTAAAAACATTCCCGTGTCCTAAGCACCTTCTATTGGCTGTGCTAATGAAAGTACTGCAGTCAGTTGTGTGTCATGACTGATATTATTTGTTGGCATCATAGTGTGATCTTTTCTTTTTTCTTTTATAACTTTTATCATTGTAAGACAAAGTGGGATGGGAGATACAGAGAATTTAAACAGAGTAATGTGAAAAATAAAATCCTAGGACGTGACGCAGCCACACCATTTACAGATTACAGAGTGAACAACAATTTTCAGTCACGCCGTGCATACTAACAATACAAAAATGTCTAACAAAATTTCGTCCTTTGTGCATTTGAGGCAGAAAGTGGATCTCAAACAAAAACAGTTTGGCAACTATTTAATCACACGTACAACAAGTGTGTTCTCCGATCAGTGCCGTGTTACTGTGTTGCTCAGCTAGTGCTGTGAATAGCGTTTTGTGTTAATAAAGTCATTTAGAGAGTTCGATTCACGGTGTACGTGTAACTTTCTTTCTTGAAAGCTGAAAGATACTGCACGACAGGCTGCCACAAAATAGGCACATCACTCGCCAGGAGTCCTCTCAGTTCCGAGCAGCCACCTGCTATTTGGGACTAATTTCTGCTTCTGCGCCATGCCCGTCAGAGCATCGCATTCGTCTGCCGACAGTGTTTCCTGCCGCCAGAGAGCGAGCGCTTTTGAAAAGTGGCTACTTTGCTTGCGGGTAGTACTGGCTAAGATGAAGATCCTTCTGCTGACAGCAGAAGTGCCGCAGACACTTTCCCAGTTCAGTTCCTACAGCACCAGTACACAGTTTGTGCAGTTCACCTATTACCGACATTGCCAAGACTACCTGCAACTACGCTTCGGAGCACAGTCCTAGGAGTTCCGTTCAGAAAACTAAGGTCCTGACTTAGCACTAACTATTTGCAGAGTGAATAAGTACCGTCAACCATGAGTGTCCGCGTAACTGATTTCCGTCATAGTGCCAATATCGTGGACCGTCAACAGACAGCAAAGTTATTTAAAGTTCATTGTACTAGGTATAGGACATCAAGTGACATGCATCAAACCATTTCCAAAGTCAAGTAGAATATTATATAATAACTAACAATAATTTTCTTGGGCCGGCCGTTGTGGCCGTGCGGTTCTAGGCGCTTCAGTCCGGAACCGCGCTGCTGCTACGGTCGCAGGTTCGAATCCTGCCTCGGGCATGGCTGTGTGTGATATCCTTAGGTTAGTTAGGTTTAAGTAGTTCTAAGTCTAGGGGACTGATGACCTCAGATGTTAAGTCCCATAGTGCTTAGAGCCCAATGTTTTTGGTTATTTCTTATTCTGTTGCCACATATCTGTTCTAGTGAAACACCATCAAGCAAGTGATTAATTTACAATAACTGGTGTGCAGACTGCCACCAACTTTATTGAATCATGATAAAAATAAATTCTCCGCCACCGTGAATGTTTGGGCTTAATTAATAGTAACACTCAGTTACAACATCCCAATAGATATAATTAGCCTTTACATGTTGATGATAATCAAAATAGGAATCGAGTTTGGTAATTACCTATGAAGACTGTTGCTTGTTACGGAAATAGTGCGAAACAGTACACTTAGAAGAGTGGCTGTGTTATTTGTATGGCTTCAAGGAAACTACCTAGAATAAAAGAAGTAGAAGTAAGAGGAATCGGGTGGAATCGGATACATTTTTACCTTGGTGGAAACGATGCAGCTGAAATAAATGAAAGCAATTCTGACAATGGACTGTGTAATGAAACAGGTCAATGGACCCTCTTTTGCCATGAGCTGGAATATTTGTATTGAATTCATAACATGATCCAACAACGTCCACATTACAATCCTTTATTTACTGTTGTTTTGGTTTTTATATGCATGGTGAGTCACTAACTACTGCCACCTGGAATAACTCCGAGAGTATGATAGTAGCTGGAAAGCTTGTGGGACAAATGTTGCATGGGACAACAGGGGCCATAATATGACGGTTTTTTTATTGCTAGGTGGAATCCTGTCAGAGATATGAAGGTCAACTTTGTTTTTTTAAATGGGATGTTATAGTTTGGTACTTATTTTCTGATAGCGGCTATCGATACGAATCCAATGATCTGTAACAGTAAGGCCTTTAAAGGTCAACGAACCTCAAAAAGGTGGCATGAACGTTTACTTACAGAAGGTGTTCGAGGTGATGATCATTGGTATCAATCCAGTGCTGCAATCTTCTTATCATTGATTGAGAGGTATTCCTCATCACTTCGACACTTATCGAAGCACATGCTCTGACAATTCTCACTCGTATATCGTGCAAATAGTAAATATTCGCCGAATACGGCGTATCCATCCAATGTGCCATTGATATGTAAACACCGTTAGACGGTTTCGCAATACAATACTAATAGGAACTGTAAGACTAGTATCGTCGAATCAATCGAATGTGAATGATGTATTTCTTCGAAGAATAATTCGATATGCTTCTCATTTACAGAGAATGCCAGCGAAATTCAGTGAGAGAGAGACTTATACGCTAAAAGATATCCTCAACGTACTAGCCCTACACTTCGTACACTTAAATGTGTGTATGATAAATTGAGAACAACTGAATGTTTAACGCATCGGAAACCTATCCGGCAAAGGAAAGTTACTAACGAGGAGACTGAAATTGGTATTCTTGTGACTGTGGTTCGAGATCCTTGTGTTAGTTCGCGTCAAACCGCAAGGGAATCTTGCGTGAGCCAGAGTAGTGTCGTCCGCGTTCTGCATCGCGATAAATATCATCCGTACCATATCAGTCTCCACCATGAATTAACTGGTACGGATGGTATGCGTCGCATTGAATTCTGCCGATGGGCTCAACTTCAGATTCACAGGGATGACACATTTATTAATTTGATTTTATTTACTGACGAGGCTACATTCACGAACCATGGAAATGATAATTTGCATAACATGCATTATTGGGCAACTGAAAATCCATGTTGGCTGCAGCAAGTTCTACACCAAAAACCGTGGTCGGTGACTATATGGTGAACAGAATTATAGGCCCATATTTCATCGACGGAAATCTTAATGATAGGAAGTACACCACATTCCTGCAAGAAACATTAGGTCTTTTATTAGAAGAAATACCTTTAGGGACAAGGAACTGAATGTGATATCAAAGCGACGGGTGTCCGATACATTTTCACTGATGGCTAGAAATGAGCTGCAGAGGCAATTCCCAAATCGTTGGATTGGACGCGGAGATGTGCCGTGACCGGCTCGTTCGTCATACTTGTCCCTCTGGATTATTTTTTTTTTTTTCTTGTGGGGATTCGTAAAAGACTTGGTTTATAAAGAGGTTCCAACTACAGCAGAATATATGCGAGAGAGAATCGTCAGGGAATGTGCTTCGTGAAGTGCCGATGTGACAAGGAATACCACTCAATAGATGATAATACGACTGCAACACTGCATTGATACCAATGGTCATCACTTTGCCACGTTTGTAACCTTCGCTGACCTTCAAAGACCTTACTGTTACACATCATTGGATTATAAGTACCAAACTACAGCATCTCATTAAAAAAAATTACCTTCATATCTCTGACGCGACCCCACCTAGAAACAAAAAACCAACTTCCATGCAACTTCCGTCCCACTAATGTTTCGGAGTTATTCTTGGTGGCAATAGTTAGTGACCCACCCTATTGCTTCATTTGTAAAGGAAAGAGGTTCTGTGAACTTCCAGGGGGTGTTTTTTCGAAATTTAGATGTCTGGAAACGTTATTTCAACGCTTTCCTTTCGTCAGAGGTACCAATACAGCGCAATGGCGCGTACCATCACAAATAGAGCACTGTATATTTATAACAGCAAATGAGAAAATATAGAATCTAACACAAGATTTTTATCTTCTAGAAAACGTAATTATTTTTCATATTACCGAATCAATTCAACAATTCAAAATTGCAACTACATTTGAAATTCTTATTGTCGTTATTACTATTTCTGTAGATCATTCGGAAGACATTCTTAAACGAAATCCCCAGAGAAATACATACGTGGTTACGTATGTGAGCGTTTTATATCTTCGCTCATTTGGAGTTAACAATAAGTAGTAGTAGCGAGTTGATAATGGTGGTCTGTTTCATGTTAATTCTCTATAGTGCTTCTCTGGAGTCTACTGTTGGAAATTGAAGTATTTATTTTCAACAGTTGTAATATTGCTGTTGCGGGAACATAAAAGTACTAAATGTAAAATGAAGAATATAAAACAGGAAGGAAGATAAGTAGTATGTTAATCTGAAAGATACAAACGCGATCTTATTTTCTAGACAGAAATTGTTCTTGCACTGAGCCATGTTTCTCAACTAGCCACGTTTCGGACGAGAGGCTACAAAGAAGCAGATGTGTAAACTGTGTTTTACTATGATTCGATCTTCCTTCTCATTTGTAGTGGTTGCACTGTACTAGCATAGAAGTAGGTAAAAAGTGCAGTTGATAATGGTTTTTCATGGTAACAGAGGGAAGGACTGTAATAATTGGCAAGAATGAAGGGGTGTAGTAAGTGGGACGGAACAGAGTAAACGTTTAAAGACAAAATACATCTTTGAAAGTAGAATGATAAAAAATGATTGTTATCAATTTTGTATTAATTTAAGTAATTCTACGTGTTTTGTACAGGGTTTTCCACATAAAAACGGCACGTCTCAAGTAACAATTAATCATCTGTATTAGGACTCTGTGCGAAATCTTATGGGACTTAACTGCTAAGGTCATCAGTCCCTAAGCTTACACACTACTAACCTAAATTATCCTGAGGACAAACACACACACCCATGCCCGAGGGAGGACTCGAACCTCCGCCGGGACCAGCCGCACTATAAGGACTCCTTGTGAAGTGACAACGCTGTTTCGAAAGTTGGTTACATTTTATTTTATCGGAAAGTTGAGTGCAGCTGTGTGTTCGTGCGTCAGTTGTTGCGGGAACAAGGGCGACCTTACGATACTTCGTAAGGGGGAAGGGACTAAATCTAAGGGTATGGTGTATTTTTAATATTTTGGAAGATGAATGGTGATTTGCAAGTAGACACAAACAACTTTCAGATCCGACCATGTTAAAAAATTGTATAATACTGACTTTTAAGTCCTTTTCTTGAAAGAAAAATACCTGAATACACTACCTTTTTTTTTCCTTTCCCTGACAGCTAATGTGTTCCCTGCAGACAGACTTGCCAGTACAGGTCTCTGGCGCCCCAAGGCCCCCGGACTTAAACATTGTGTGATTTTTGTTTATGAGTCACAGTAAAAAGCAAAGTTTATGCTGAAAATCCTCGAACAATAGACGATCTTAAGCTGAACACCACGCCTGCGGAATTACATTACGTTGCTTACGCTATCACAACAAGTCAGAGATGTCTGAATGCCCATGGCCACCACCTCCAGCATCTCTTATAAACAGGTAACTATATGTTTCTTAACGTTAATATTATCTATTCTTTTTAAATAAGTTCACTGGTACTTTAATCTCGGGCTTAAGGCGTACTGATTTTCTGTGGGACACCCTGTATAAGATATGTTGTAATTAATGTATAAAAGGTTAAGAAGACATAAAACACACTATGCAGCCTACAACTGGACAATAAAAAAATCTGAACTAGACCTGAATCGAAGTCGAGTACTCTAACGCACTCAGCAGCATAACTTCGCAGTATTGAATGAAAATACTTGTCGTGCGTTTAATTACAGATCTCTCAGATTGCCTTTATTTCATTTCAGTTTTCTACCGAAAATATGGACGGGGCGATATTTCATTAGAGACATTTCAGTACTGTTACCAAAGGCCTTGCCGCAGTGGAAACACTGGTTCCCGTCAGATCACCGTAGTTAAGAGCTGTCGGGCTTGGCTAGCACTTGGATGGATGACCGTCTTATCTGGCGAGCGCTGTTGGCAAGCGCAGTGTACTCGGTCCTTATGAGGCCAATTGCGCACATACTTGACGTGGAAGTAGCGGCTCCACTCACGAAAACTGACAACGGCCGGGAGAGCGGCGTGCTGAGCGCAGCCCCCCCCCCCCCCCCTCCCCCCGTATCCGCCCGCCCGTGGTCTGAGGATGACACGGCGGTCGGTCTGCACGTTTGGGCCTTCAAGGTCAATTTACATTTCTGTAATATTAGTATGCGAGGAATCGCGCTGCGGTGTCCGAGTGCGCGAATTTTGATTCACCCTGAATGAGAAATAAAAGCACTCCCTATTTGCTTTAATGCTACTTTGCGCAAGTCTCTGTTTAAATTGACTTTAATCCTACATAGATACTCGGTTATACAGGGCGGCGCACGAAAAACTGGTCCCAAGTACAGACTGCTCGCCAATTACGCACGAATTGTTGCCGCCTAGAGCAGATACAACAACAAATGCGCTGAGGTGACAAAAGTCGTTGGATAGTGATGTGCACATATGCAGATGGCGGTAGTATCGCGTACACAAAGTATAATAGGGCATTGAACGGGAGGAGCTGGCATTTGTACTGAGGTGATTCTTGTGGAAAGGTTTCCGTCGTGATTATAGCCGCACGACGGGAGTTAACAGACTTTGAATGCGGAATGGTAGTTGGAGCTAGACGCAGGGGGCATTCCGTTTTGGAAATCGTTAGGAAATTCAGTATTCCAAGATCCACAATGTCAAGAGTGTGCCGAGAATAGCAAACTTCAGGCAGTACCTCTCAGCACGGGCAACGCAGTGGCCGGCAGTCTTTCACGACCCAGAACAGCGGCGTTTGCGTAGAATTGGCGGTGCTAACAGACAAGAAACACAATATGAAATAAGAGAAGAAATCAATGTGGGACTTACGACGAACGATTCAGTTAGGACAGTGCCGCGAAATCTGGCGATAATGGGCGACAGCAACAGAAGACCACGTGAGCGCCTTTGCTAACTATACGACATCGCTTGCAGCGCCTCTCCTGGTCGCGTGACCATAATGGTTGGACCTTTGACGACTGGCAAGTAGTGGCATTGTCAGAAGAATCCACATTTTAGTTGGTAAGAGCTGATGACAGGGTTTGCGTATGAAGCAGACCCCACGGGCCCATGTTGTCAACAAGCCACTGTGCAAGATCTTGGTGGCTTCATAATAGTGTGGGCTGTGTTTACATGGAACGGACTGGGTCGTCTGGTCCAACTGAACCAATCATTGACTGGAAAAAGTTACGTTCGGCTACTTGGGTACCATTTGCTGCCATTCATGGACTTCATGTTCCGAAACATGGATGGAATTTTTGTGGATGACAATGCGGCATGTCACCAGGCCACAATTGTTGGAGACTCGTTGGAAGACAATCCTGGATAGTTTGAGCGAATGGTTCAAATGGCTCTGAGCACTATGGGACTTAACTGCTGAGGTCATCAGTCCCCTAGAACTTAGAACTACTTAAACCTAACTAATCTAAGGACATTACACACATCCATGCCCGAGGCAGGATTCTAGATTTGGCAGCTAGATTGCCCGTCGAATATTTATGGGACGTTATCGAGAGGCCTGTTCGTGCATAAAATCCCGCAACGGCGACACTTTCGCAATTACGGACGGCTATAGAAGTAGAGTGGTTCAACATTTCTACACTGCGCTTCCAAGAACTTGTCGAGTCCATTTAATATGGGATTGTTGCCCATGTATTTTGTCACCTCAGTGTAGATTAACATGATATACATAGGTAATAATGAAAAACTTACAAACTAATGCAAAGGTCTATATTTATTTTATTGATCTTGCCTTTTATATTAGAGCAAGTGCTGAAATTGACCTTGTACCTCATTCTGCCCCTAACATGTTAACATACATTTTGCTCAAGTTTGCCTCATTAATTCCCAGAATTTGATTACAAATATTGTCCTTCAAGTCTTCTACCGTTACTGTGTTATTTGCGTATGCTTTTCCCTTTAGACTGTCCCACAGATAAGTCAAAAGGGATTAGGTCAGGCGAGCGCTGCGGCCCCAATCCTTTGTTGATAGTCCTTTCTGCTGTGAATCTTTCACAAATTCGTGAGACTGACTCAACTTGAAATGTGACAGGTCGCCCTATGCTGTTGAAAGACAGCGTACGTCCGTTCATGGGGTGTAATTTCTCGACTATTCGCATAACCAAGGCAGTGTTTACTGTTTATTACCTAAAAATATGGGACCCAGAAACTGACTTGATGACACGGCACACCCCACTCCGATTTTTTCACCGTACAGAAGTTCCTCGTTAGTCTTATAGGGATTGTTTGTTGACCAATATCTGGTGCTCTGCGAGTCAATGTTCTGTCAGATGCAATCAGGCTTCATTACTCATGAAATACAACAGCGGATCCAATATTCAATTCTCAGTTGTTTGACACAACTACCTGCAGTAATTCAGACGATTTGCCTTATCTTCCTCCTTCAGTTCTTCGACACGTGGTATTTTCTAGGGTTTCATCCCTATATGGTGTGACTCATCATGACAAGACTTACGCGAAACGTTCACTTGTTGCGACAGTTTACGTGTCGACTTCTTTGGACTCTGGATCATTTGTGTTCGAATATCGGTCATCACAGCGGGTTAGGAATGGACGAGGCTCGACTCTTTTTCACGTTTGCAACTTACCGTGTAACACGACACTTTGTCATGAAATCCTATGTACTGCTCTTTGCTGGTATGGAAACGCCAGGAATCTTCTTTGCAAAAATATCCCGCGTTTCCTTAAACAAACAGGTAGACACGTACGCCATTCATTCTTGAATAGAATACATTTAGCTAAGATATTCATTTCACACTTCCTAACCAGTTGCAACAACTTTCGCACTGTCAATATAAAACGTACTCGCAACAGCTGCGAAGCAATAGATGACAATTGACGGGCGACAATGAGGAGTCTAGTTCTCGGGACGGTTCTTCGTACGCCACCCTGTATTAAGGCATACAATGTAATTTCATTTAGAAATAGTATGGAATACAAATAGATAGTACTGGAAAATAAAAAAAAAATGTTCAAATGTGTGTGAAATCTTATGGGACTTGACTGCTAAGGTCGTAAGTCCCTAAGCTTACACACTACTTAACCTAAATTATCCTAAGGACAAACACACACGCCCATGCCCGAGGAACCTCCGCCGGGATCAGCCGCACAGTCCATGACAGCAACGCCTCAGACCTCTCGGCTAATCTCGCGCGGCTACTGGAAAATAGAAAAACACTGTAACACAGAAGCCCATTTCACTTATCGGGTAAAATACGTGTCGTTAGTGACATAGCAAACAACTTTAACTTGCTTGCAAAATAGGGCTAATGATTACCAAACTATTTCAGAAGAATTACATTTACTTTCCAAGAGTACAGAAAAAGTATTTCGAGATTGCAGATGAAACTGCAGCGGCAAAGTGAAAGCTATTCGTGATTGAGTTGGACCGTGGTACGCGCGTTGCATCCATAGAACGCGCAGAGCTTCCAAACTGATCAGCCCTTTGTAGTGCTCCAAACAAGCACGATCTATCTTTGTCTTGATTAGAAATGAGACATCCGGCGTTGAAAGATGATGCCTTTCGCGCCCCTAAATCACAGACGACAAATAAACAAGGAGCAAAAGGAACAGTCGTGCCGCATCAACACGAGTCATATACGTCTCTCAGCAGACAAACAACGCAAGGGACAGGGATTGTTACAGCAGACTGCTTCTTAGTTCCGCACAGAATTCGCTGATGTCACCTACAACGCAATTGTATTTACATCCGAAACGAGAAATGGCGATTATGTTGCGTCCTATGGAATGTTTCCTATCGTGTAGTTGTTCTTTGCTAGAGAGACTGACATGCATTTCACACCTGTTACTAGTCATGTATAAGACGTAAATTTCGAAGAAGAAGCGTTTTTACAAACTGTTGCGAAATTCACCTAGCTATACTATATTTTTAGATTAATAAAGTAATGTAAATGCAGAAAACTGCCGTTAGTCACTTTTCTGAAATACTTATTTGTGCCATTAACAGGTTTTCGAACCAAGGCTCATCTTCAGATCGTTTACAGGGGATTACATAGTTATTTCAAAGCGTACTGCTGGGTGAAAACCTTTGTAACAGATAACAGTTGTACAGCACAGGCAGGATGCTGCAAAAGTTTCGTTATTACAGTGTATATGCATACATATACCGATCAGCCAGAACATTACAACCACCTTCCTAATACCCAGTAAGTCCACCTTCGACACGGATAACAGCGGCGACGCGTCGTGGCACGGTAGCAATGAGACAGGTAGGTCGTTGTAGGGAGTTGGCACCACATATGCAAACACAGGTCAATTTTAATTTTAATAATCAACAGCCTCAGTTGCACCGTTTACCTAGAATTTACCCAGGTTTCAGTCGGGATAACCCAACCTTCTTCAGAATAATAGTAACTACCGTTTGTCCATAGTGAACATCGTCAAGCTAAAACTGCAAATCCATAAATTATCGTCAGACTATAAAACTTATCTGGAACTGTCTCGGCCCCACTTCGCGACCGCGATGCGGCAGCCACGAGTGCTATACTGGAACTCAAAGTTTGAGTACTACAGGTACGAGGGAAAAAACCAATAACTATTGTTTTTAAAAGAGTAAACCACCATTTGACTATGTATGATTATGTTTATCTTTTGTACTATCCAGATATCGGCTTCTGTGCCATTATCAAATACAATGCTAAAGGTTATTAGACCATTATTAAGTCATATTTGTCAAAGCAGTGGTATAACATTATAATAGCTGCTCTGGCAGATGGCCCTGCAAACAAACATATTATATCAGCACTGTTATTTGCCAAAACTCTTGTTACAGTATGAGCTAGAGTTAGATTATATGAAATGACAAGGAACTTGAGTATTTCTGCATTATAAATTCTTCCTAACTACTTAAATTAAAATATCCACTTAGTACTACGGTACCGGTAAGTAATTGTTCAGAAGTTAAGAACTCTAATAATGCGTTTAATTGATTCAAAATAATTTAAAATCATCGAAGGGGAGCAGTGTTTCATGACCATTATCTTGCTATGAACTTCCCATCGCAAATTTCAAAATGCTAATCACTGCAGAACTGGAGCGTGTATTTTGTTTTACTTCTTAATATAACTGGAAATTCTGGCCTCATCTTCATTTCTCCGACTGGTTCGTGGCCCCTGAATAACTATAATTCCTAACGTTTAGTTCTTACTCAGCAGGGGTAAATCAATACGAAACAAAACTACGAATCACGCTTAAAAGCTAGACAGACAAATCGCAGCCATGTTACCACACATTGTTGCTAGCCAGCCAGGCATCCACACTGCATGCACGGAACGCATGTGCGATCCATCAGATTACCTGGGATATCCAAGAGATCAGCGACCGATCGCTGCGACTTGCCCTCACACGTGCGATGCACAAAGCGATCGATCGCCCATGCAATGCATCGCTACGATCCGTCGTTTGTGTATGGGGGCCCCTTCAGTTGTTTGATGTGAATGGAGTGATCAACCGTACTGCGAAGCGAATGTGAGACGTTCGAACTGTACTTATTATACTAAAGCGTGTATATGAAAACATGCGTCACTGGGGAGAGCTTAAGGACATAAACAGCATCCGGCAACGTCAGCGGTGACAAGTTAAAAAGCACAGCGTGAAAATAATAGCCACTGCGTAATTTTTTACGAACAGCTTGTTACGGTCAGTAGTTCTTCATATACCTTTCATTACGCAACAGATACTCCACAAATATCAGGAACAAAACAAACGACAGAGCATTGCATCACTGATGTCACATTATTTAGCTTAAAGCTAGGACAGCCATGTTACGTATTCTGAATCATCACCTGAGGCCCAAAACGCTTAGAGACGTTTTTTACCTGATAATGAAATACACGCAGCATAGAGTAATCCTTGTTCTGTAGCTGATATGGGCTTTGTAAAAACGCAAATTTTCATTTTACTGCTGTGGGCTCTGTGTAGCCTGATTTAGGAGCAGTTGTTCTAAACACACTTTTTAAAAGTTGTTTAGGTATGTAGTTATACACGTGATCGTATTTTTTTACAGCATGTAGGGCTTCTATCGCTGGTATAGACTCGTCAGTGCGAACCAGTAGTTTATATTAAAGATATAAAATAGTTATTTCAGAGATCCTACATGCATATACAGAATTACTTTTATATCATACAATCATGTCAACATTTTTTATACACTTGTGTCAATTTCAGTCCTACTGTCGCATAATTCCTGAAGAAAAGTGAAAAAATATGTATTCGCTTTTTATTTTTCATTGGGTATTCTGACTTCTGACTTTTTTAATGTCCAAAGCTCTTGGTTGTTCTTGTAACTAAATTCTGTCGCTTTGTTTAATTATGTAAGCAAAGAGTTTATTTGATATCTGTAATTTGACCATGGAGGTAAAAAAAGAAGGGAGGCGTCAACACGTCACAAACCTGAAGCCGGTGTCCGTCATTTTAACTAGACCAAAAGATTAGGTTCAACGCATTCATACCTCCATAGTTAACCGCTTTGACACTTCCCCTGAAGTCACTCTGACCGTGTTGGGTGCTTTGATTGTGTGGAGTAGTAGTTGTTTCATCAAAAATGCCAGCTTACGTTGTATATGGGTGTACTAATCGATTCGATCATAATCTAAATTTTAAAGAAATCACATTTCATTCGTAAGTGAATGAATTCAAGCAATATTTTCTTTTGTGTACATTGGTTATTGTTGCACTGTTTACTTTTATTGTAATAGATTTATTTCTGTCATTTGACTTCAGATTTGCCTTCCTTTACTCATTGTCCGTTCTCTCTCTTCTTTCTTGTGTTTTTCATTGCCTTCCAAGAAGCAAACGCCCCGACATGTATCAATGGTCTCGGCCCCACACAGCACACGGCTACACAACTGCGCTGATTCTTGGGCAGCATCTGATGCCCTAAGTTCCTCTCGCCCCTGTTATCCGTTGTTCACATTTCCTTCCCCTTTAAAAAGATTTCGGCTATAAGAGCCGGAGACAGTGGTCATGTGTGCGTGAGTTTTGTGCGTATGATTGTATGAATGTGTATTTGTGCTGTGCGTCCTTTCTGAAGAAGGCTTTAGCTGAAAATTTATGTAAACACTAGAGATGGGCAAACTGAAACACGTAACTGTTTCGAAAAAAATGAAACAGTACAATGTAATGTTTCGATACGCTGTTTCGAAACAGTGAAACAGTTTGTGTTTGTAATCTAATAAACCTACACATTTTATCATGTTGTATAAGTATGTCCATATAAACACAAATGAGGTGCGAGAGCGCTAATCATATCGCAGAAAGTATGAAACTACCACTAAGGCGTCTTGGCAGTTTCGTATTTCCTGCAGCAAATGCGCAGCTTTCGTGCCGTGTGGCTTTCATACTTTTCAATTGGCTGAGGACAGCCATAGCTGAAGACAGAAGAACCACCACGAACGGATCTGGAGATGGGAGCAAACTGCAGAAACAACGGATATGCTACTGGGATTCCCACATTCCGTTAGTACGGGTAATATACCCATCCTGCTAATTTCCATGCACATAAAGAGAATCATTGTGGATAATAGGCACAGTGGCTACAGACTCACAAATAACGCCAAATAATTCGAACAAATAACAAAATATAACAGAAAAATTTTTATCTTTCAAGGTGTTTCGAATCGTCACTATAAATTCACTATACTTCCCAGCCCTTCCCGTTCACCATTACATTATCAGTGATATGTCAAACAGATTGCTTGCAATTATACCTACATAAAATTTATGTATATGTCTAATAACTGTCAATCTACGCCTTTCTTTATTCAAAATGTTGTAGGCTTACTTGCGTTTCTTAATATGATTACTGTACATGAACAGAGAAGCGTATGTTATAAATAAAGTGTAATTTAACTGAATGATTTTCACATATTTATTACTTTGAATGTGAATAGTATGCATTATTTTATTGTTTGGTTAGTGTTTATAAAGCAGATGTTTCGTCATTTCGGAATAGGGCAGTCAGCTAGAAATGAAGCTTTCTTTTTGTAAATCTTAAGCTTCATGCTATTGCTTGTCAAAAAGATTTCGACACTCTTGAAAGTGTTTCAGTACCTAAGCCGAGCCCGAATCTCGTCCGACACAGAGCGGAATGAAACACCACCGTTTCGATACAATTAGTCCGTTCCAAGCGCAGGTGTACTGAAACAGCTTATTTTGAAACAACGATACAGTTTCTGTGTCTGGCTCGAGATCGAATCTGGTCCGGTTATCCGAGACAGGGGCGGAATGAAACACCACTGTTTCGAAACAGTGAACCACAGCCGATCCGAAACACTCAAACAGATCCACGTATCGATACACTGTATCGAAACATAGAAACAGTGGCCAAGTCTAGTGAACACTCTTATCATCGTGCCTGCCTTGTGCTCGGCGTGTGAGTGGCACTCTATGTTTCAGAGTATAGTTATTCCCTCACGAAGTTTGTTGTAAATAATCCACTGCATTTCAACAGGAACAATGAAGTACATAATTACAATACCAGAAGAAAAAATGACATTCATTGCGCCACATTAAGGTTGTCTATAGCACAAACGGGAGTTCACAATGTTGCAACCAGAAGTTTTGATCACTTGCTCACTGATATGAAATTCCTGACACACAGAATAAAATTTGAAACTAAGCTGAAAACGTTTGCCTTTGGTAACTCCTCCTATTCGGCAGAAGATTATCTATTGCTGTAATGTGTAGATGGTGATGGGTAAGAATACTGACTAACATCGGTCTGTCTTTAATTACAAAAACGTAAAAACTAATAAACGGTCAGCATGGACGCATATTTGCAAAATGAATCGCTTTCAATATATAATGACTCGTTCCATGTCATTACAATTTATCGTGCAAATGATACGTGGAACATGAAACTAAGTAACTAACTACTGGTATATCACAAAGCATAATATAGACTTATATACTTTGAAAACCTCAAAATGAAATTCAAAAGTAAAATCAGTAGACGTACATTTCATTTGTGCTATGTTTAGTTTTTCCTAAAAATCAACAGAGTTACTGTCGAGAAATGTACCGGTTCAAAAATGGTTCAAATGGCTCTGAGCACTATGGGACTCAACTGCTGAGGTCATTAGTCCCCTAGAACTAAGAACTAGTTAAACCTAACTAACCTAAGGACATCACAAACATCCATGCCCGAGGCAGGATTCGAACCTGCGACCGTAGCGGTCTTGCGGTTCCAGACTGCAGCGCCTTTAACCGCACGGCCACTTCGGCCGGCCACTCTACCTAAAAACACGGCGACATACTTTCCGTTTCCTCGTCAGTATAATTTTCTATGGGGTAGTCAGGAACAGTGCGAGTAACGGATATCTTGGCACGACGAAAATTAGATCGCAAAACGCAAATTTTATTTCTTCACGTTTGAAGTAACAGAGGAGCAGTAATGAAGCCATTTCTCATTTTTACACTCAGCTTCCTTTGATTTGTAACCGATTTCCTGTCTTGTAATGCAGATGGCCCATGAATATCATTTCCAAAGTGCCTACACAATACATGATCACTACCAATTCTAAAAATTTGTTTACTAGCAAGTTACATTTTCCTGTTTTAATAAATGGTTATTGTGCTATAAAATAATTTTTGCTGCTGCCAATAACGATTCTCTTTCTCTGATTCTTTTTCTGTTATTTCATCTATGATGCGTTTCGAGAATAGATTTTGTGGTGTATTAGGTCATTTACACGGTGTGGTTGCAATGTATGAAATGGTGCCTTTACTGTAACACACAAATCTGATATAACTGAATTTTCGTCAAAGACATTTGAGCCTCATCTTCATTTACGAATAAATACATAAACTTACGCAATTTTGCAATAAATGATGTATCTTTCTATATGGTTTGTGGTGAGTGTTCAGAAAAACTTTTACTTGCGGGTTTCGTGTAGTCCTCTTATGATGCAGCTCACACACATTCAACATCACTCACACAATTCATAGTGCTCAGCAGATGGCAAAAGCAGAAACGTTGAATAACAAAGAGTCAAAATGATATTTTACAGAGATATATTCACATACAAAAAAAAATATACATAAAAAATATTGAATGAAAAACTGGAAAGTGACACAGTGAAATTCTTCAGATTCTTTAGTATCCTTAACCAAAAAAATCAGATGGTGATGCATAGAAATAAGTACCTGTGTTACTAATATAGAAGCAAACAATGATTCGCATTAAGTACCATAAATATGAAGTACACTGAAGAATTGTACAATGTACTAATGAAACACTGTTTTCTGAAATTTCATCAACAAAAGAAATGCAATAAGTATTCCAGAAAGGAAATTAAGAACACTTGCCAACATGAGCAACCCACGGTGTAGTAAATCAGCTGAAGTCGCTTAATGAAGGTAATTCTTCAGGTCCAGATTGTACACCAAATAGGGTCCATTCCGAGTTTGCTGGTGTAATAGTTCCATATTCAACTATCATAATGGTACAACCGCACGCTCAACGATAGATCCGGACTTAAGAACTGGAAAGCTGCACAGGCCACAACAACATTCAAGAAAAGAAACAAAAGCAATCCCCTACAATAAACACCAATATCATTGACATCAATCTGAAGTAAGCTTTTGGTATATTTGCTTTCTAACATTATGAGCCGGTCGGAGTGGCCGAGCGGTTGTAGGCGCTTCAGTCTGGAACTGCGCGACCGCTACGGTCGCAGGGTCGAATCCTGCCTCGGGCATGGATGTGTGTGTTGTCCTTAGGTTAGTTAGGTTTAAGTAGTTCTAAGTTCTAGGGGACTTATGACCTCAGATGTTAAGTCCCATAGTGCTCATTTGAACCATTTTTTGAACATTATGACATACCTTGAAGAAAACAATACTGAGTTCTATCGACAAATTTGGTGCCTATGTAGCACCCTCAAAGTTGTGTGACTGGATTTGTGATTTACTGTCAGAAAGCACACAGTTCGTAGAATTATAGGCCCTGTGTTTCTAATCTACGTAGATGATTTGGGAGACAATGTGAACAGCTATGTACAAAATGATTTAGACAAGATATCAGTATGGCGCGAAAAGTGGCAGTTGACCATGAACAAAGAAACGTGCGACGTCCGGCACATGTGCACTAAAAGGAATTATCTAAATTTCGGTTAACAATAAATAACACAAATTTAAAGGTTGTCGATTCAACTAAATACTTAGGGATTACAATTACGGACAACTTAAATTGGAACCATCACATAGAAAATGGTGTGGGAAGGCGACCCACCAGCTGCGCTATACTAGCAAAACACTTAGCGCATGCAACGGATCTACTAAGGAGACTGTCTACACCACGCTTGACCGTCCATTGCTAGAGTATTGCTGTACCGTATGGGATCCTTACCATATAGGAATGACGAAGGATATCGAAAAAGTTCAATGAAGGGCAGCTCGTTTTGTGCTACTGCAAAAGAGGGGAGAGAGGTTCACGGACAAGATAAGCGAGTGTAGTTGCAATCACTGAAACAAAAGCGATTTTGTTTGTGTCGAGATCCTTACACAGAATAACAATCACCATCTTTCCCCTCCGAATGCGAAAGTATTTTGCTGAATCTCAATTATATATGGACAAATGACCATCGTAATAAAACTAGAAAAATCAGAGCTAGCATGGAAAGATTTAGGTGTTCATTTTTCCCACATGCTCTTCGAGTGTGGAACGGTAGAGAAATAGTCTGAAAGTGTACTGTGAACGCACTGCCAAGCACGTGGGTGTGAACTGCAGAATAGTGATGAAGAGGTAGATTATACGGGTACATACTGTGTGGACGATCTGTGGCGTCTCATCCCTCGTAATTGTTTCTAGTGTATGAGCATTGTGACTTTAAAAAGTATGAGTTTCTACGTGTGAGGACTATACGAAAACCGTAAGTAAAGGTCTTTTCTCCAAATTCACCACAAACGATAGCGGGAGATCGGTCATTTATTACAAAAGTGGGCGTGTTGGCACTACAGGTTCACACAGCGCAAACGTCATCCATAAATGTCATAATACAGCATAGACGCACTTGAAAATCGGAATCGTTTCCCAAAACGCGCATAAATAAAACAAAATCGTGACTGGCAGCGGAAAATCTGATTTTATAACACGCAAAACAACTGCTTTTACAGCCGTAGACCTTCACTAACCTTTTCCAATGCATAAAATTAAAAAAATAAATAAGTTTTTATAAATTCCCTTTCGCTATACATTACTTTTACATTGTTCTCAGAGTGATGACTAACACCATTTTTCCGCATCTTACTCTCCTAACACTAGAGTCAGCAGTTTCATGCTCATCTCTATACTAAGCTACAAGTCTTACGTTGCGGGACACTTTCTTTTTTGTCAGTAAACGAAAACTTTTACCTGATAGTGACGCATTGAAATAGTATCTGCGTTACTAATATAGCTGCGCAATTCCCGTAGTATTGGACACTTCCTCAGTCTTTTCTGAGTCGTGGAGTTCGTGAGCGCCATTTACTATTGACGATCGATTTTCTTTCACAAAGATACCTCAAGTAAGGAATTACAGTCACGATGGGGCACAGATAGGGGCAGACAATAATATAGAGACTAGGGTTACCATTTCCAAATGAAAAAAACCGGGGGGGGGGGGGGGGGGGGAGGGGGAATACTCTTTGGCCGGCCGCGGTGGCCGAGCGGTTCTAGGCGCTTCAATCCGGAACCGAGCGACTGCTACGGTCGCATGTTCGAGTCCTGCCTCGGGCATGGATGTGTGTGATGTCCTTAGGTTAGTAGGGTTTAAGTAGATCTAAGTTCTAGGGGACTGATGACCTCAGAAGTTAAGTCCCATAGTGCTCAGAGCCATCGGAACCATTTTTGAACTCTTTAGATGAAACACAATGGTTTATCGTTTTACAAAGGCATACTTCACGCTTCCGCAACATTCTTAAGTAACTCTTTCCTGGATTCAATGTTGTCATAGAACTGAGCAGAAGTGAGATCTTCTACAAATTCTTTAGACATTGTACAGAAAGTCTATTTCTTTCATCAGTCCACTGTATATTTAATAAGGGAAATATCCTTTCCAAAGCTGCGTTGTGGGCATCATCATCATCATTTAAGACTGATTATGCCTTCCAACGTACAGTCTGGAGCATAGTCCCCCTTATAAAATTCCTCCATGATCCCCTATTCAGTGCTAACATTGGTGCCTCTTCTGATGTTAAGCATATTACTTCAAAATCATTCTTAACCGAATCCAGCTACCTTCTCCTTGGTCTGCCCCGACTCCTCCTACCCTCTACTGCTGAACCCATGAGTCTCTTGGGTAACCTTGCTTCTCCTATGCGTGTAACATGACCCCACCATCTCAGCCTGTTCGCCCTGACTGCTACATCTATACAGTTCATTCCCAGTTTTTCTTTGATTTCCTCATTGTAGACACCCTCCTGCCATTGTTCCCATCTACTAGTACCTGCAATAATCCTATCTACTTTCATATCCGTAACATCAACCTTGTTAATAAGGTAACCTGAATCCACCCAGCTTTCGCTCCCATACAACAAAGTTGGTCGAAAGATTGAACGGTGCACAGATAACTTAGTCTTGGTACTGACTTCCTTCTTGCAGAAGAGAGTAGATCGTAGCTGAGCGCTCACTGCATTAGCTTTCCTACACCTAGCTTCCAGTTCTTTCACTATGTTGCCATCCTGTGAGAATATGCATCCTAAGTACTTGAAACCGTCCACCTGTTCTAACTTTGTTCCTCCTATTTGGCACTCAATCCGTTTATATCTCTTTCCCACTGACATTACTTTCGTTTTGGAGGTGCTAATCTTCATACCATAGTCCTTACATTTCTGATCTAGCTCTGAAATATTACTTTGCAAACTTTCAATCGAATCTGCCATCACAACTAAGTCATCGGCATATGCAAGACTGCTTATTTTGTGTTCACATATCTTAATCTCACCCAGCCAGTCTATTGTTTTCAACATATGATCCATAAATAGTACGAACAACAGTGGAGACAGGTTACAGCATTGTCTTACCCCTGAAACTACTCTGAACCATGAACTCAATTTACCGTCAACTCTAACTGTTGCCTGACTATCCATGTAAAGACCTTTAATTGCTTGCAAAAGTTTGCCTCCTATTCCATAATCTCGTAGAACAGACAATAACTTCCTCCTAGGAACCCGGTCATATGCCTTTTCTAGATCTATAAAGCATAGATACAATTCCCTGTTCCACTCATAACACTTCTCTATTATTTGCCGTAAGCTAAAGATCTGGTCCTGACAACCTCTAAGAGGCCTAAACCCACACTGATTTTCATCCAATTGGTCCTCAACTAATACTCGCACTTTCCTTTCAACAATACCTGAGAAGATTTTACCCACAACGCTGATTAAAGAGATACCTCTGTAGTTGTTACAATCTTTTCTGTTTCCATGTTTAAAGATTGGTGTGATTACTGCTTTTGTCCAGCCTGATGGAACCTGTCCCGACTCCCAGGCCATTTCAATCATCCTGTGTAGCCATTTGAGACCTGACATTCCACTGTATTTGATGAGTTCCGACTTAATTTCATCCAACCCAGCTGCTTTATTGCACTGCAATCTATTGACCATTTTCTCCACTTCCTCAAATGTGATCCTATTTCCATCATCCTTCCTATCCCATTGTACCTCGAAATCTGAAACATTACTGATCGTATTTTCACCTACATTGAGCAACTCTTCAAAATATTCCCTCCATCTGCCCAAGGAATCCACAGGATTCACCAGCAGTTTTCCTGACCTGTCCAAAATACTTGTCATTTCCTTCTTACCTCCCTTTCGAAGGCTGCTAATTACACTCCAGAATGGTTTTCCAGCAGCTTGACCCAAAGTCTCCAACCTGTATCCAAAGTCTTCCCAAGATTTCTTCTTGGATGCTGCAATTATCTGTTTGGCTTTGTTTCTTTCTTCAACATAACTTTCTCTGTTTACCTGAGTTCTAGTATGTAGCCATTTTTGATATGCCTTCTTCTTCCTTTTACAGGCTGCCTTGACTGTGTCATTCCACCAAGCTGTTTGCTTCATCCTACCTTTACACACTACTGTTCCAAGACATTCTTTAGCCACTTGCAGTACTGTGTCCCTGTACCTTGTCCATTCCTTTTCCAATGACTGTAATTGACTACATTCAACTAACCGGTACCTTTCTGAGATCCCTGTTAGGTACTTGTGACTGATTTCCTTATCCTGAAGTTTCTCCACTCTTATCCTCATACGTATGGACCTGACCTCCTGCACTTTCGGCCTCACAATCCCAATTTCACTGCAGATTAAATAATGGTCAATGTCATCAAAGAATCCCCTGAATACACGTGTGTCCCTCACAGCCTTCCTGAATTCCTGATCTGTTATTATATAGTCAATGACAGATCTGGTTCCCCTGCCTTCCCAAGTATACCGGTGAATGTTCTTATGTTTAAAAAAGGAGTTTGTGATTACTAAGCCCATACTGGCACAGAAATCCAAGAGTTGTTTCCCGTTCCTGTTGGCCTCCATATCCTCTCCAAATTTACCCATAACCTTTTCATACCCTTCTGTTCGATTTCCAATCCTGGCATTAAAATCACCCATGAGCAGAACACTGTCCTTGTCCTTTACTCTAACAACTACATCACTGAGTGCCTCATAAAAACTATCCATCTTATCTTGGTCTGTCCCTTCACAATGCAAATATACTGACACAATCCTAATTTTCTTGCTAGACACTGTCAAATCTATCCACATCAGTCGTTCGTTTACATACCTTATTGCAACTACGCTGGGTTCCATTTCCTTCCTAGTGTAAAGCCCTACACCCCATTGTGCTATTCCTGCTTTGACTCCTGATAGGTAGACCTTGTATTCTCCCACTTCCTCTTCTTTCTCACCCCTTACCCGAATGTCACTAACAGCTAAAACATCCAGCCCCATCTTACTTGCAGCCTCTGCCAGCTCTACCTTCTTCCCAGAGTAGCCCCCATTGACATTAATAGCTCCCCATCTCATTACCATTTGTTTGCCAAGTCGTATCTTAGAAGTCCCTGGTTTGTCAGTTAGAGGTTGGACTCCGTCACCTCCAAAGGTCCGAGGCATTTTGCTCTGATTGTTGCCAGCATCACTTTTAAAGTACCAGGGAAGCAGGTTGCTAGCCTTACTTGCCCCGAGTCCCATTGAGTTTTACCGCTAACGGTTGAGGGACTAACCGGTGTATTTGGTAGTCTTTGCCGTATGAGCACAAAGGTGACCACGTCTCAGAATATGTCCGAGATGCCCAGCCTTATTCCAAAGTAACTGGTATCCCGACTGTCGGGACCACTTACTTGGCCATTCATACGTTGCCTATGGTTCATGAATGAAATAATATTACGCAATTTTCAAAACTTGTGAATAGTCATCTCCAGAACGGCTACTCATGAAATGCCACCATCAAGTCGCCGTGGCATGACAGTCCACGATCGCCTGAAGTATTGCCGACGCTCTTATTTCTGCCATTTTATGCCCAGTTTTCAGTTCGAGTCCGCCAAATGACATTTGACATCACGGAACAACATCCTGACATGGAAGTCCAAGAACAGGTTTTTTTTAACTGTTTTATAAATTTGCAACCGTGATTGAAACGGAGCATTAAAAGCCGGGTGGGATTCGGCCAATCCCGGTGATTTGGTAACCCTGGTAGTAACTGCTCGCTGTGTGTAAATTTTCTCGTGAATCGACGCGCCATGGCTCGCAGAGTCTGAATAATTTCTGGGTATTCTCCAGTCACGGTGAGAGGCGGGAAGGGAGGCAAAGCGCGGGCAGGTGTTAGCGTGTGGACGTGACTGAGCGCACGCCACCCGAGCAGCGGCTGTGGGGGGCGGCCGCTGGGGCAGCAGTCACGTAGCCGCTGCTAACCGGTCCTGCCACTCACTTTCATCCCGCCGGCCAGCTCCTTCCGGCACAACCTACTTGCCGCCGCAACGCGATCTTGTCCTGCGGTCTCTTGGCTCCTAATGTTCCTATTACATGCTAGCTCAGGGCTGATTAACGGCAACAAGGCGTTTGCCTATGTAGCCACCATTCGTTTGCTCCCTGTCCAAAGTCACACTATAGCTAATTCAGATGACAGGTGAACATGGGGGAGGCGATTTCGTTGGTTCACCGTTTCGGAAAGCTACGGCAGCAGCAGCTGTTGCTGCATAAGTTCGCATGTTGGCCGTTCACGCGCAGAACACCAACATCCATGCCTTCCAAACCACTGTGTAGAAAAAAGTTTACGTGGCCATCATCCGTCCAAGCACAGAAATACAGGGCGAGTCAAAAGTCCTTGGACACCTTCGTAAGTTGGAAGATTACAGGGAAAATTGAAATGCGATGATGGGAACATAGATTTGATGTGGGGCCGCAACTTTTGGAGTGAATGTCATTCATGGCCGCCATCTTGAAATCCGCCATTTTGGATTCAAGTCCTTTTTTTTAATGGGAAGGGGGGATGTATGACACATCAAATAACACTCGCTTGAGCTCTGGAATTTAGTGGCGTAATTTGTTTTTGTATATCTTGTACAGTTTAGAGGTTATTAATGTTCAAAGTTGGGAAATTATCTTCATAACGACTGCTACAACACATGTTCTACGTGTTGCCCATCCCGTGCAATGCACAACTGTAGTCGCCGCAACCACATTAATAACTTCTAAACTGTACAAGATAGACAAAAACAAGTTACATCACTCAATTCCAGAGCTCACACGAGTGTTATTTGATGTGTCATACACCCTCCTTCCCATTAAAAAAAAATTACTTGGATCAAAAATGGCGGATTTCAAGATGGCGGCCATGAATGACATTCACTCCAAAAGTTGCGGCCCCACATCAAATCTATGTTCCCATCATCGCATTTCAATTTTCCCTTTAATCTTCCAACTTATGAAGGTGTCCAAGGACTTTTGACTCGTCCTGTATTGATTTGTGAATAAAAACCGCTTTTTTATTGCTGCAGTGTATTTTATTTGTTCCAGAGGTGTTTCGCGTTTTACTTTAAAGGCAGCTTCAGTGGAGTCTAGGATGATACACTTTTGTTTTGGCTCTGAACACTATGCGACTTAACACTTTTGTTTTGATATGCGATATTTGTAGATTAAAAAACCGACACGCCTTGTTTTTTTTACGCAAGTGATCACTAATTTACGCAAAAACAAGACGTGAACGGTTTTACAATCTAGAAACATCGCATATCAAAACAGTACTGTATCATTCTAGATTCTAGTGAAGATGTCTTAAAGTAAAAGGCGAAGCGCGTCTGGAACATATAAAATACATTGCAGTAAGAAAATGACTGTTTTATTTACTAAACGAATGTCACTGTCAGGTGCACGGCAGCGGATACTTCCCAGTGAACTAGTTATTGCGGCTTCTTCGCGGGAAGAATGATTGTTTAAATGCCTCTATGCGTGCTGCAATTAATCTAATTTTGCCCTCGCGCTCCCTGTATGACCGATACGTAGAGGATCGCAGCATGTAAATGGAGACATCATAGAAAGCCGATTTTTGAAACTTTGTAAGCAGTGTTTCTCGGGATAGTTTACGTCTATCTTCAAGAGTCTATCAGAATGTTCAAATGTGTGTGAAATCTTATGGGACTTAACTGCTAAGGTCATCAGTCCCTAAGCTTACACATTACTTAACCTAAATTATCCTAAGGACAAATACACACACCCATGCCCGAGGGAGGACTCGAACCTGCTCCGGGACCAGCCGCACAGTCCATGACTGCAGCGCCTTAGAGAGTCTATCAGTTCAGTTTCTTTAGCATTAGAGAAACAAACCTGTGACCATTCGCCCTGCCCTTATTTGTATACGTTCAGTATCCTCTGTTAGTTCTAACAGTTATGGGCACCACACACTTGAGCAATATTCTAGGATGGGTTGCGCGAGTGATTTGTAAGCAGTCTGCTTTTTATGTCTTATTGTGTTTCCCTAGTATTCTACCAATAAACCTAAGTCTGCCAAATGCTTTTATGAGATCGTTCCATTTCATATCCCTATATATTGTTACACCCAGATATTTCTATGGCTTCACCAGTTCCAGTTGTGACTCACTGATACTACGTGCTTTTGTTTTGTGAACTGCACATTCTGAACATACAGAGTAAGTTAACCAATCTTTGCATCACTTTGAAATTTTACCAAAATCCAAGTGAATATTTGTGCAGCTCTTTTTGCAGTATTTATAGAAATGACATCATCTGCGATAAATCTGATTTTGCTGTTAATATTGTGTACAAGGTCATTATTGTACAACATGAGCAGCAAGAGTCCTAACATACTTCCCTGGGACACATCTGCAGTTACTTCATCTGTTGATTACTCTCTGTCAAAGAAAAGATGCTGTGTCCTCCCTACTACGAGATCCTCAATTTTGTTAAATATTTCACTTGATACTCCATACGACCGTACTGTAGATAACAAGCATGACTGAGTTAGTTTAGCGGATCATAATAGTCTCATCACTTCCGTAAGCAATTTCACAATTAGCTTCACACATTTCTTAAAAGAAACTATCGTACTGGGAAACAAAGCATACAAGAACAAATTACAACCTTTATGTTAGAGACCGCAGTTGTCGTACACAGCCGACGTAACCGTCAGTTGGAGGTAGCATAGCGATATAAATACCTGGGCTGTAAACGATGGTAAGAAACAGGGTAGTTGTTTTGAGAAACTGCGCAGAAAAGTTTCAATAAAGTGTCGTAACTAAGATATTTAAAGACAACCATTGTGATTCTTTTATTCAGACAAGTCACTTGAGAATATTTATAGAGTAACAGCATGTTTCTAAAATCGTGATTTCTATCCAAACAGAGTGCACTTAACAAGTGTTAGCATTGGTTCACCGCTGTTTACTCTCTGGGCAAGTTAACGAAACGTTACACTGAAACTTCACAAAAATAAAAATTTAAAAGGTCAGAATTGTTTCAATTTACGATTCTGGGATGTGCATTACCAATTTTTGCAATAATAAAGCTTAACAGCCTCAAAAATTAATCTGTGATTAAGCCCAATATAAAATTCATTTTATTATCGCCTTTCTATAGCACGCAAACATAGCTAAGGATGGTTCTTAGCATTTCTGCCATCGCATTGTCCCGCGAATTCAAGTAAACTATGGAAAGGGACACAAACATTATTTGCACTTTTACGTGATTAGAAACAACTTTTGACGCACGTATGCGTTCAGTAACACATCCAGGATCTTGATCCAGGATCTTGATCTGAGTCGTCGTTATCCACACCACCCTCGGATTGATACAAATCGTTCTGAGAAGTATTTTCCTGGCACGAATACTGCACACGTTACTACTACTGGCAGGCATGTTTTGGCACTCACCGCTGTTTACATACACACATCCTGACAAAGTTGCCGTTAGTGTGAATCTGAAATTAGGGACGCAGCTGTCATTTCTCGCTTTCTCATAGAACTATCAACAATTTGAATAAAGCATCTCATACACCACGTTTTACATGCAATAACTCTGTTTATGGTGGGACTGCCCGTTACTGTTGTGTGCAGTTGGGGTCTTACGACAGTTGTGCACAGAGAAGAAGGTCTGACCAAACTCGAGCTCTGACTGGTCGTTGCTATGATAGCTGACCTGTAAACAAAGAGCTGTCAGTACAACGAAGACATCATCTAACCCTAGATATGTGACTTTATTGACGGCTCCTAGAAATCAAATGCAGCACATTAACCTGGATGAAGAACCGTCAACAGGTACAGAAACAATTTCGGACGGAATCTAATAAGGTGTCGGGTGGTTATAACTAAACTGACGGTGTTCGAGGCCACTGAAACTTTGTAAGCACGTTCAGTAACCGGTACGCTCGTGGAGTACGCAAAAAAAAAAAAAAAAAAAAAAAAAAAAAAAAAAAAAAAAAAAAAAAAAAAAAAAAAAGTTCCACTTTCTGCTACCATGTGGAAATATGGTGCTGTAAGCTATCAAAGTTTGGTGTGGGTGCAGGAAAAGGAGAGGAATGATCAAACACGTAATAACTGTTGTTCCGGAACGTTTATTAGGATACGGTCACAGGTAACTTCGCGTTACTGTTGATCTGTCATGGATGTGGAATAGACGTCTGACCAGATATTTACTAAAGAAAAATCACCAAACATCCGTAGGTTTTTAGAAGTAGTTATGCTATTTAGACGACCAATTTCGGCATCTCATTAATGTCATCTTAAAGCCCCTATGCACTCCATGTATAGAGAATCAGATACATCCATGTACGCATAACTGAAGCCATCAATACCTGGATCCGTGGACTTTTTGTGGAGAGTTTACTTCGAAGACTTGACAACAACTGAAGAAACCTGCAATCCGAGTTCTGTGAGTGCAGGAGCACCTTTAGGCTTCATTTGGTGCACATTCTGAATCTTATACGGATACCATTGCAAAATACGCCGCAAAATCTTTTGAACATATGACCAGGGGAGAAACAATTCCCGTGACACAGTTCGAGCACTGGATGCAGAATGTTTCTTCAAATGTCTTGATCATATTCTTTAGCCCATTTATTGACATGGGGCCGTCTCGCAGCTGTTTCTGACGGCGGTATTCCCGCAGTGCGGCGCCGCTATTGCTGCTGCTCTGATAAAATGGCTTCTTAACCCTTTACACCAACAGACATTCCATAAAAGAAATCAACACGTGACAAATATCATAGCGACATAAAACCACGAAACATTTCACTTTCTGACTGGTTGCAGCGCCACATTTTCACATCGTGGCAGAAAGTGGAACTAGTATTTTTTTTCATCTTACTCCGCGAGCGCAGCTATTAATGAACACACCAGCGATGTTTCATCAGAGTCCTGCGATGGCCGGACGGAGTGGCCGAGCGGTTCTAGGCGCTACACTGGAACCGCGCGACCAGTACGGTCGCAAGTTCGAATCCTGTCTCGGGCATGGATGTGTGTGATGTCTTTAGGTTAGTTAGGTTTAAGTAGTTCTAAGTTCTAGGGGACTGATGACCTCAGAGGTTAAGTCCCATAGTGCTCAGAGCCATTTGAACCATTTTTTTTGAGGCCCACGATGTATACAGCCCGCAGTGCAGCACTCCGAACACCGTTAAGTTTAATTATGACGACCAGGTACGACGTGACAACTCTTCATATTGTGCTGAACGAATCTTAATTCCTCTTATAAATATTTAAAAATAGTAGAGAGCGTAAGTTAGATGATGACTTGAATAGGAATCCGTTCCCTGTGACTAACCATTTCTCTTTTACAATAAAGGGAAAATCATGTAGAACAGTGTGTTCCGTTAGTCACGGTCGACTGACAGCCAATATGGTTTTAAAGTGTGTTTCATTGTCCTTCATCTGCTGGGTGAAAGCGCGATAGTAATTAAATGTTCCTGACAACTATGATCTGGAGTAACGGATAAGCGAGGAAACTGTATAACTCATAGTAATTTCCAGGTGCCATCGTTTTGACTCCGTATAACGCTTATAAGTGAGAGTCACTTTTCATGTCCAGAATCTGGAAATGAGCTTAGTTGATATTGAACTTAGATACGCGAGGATGAGTTAAGGAAATGCGGGGAAATACTTCACACAGTCATTTTATCTATGTATAGATAGATACATGTGTATTGTCATGCACTCTGGAAATAGGATAAATCATTTATATCTTACTAAAAATACTTGTTTGTTTGTAAATACCCTGAGAAATTTAATGCGTTATGCGTTATTTGATAATGTCGTATAAACACATATTGATAATCGTTTGTTTGTATGACGTCAGTGCTTTAAGGAATGAAAAAGAATTAGCCGACAAAGTATCGATGGCAGAGGAAGGAGCTTCGCGTTATTTATTTATTTTTATATGAGTAATGTAAGCGGAAAATTAAAGTATTTTCATTATGTGATAAAATTTTAAGTGCTTTCGAGGGCGTGTAATCGCAAAGTGAGGTTTACTTGCCTCTGTCCACGTTTTCTAAAATTATACGAGGCGAAGATTCCATAATTTCTCACTGCTCTGAAGAACATTGAAATATTCTGAGACACTGACCTGTTGACCTGTTGACTAACGCTGAAATGTGTCTTGTGAAATGAATCAAATTCTTTATATAATTATATTATTTGTTTGGACCATTGTTGAAAGGAAAAACTCTCAACTTCACTCTAAACTAGAAATATAGAACGTTCCAGCTGGCACTGGTTGGTAAGAAGGTTATATAAAATATCTCCAGAATATTATGTAGCCATAACGGCTATCCTCGGCAGAATGGAGACAGTGAAATAAATGGAAAACTTAATGATGAAATTAGGCTTCTGTTTTTTCAACAGCATTTTTGCTATGTCAGAGAGTAGTTCGAAGCCAAAGCTTCATCATCCGGACTTAAGTTGCTATGTTAAGGACGCCACTCGACCAAATACCGCAGAGGACTTGGAAGGGAACGGTAACAGTACTAGCAGGTGTTTTGAAGAGCATCGCGGTCTCCATCACTAAATCATACACTATGTGATCAAAAGTATCCGGACACCTGGTTGAAAATTGCCTACAAGTTCATGGCACCAACCATTAATAATGCTGGAATTCAGTATTGTTTCGCGCACCCTTAGCCTCGATGACAGCTTCCACTCTCGCAGGCATACGTTCAGTCAGGTGCTGGAAGGTTTCTTGGAGAATGACAGCTCAGTTTTCACGGAGTGCTGCACTGAGAAGAGGTATCGATGTCGGTCGGTGAGGCCTGGCACGAAGTCGGCGTTCCAAAACATACCAAAGGTTTTCTGTAGGATTCAGGTCAGGACTCTGTGCAGGTCAGTCCAGTATTGTCGTGTAACCACTCTGCCACAGGCCGTGCATTATGAACAGGTGCTCGATCGTGTGGAAAGAGGCAATGACCATCCCCGAATCGCTCTTCAACAGTGGGAAGCAAGAAGGTATTTAAAACATCAGCGTAGGCCTGTGCTGTGATAGTGCCACGCAAAACAAGAGCTGCAAGCCCCCTCCATGAAAAACACGATCACAACATAGCATCAGGCGGCTGCTGTGGCCGAGCGGTTCTAGGCGCTTCAGTCCGGAACCGCACTGCTGCTATGGTCTCAGGTTCGAATCCTGCCTCGGGCAGGGATGTGTGTGATGTCCTTAGGTTAGCAAGGTTTCAGCAGTTCTAAGTCTAGGGGATTCATGACCTCAGATGTTAAGTCCCATAGTGCTTAGAGCCAACATAACATCACCGCCTCCGAATTTTACTGTTGGCACTACACACGCTAGCATTCGTCATACCCACACTCTGCCATCGGATCGCCACATTGTGTACCGTGATTAGCCACTACACACAACGTTTTTCCACTGTTGAATCGTCCAACGTTTACGTTCCTTACACCAAGCGAGGCGTGAGGAGTAGTTTAGCATTCACCGGCGTGATGTAAAGGCTAATGAGCGGCCACTCGACCATGAAATCCAAGTTTTCTCACCTCCCGCCAACTGTCATCTTTTAGTGGATCCTGATGCAGTTTAGGATTCCTGTGTGATGAGGTCGGCCTGTACGCATTTCTGCTGTACGTGTCCCTTCACGTTTCCACTTCACTATCACATCGGAAACAGTGGACCTAGGGATGTTTAAGAGTGTGGAAATCTCGCGTACAGGCGTATGAAACAAGTGACACCCGCTCACCAGACCACGTTCTAAGTCCGTGAGTTCCGTAGAGCGCCCCATTCTGCTCTCTCACGATGTCTAATGACTACTGAGGTCGCTGATATGGAGCACTTGGCAGTAGGTGGCAGCACAATGCACCTTATATGAGAAACGTATGTTTGGGGGTGTCCGGATACTTTTGATCACATGGTGTACATGACTACCCGCTGTGGTCGTACTCTGCAGTGATCTACTACCACAAGCGAGATAGTGCCACTTCGGCGCTTCAGTGAATTGTGTTGTTAGATTGTGGTGAATTCCAGAAGTGTCGCGCAAAAAAAGATATTGTCTATAGTTCACAGCGAATCATGGGCGAAGAAATAAAAATGCAAGATTTGATGATAATGTTGCTATTCAGTCTGAGACGGCAAACAGCTTGGTAGATCAACGGAATGGACTGCGTCTTGAAAGAAAAACAATACAAGATGAATACCAACAAAAGTGAAACGAGTGTAATCGAACTAAGGTAGATGATATTGAGGAATTAGATTAGAAAATCAGACACTAAAAGTAGCAGGCTCGTTTTACTATTTTGACAAAAATAACTAGCAAAAACGTAATTAAAGTGGATATAACAAGTAGATTGGCAACATCAAGGAAAACATCCCATAAATAAAAAGGATATATGTTAACATCGTATGTAAATTTGTTAGGCAGTCTTATGAAAGTATTTGTTTAGCATGTAGCCTTATGCGGAAGTGAAACGTGGACGATAAGTGATAATGACAAGAAGATAATTTCTTTTTAAATGCTACAGAAGAATGCTGAAGATAACTGACTGAAACAAGTTTACTGTTACCAGTGACAGCCGCCCGCATCTCGTGGTCGTGCGGTAGCGTTCTCGCTTCCCACGCCCGGGTTCCCGGGTTCGATTCCCGGCGGGGTCAGGGATTTTCTCTGCCTCGTGATGGCTGGGTGTTGTGTGCTGTCCTTAGGTTAGTTAGGTATAAGTAGTTCTAAGTTCTAGGGGACTTATGACCACAGCAGTTGAGTCCCATAGTGCTCAGAGCCATTTGAACCAGTGACAGCATTTTGTACCAACCATCAGCTTAAGAGAATATATATCTGTTTGTATTATGAAGAGTATACTCATCTGCGTATATTACCGTTTAAAACATAATGCGAATGGTACTTCACCCACTGCTTTAATATAGCACGTAATAGGTGTAAGTTTATCAATCGACAGCTCTGTCACAATTAAGAAGGTGTTCTTCACTAACACATTTTCTATAGCCAAATAATAAAGAGCAAAATTGTTATATAAATTTTGCCACTATAGGCAACATAATTATCTTTTATGCGGTGTTTGCAGTTCACGTTCCTAAAAAACGTCAGCCTTGCTGACTTAAAAGTATGCAAAAAATCAAGTTATGTAAACGACAGAAAAGACTGTGACCGCTGGAGATGTTTACGTTTATATTTCTGTTGATCTACGACCTCCACAATGTTTTGAGACTTGCTCCAACGTTTTGTCACCGCGTTTTTCACGGTAGGAAGCATTATTATTTGTTTTAGTGTTATTGTCGTTGTTTTGCACTTATTGCAGTCTAACTTCACGTGTGTTCACTTCCGTGTTTGCGTAGTGCATGCGATGTATATTATGTAACACGACAGAAAAAAGAACTGTGACCGCTGGAGGTGTTTTTAGTTTTTGCACTTATGCCGAGCAAGGTGGCGCAGTGGTTAGCAGACTGGACTGGCATTCGGGAGTACGACGGATCAAACCCGCGTCCAGCCATCCAAACTTTGGTTTTCCATGGTTTCCCTAAATCGTTCTAGGTAAATACGGTGCCGGCCGCTGTGACCGAGCGGTTCCAGGCGCTTCAGTCTGGAACCTGGTGATCGCTATGGTCGCAGGTTCCAATCCTACCTCGGGCACGGATGTGTGTGATGTCCTTAGGTTAGTTAGGTTTAAGTAGTTCTAAGTTCTAGGGCACTGATGACCTCAGATGTTAAGTCCCGTAGTGCTCAGAGCCATCTGAACCATTTGTAAATATGGGGATGGTTCCTTTGAAAGGGCACTGCCGATTTCCTTCCCGATCCTTGAAACAATCCGAGCTTGTGCGCCGTCTCTAATGACCTCGATGACACCGGGATGTTAAAGCAATCTTCCTTCCTTGCATTTATATTATCGTTCATCTTGTCAGTCAAAGAGCTCCACCACAAAACTATGAGCGAGATAACTAGTTTCGTTTTTTTCTTCTGATAGTTTACCGAAAGTCGTAAACACGACATATACATGTATTAGTACACATAAATCCACCTGATGAGCGAGGTTTACACGTCTAAAACGCGCGGTGGAAATGAAAAATAAATTCTGAGTGGTAATAGTAAACTTGTTGTTTCGCTCGATACCAATAACAGTCACGATAAAGTGTACCCAAAGATAACCTTTAAAGTTATGCTGAAGATTCTATTCAGATAAAGAATGGCGAAGTGGGGAGAAAAGATCTTTCTAGCAGACCATGATTAAAAAAGGCATCAAGAAATCATCAGTTTTGTAATGAGGGAAGCGTGAGCAATAAAATTGTAGAGGAAGACCACGGCTTCAATACAGTAGCAAGTTAAAATGTACTGTGCTGTAATCATGCTGGTGTGAAAATACTTGTACGACACAGCTAGCGTGAAGACCTGCGTCTTCAAACAGGGGACCACGAATACATACTGTGCTTTTACCCCTCAGTTCTCAACAGAAACAGCTACATAATTCATTAATGTTCCAAACCAGTTGTTAAATAATCTAGTAAGTTAACGTACTATAATCAGTTCATCATAAGAATAAACTTGATGTAAACAAACACAAACGCAATGATTGGTGAGGAGCCGTAGCACACGTACACTGGTGTTGTTACTCTCTTGGAAGTAGGTCCTACTTATGTATTAGATATCTTATTACTGAGGTCCCATACTCCGAGGAGCGTAAGGGACGATGTGGGAAACCCACACCGCCGTACTAGGCAAGGTCCTAGCGGAGGTGGTTTGCCATTGCCTTCCTCGGACATCTTGTTACTAAGTTACGTTAAATGAAATTTTAAGATATTCAGATTTGTTAATAGCAATCAATGTTTTTCGTACTCACGCTTTAGCTATCTAGTTTTTATTTCAAAAATCGTGCACAGTCACAGCCTCTGCAGAGTTGTGCTCTCATTGTAGCACTGTTAATGCGCAGTATGAAAATGGCTGAGGCTGCTTTCTGTTCCGTGGTGCAACGCGCGTGGAACACGGTTGAAAAGTGCCGAGAAATAGGCTGTTCTTAATGTTTTTCATAAATTTACGGAAATGATCGGCTTTTAAGTTTTCCCAGAATTGTGTATATTGCAGTTGAGAACGAAAGCCAAATCGAACGTGTAGCGCAGTCGACAGGTTAATAAAGTATAAAACAAATGTGTTTATTCGTACGTTGGTTCAAATCTCCCTAATATCGTTTTTTTCCTCGTTCAATTTAAAATATCTACATCTCGTAATTATAAAACCGTCCTTTTTTTATCAATAATGCACGTCTTCTTGTTTCTAATTACTGTACATATTGGACGCGAAATTCCTGTTTCCATTTCGAATACAAATTCTTAACTATCGATGTTTTATGAAAGACTGCTCATAAAAGTTGTTTAAATTAAGAAAACATAACAATTTAATTTTCAAGGCAAAAATGAAAAAAACAAATCCTTTTTATTAGGACTATAGCCATCATTTTATACTACAGGGGTAGATATATATCGTAAAATCATGAAAAACAATCGTTTTCACAGCATCGAGCACATCATACAAATGCTGCATTTTTACATTTGCTACTGTACCATTACAATATGAACCCAACAGAACTGATCTGCAGCCAAGCTGCGGGATTTGGCCCGAGACGCAACACGACTGTTAAGCTGCCAGACGTACTGGAACTAACGCACGCCGCGCGGGTTAGCCGAGCGGTCTGAGGCGCTGCAGTCATGGACTGTGCGGCTGATCCCGGCGGAGGTTCGAGTCCTCCCTCGGGCATGGGTGTGTGTGTTTGTCCTTAGGATAATTTAGGTTAAATAGTGTGTAAGCTTACGGACTGATGACCTTAGCAGTTAAGTCCCATAAGATTTCACACACATTTGAACATTTGAACTAACGCACGCAGCTTTTTCACACGTCAGTGCCGAACGCTGGCGGGATATAGGAGCAGTGCTATCTAAAACTAACTGCAACAGTATTTCAGCTATCTTGAAGTAGAGACGACTCCGCTGGCTGGGACATGTCCACCGTATGGATCCTGACAGATTACCACGCGAGGTGATGCTTGGAGAGGTCTCTATAGCCAAAAGACCTGTAGGACGTCCTGTATTGAGGTTGAAGGACTCCTGTAAACGAGATATGGAGAGCTTTGGAATCGACACAGACAGATGGGAGGCACGGGCTAGCATGAGACCAGAGTGGCGTGATGATATATCATCTGGAATGTCGAAGCATGATGAAGGCTTGTTAGACAGATTAAGGCAGAAAAAGCTCCGCAATGCTCCTGCCTCAGCAGCCAGATACACTTGTGACAATTGCGTCAAGAGATGCCGTGCTGCCATTGGCTTGACAAGTCATATGAAAAAATGCAACCCATAATCGCACAGACACTGCAACAGTCATCTACCAAGATGTCGTGGCCAATATATATATATATATATATATATATATATATATATATATATATATATATATTGGCCACGACATCTTGGTAGATGACTGTTGCAGTGTCTGTGCGATTATGGGTTGCATTTTTTCATATGACTTGTCAAGCCAATGGCAGCACGGCATCTCTTGACGCAATATATATATATATATATATATATATATATATATATATCATTAAAAAAGAAAAGAAAATGCTGCGCCTGATTCGCTTCGTGGATTCTGTTGTTGATAGGCTCGCTATCAACGCAACAGGTGAGGCTTCCAGAACTGAAATGTATTTCTCGGATTCGGATAAGGAAGGAGCTAAGAGATTACCAGACGACTGACTGTAAGTAATACCCTCAGTGGCTCCAATATTTAACTACACGGTGACGTCCTTCGATACTTTCCTACGTTACACACAGATTATGCACGAAAATTACCTGTGGTTAACTCAAGAATTTTCATCTTCCTTGTTTTTAATTACAATTGTACGTTAGCTAAAAACGATAACGTGTTGCGGTTTCCGTCTAGTCGTCTAAGGAGCATATTGTGGGATATTTGCAGTGTATTATTTCATTCTGCTTAAAAATTAAATCACATTCGAAGCTGTATTGCTCCTCTGCTCGTCTCTTTACGTGTGTACTGCAGCTGGTCACGTCACTGCAGGCTAGCTGCACCAACCGACCGGCCGGTGCTGTCCAAGTTAAATCCGCCGGTAAGGCTGGTGTCCCTTATTATCGCTAAGTCGATGTGCGCGTAACGCACAGCACAAAACGTACCCTTATTATCATACTTGACAGTACTCCAGAGAGCTTGGGTCCAGCAAATGCGGAAGAATACATAGTGCAATGTTTACATCACGTTTATTCCTATGATGAACGGATTATAGGCCTGCACGTGGAATACCTGAAAGTGCGCCAGTAATGTATAATGTCTTCCATCAGCGTGCAGGCATTGACAGAACTGCGGTGTCCAGGTGGCGGCCGTAATTGCCCCCCGCAGCTGCGCCGTGGGCTTGTTTTCTTCCTCAGTGGGCGTGGATGGGGAGCGACGCCAGCTGGCGGCGCGGCAGCGTTCGTGGTGCAACAGGTCGCACTATTTGGAGGCTGGGAGCGCGCCAGTGCCAGAGACACCGCCGGGCGGTCGCCACAATAGAGACGGCTGACGGCGCCGGCCGAGCGTAGAACCCGAGCCAAAGGGCACCGCCGCCGCGCGTCTACTTCCGTCCTACGAGCGATGCGCGGACTAGGAAAGAGACTTAGCATAGCACAGAGTTGCTCAACTAACAATGCCATTTTTACATTCATAGTACAAGCCTTAAGTAATAATATACTACCGGCCGTTAAAATTGCTACACCAAGAAGAAGTGCAGATGATAAACGGGTATTCATTGCACAACTATATTATATTAGAACTGACATGTGATAACATTTTCACGCAATTTGGGTGCATAGATCCTGAGAAATAAGTACCCATAACAACCACCTCTGGCCGTAATAACGGCCTTGATACGCCTGCGCATTGAGTCAAACAGAGCTTGGATGGCGTGTACAGGTACAGCTGCCCATGCAGCTTCAACACGATACCACAGTTCATCAAGAGTAGTGACTGGCGTATTGTGACGAGCCGGCTGCTCGGCCACCATCGACCAGACGTTTTCAGTTGGTGAGAGATCTGGAGAATGTGCTGGCCAGGGCAGCAGTCGAACATTTTCCGTATCCAGAAAGGCCCATACAGGACCTACATCATGCTGTCGTGCATTATCCTGCTGAAATGTAGGGTTTCGTAGGGATCGAATGTAGGGTAGAGCCACGGGTCGTAACACATCTGAAATGTAACGTCCACTGTTCAAAGTGTCGTCAATGCGAACAAGAGATCACCGAGACGTGTAACCAATGGCACCCCATTCCATCACGCCGGCTGATACGCCAGTATGGCGATGACGAATACACGCTTCGAATGTGCGTTCACCGCGATGTCGCCAAACACGAATGCGACCATCATGATGCTGTAAACAGAACCTGGATTCATCCGAAAAAAATGAAGTTTTGCCATTCGTGCACCCAGGTTTGTCGTTGAGTACACCATCGCAGGCGCTCCTGTCTGTGATGCAGCGTCAAGGGTAACCGCAGCCGTGGTCTCCAAGTTGATAGTCCATGCTGCTGTAAACGTCGTCGAACTGTTCGTGCAGATGGTTGTTGTCTTGCAAACGTCCCCATCTGTTGACTGAGGGATCGAGATGTGGCTGCACGATGCGTTACAGCCATGAGGATAAGATGCCTGTCATCTCGACTGCTAGTGATACGAGGCCGTTGGGATCCAGCATGGCGTTCTGTATTCCCCTCCTGAACCCACCGATTCCATATTCTGCTAACAGTCATTGGATCTCGACCAACGCGAGCAGCAATGTCGCGATGCGATAAACCGCAATCACGATAGGCTAGAATCCAAGCGTTATCAAAGTCGGAAACGTGATGGTACGCATTTCTCCTCCTTACACGAGGCATCACAACAACGTTTCACCAGGCAACGCCGGTCAACTGCTGTTTGTGTATGAGAAATCGGCTGGAAACTTTCCTCGTGTCAGCACGTTGTAGGTGTCGCCACCGGCGGCAACCTTGTGTGAATGCTCTGGAAAGCTAATCATTTGCTTATCACAGCACCTTCTTCCTGTCGGTTAAATTTCGCGTCTGTAGCACGTCATCTTCGTGGTGTGGCAATTTTAATGGCCAGAAGTGTATTTCTTTTCATCTTTCCAAGGCAATTGGTTGTGTAGATAACGTTACTCTCTTACAGAACCTCATGTTTTATGGAACTGATGGCTTTGCGCACAGCCGGTTTGGATCACACAGCGTCAGAGCGTGCCTGATGCCCCTCCTGTCGCCACTCCATACCCATCGGGACGGAATTAGTGTGCCCCAGCCGTCTGCATCTAGTGTAAAGCATGAAATAGTGCGAACGTTTTCAAACGTCTGCGAGTCGTGTAACTGAGGCAGGACGTGGGCACTTTGACGGTATTCACCTGGTGGAACGTGGAAAACCGCCGAAAAATCACATCCAGGCTGGCCGGCATACCGGCCCTCGCCGTTGATCCGCCGGACGGATTCGATCCGGGGCTGGCGCGCCTATCCGAGTCCAGGAAGCAGCGCAATAACGCTCTCGGCTAACCTGGCGCGTTGGTTTGGATCATACGTAATCAACAAAAGGTTGGGCTGAATAATTCAGACTTTCGTTCAGAATAAAATTCAGTCGTTAGTTGCAAATGTATTTTTAATGTGCTTTACCGGTTTCGACAAACTAGTCGTCTTCAGAAGCACACGAACATAGGGATATTACAATTCTTTAGACAATGGTTATACATTTATGAGAAGTACAGGAATATTTTTTAGAAACTTACTTGGTTTAGCAGATGTCAACATCTTCTTCATAGAATACTATACCGATTCTAAACCCTCCCATACCTGTACCTTCGTCGATTCGACCACCACACCTACGTTTGGCCAGTAAAATGTTTAAAAGCGATGCAGCGGTAGAATTATAAAACCTCTATTGAAGGAAGGTTAAAGAAAAATACATTTCTAGTTTTACACGGTCTCTCCAGTGCAGTAAATCGCAAAAACTCGCACCGCACAGGCTGACTAAGAAAAGGACGTTGATACATATTTTTCACCCAGTGGAAACACTATGGAATAAGCATCAAAAAGAAAATTGCACCAACTCTTTGCACGATCATCTGAGTCATCGCGTGCCATGAGTATTGAACACAAGCAATAGTTTCACAAATAACAGAAGAACAAAAATACTTGATCAGTTTACCTAACGAATGTAACTCCACAAAAATGTGGAAACAGAGAAAGAACGTATACCCAGCGCAATAATCTGGATATAAAAACGAGGGTAACATCCGAAAAAGATACAAAAAATAAATCGAAGCTGCCCTTGACTAAAGAATATGGCTACACATTGTAAATGCCCTCTTGACAACGTACGTTGCGTTGAGGAACTGTACAAAATTGACTTCATCTGGGAGTCAGGTAACTCATCCCGACAATATGAATTTCATCGGGCCTTATGAGCGTTGCTGGTGGCACATATTGGACACAGTCTTGCGATGTTCCCCACACACTGGTACATCACACGTTACAGTCGCTTTTCGTCATTCTTCTCAGCTTATAGCTGCAGCCTCTGCAAATACGGCGTTCTTTAGGCTGAGAGGGCTGGGTTGGGATGCGGCGGCTCTTTGACCTGCGTTGGGAATTGCTGTTGTTTCGGGCACCGTTCAAAGATGTTTGTAATCGCATAACGTTTTCTATTCTCTGCTTCGCTTGCTGACGTTGCCCTACAACATATTTTTTTTCAATGAGCCATTCCTACGACGACGCATCTGCAGGAGAAATTCAGCCGAGACAGGGCATTCCAGTCTTAGACATTCTCTCACGTTTGGATGGCACCAAAATGTATTAGAAGTTGTCTCCAGAGGACGAACTTTTGGCTGACGACTGGGAAGCTGCTGAGCAACTCTTCTTCCTTGAACCAGTCTCGTTACTTGTGTTTCACACATTTTTCAGGTCAGTATTTTTGGGACGAATAGTTGACTGCTTTGCCCTGTTTTTCCCAACAGACGCTTCCTTCTCAATTTGGGTCACCGTTGCGCTGAGTGTTTCTTCATCCGACTCTGATGCAGAGTGGATAATGCCATCGGAAACGATGTCTTCTTCTTCACCGTTATAGTCTTCGTCAGAATCGTCAGATGATGACATGTCAACATCTGACTCCATTGCATCCATAGCTCTCTGTTGTGTCCGGCCCACTCGTCTAATACAGGGTGCCTAGTAAGCTGTTTTCTCAGATAGCTAGACAACAATTCAAGCAAATCATATTAATGGAGTTTACTACAGTAAATTGAATTGACAATACTTAACTTAGCGTTTTTACAACACAGCAAATGGCGACAAGCAAATGTTGTTACCTTCCAGGCCGACGTGCCGGCGCTTGATGTTACGCCGGAGCACTCTCAGTTTTGGGTATTTCGACAGGACCTAAAAAGAAAATGGAAGTTGTGGAATAGGTACCACAAACCACTTGAAACCAAAACGTTATTTTCAACAATTATCCAGTCAGAAACGTACTGCAAACTGGTCGCTCATTACTAAACGTTCGTCGAATCGACAAGTCCCATTTCGTTCCTGAATACTGCACGTTTGTCGTTTCGACGAATTAACGTTTACGTCGCGCACACCTGTACCTTCGACGATCACTTCATTTTTTGTTACATATCAAAACGAAACTGTACCATTTTCGAGTCCACTGAAGATGGCTTAAAGTGAAAGGCAAAACGCGTCTGGTAGAAATAAAATACATTGCAGCAAGAAAACACAGTTTTTATTTACAAAAAAAATATTTCTGTGCCTAGTGCGGATAATGGCAACGCAAACAAACTTGCGTTCATTAATGTTAACATTAATCATGTGTGCATATACTGTAAACTGACTCGTTCCACATCATTTCGACTAAAGTATCGCTCAAGTGAGCTATGCAACATGTAACTAACTAGTTAACAATGCAGACCAATTAAAATGTGTGATCCCCACTACTACCCTAATTTTACTTGGGATGTAACAGTGAACACTGGTTCCCAGTTTGGTAACCATGCAGTGAGTCAGTAGGTGCAATACCGACTTTGAACATTCCATCATACCAAGAGTTCCAGTTGGCTGCATTCGAGCTGAGAGACTGCGTAAGCGATCTTGGCTAAGATTTATTACCGGTAAGTTATTGTTAACCAGGTTATAAACTGAAAACGTACATATTATTTGTCAGTAGCCTGAAAGATGTTTCTATGTCTGTTATTATAACAGCACTGATAGGAACAGATGGAAATAGAAAGAAGTAATTCAAGAAATTGTATCTTTTCTGTAGGGAAGCTTTTTTTCTGAATGTTTTGAAGACAAGTATTCTTTCACGTCTCGTAATGGTTACTATTATTCTCATATCACAGACATACATGTTGGAGTGGATGTTTCTGGTATGAATACATATAGGAATTATTTCATTGCAAGTACATCGTCTTTATTTAAATGGAAGGGTTTACTGGACTTGAAAGTATTCATTTCAAAATGAAATGCTGTGCTACATGTACTAATGTAACAATTGACATTTAGTCTTTCTATAACATTATAAAATGTGAAAAAGTCATAAGATACCCCCTAATATCGTGTCGGATCTCCTTTTGCATAGTGCAGCAACTCGACGTAACATACTCTCAAAAAGACGTTGGAAATACCCTGCTGGAATATTGAGCCATCCTTCCTCTATAGGCGTCCATAACTGCGGAAGTGTTGCCATGCAGGATGTTGTGCATGACTTGATCTCTCTATTATGTCTCATAGATGCTCGGTGGGATTCATGTCTGGCGACCTGGGTAGGCAAATCATTCGCACGAAATATCCAGAATGTTCTTCAATCCAATCGCGAACAATTGTGACGGACGCAGTGACAGAACATCGTTGTATGGGAACACGAAGTTCATGAGTGGCTGCAAATGGTCTCCAAACATAAACATATCCAGTCAATGATCGGTTCAGTTGGACCAGAGGACCCAGTCCATTCCATGTAAACAAAGCCCACACCGTTATGGAATCACCACAAAGTTGCACAGTGCCTTGTTGACAACCTGGGTCCATGGCTTCGTGCAGTCTGCACCACGCTCGAACTCTACTATCTGCTCTTGCCAACTGAAATCGGGACTCATCTGACTAGACCACGATTTCCAGTCGTCTAGGGTCGAATCCAAATCTTCACGAGTTCAGGAGAGGCGCTGCAGGCGACGTAGGTAGGTAGAAAAGGCACTTGCGTCGGTTTTCTGCCGCCATAGCCATTAATGCCAGATTTCGCCGCACTGTCATAACGGTCACGTTCGTCGTACGTCCCACATCGATCTCTGCGGCTATGTCACGCAGTGTTGCTTGTCTGTTAGCACTGACAACTCTACGGAAACGCCGCCGCTCTTGGGGCATTAAGTGAAGGCCTCCGACCACTGCGTTGTCAGTCGTGAGAGTTAATGCCTGAAATTTTGTATTCTCAACACATTCTTGACACTGTTGATCTCGGAATATTGAATTCTGTAACGATTTCCGAAATGGAATGTCCCGCGCGTGTAGCTCCGACTGCCATTCCGCATCGTGCGGCCGTATTCACGTCGTAACCCTTTTCACATGAATCACCTGAGTAGAGATTACAGCTCTGCCAATGCACTGCCATTTCGTAATCTGTGTACGCGATACTGCTGATCTGTATATGTACACATCGCAACCCCATGAATTTTGTTACCTCTCTATAGGTCATTATAGTTTATTGTTTTCAAATTCCCTTTATTTGTTGCAATCACTAGTACTTCCCTGCATCTACATCCATACGATGAAAATCACTGATAACCGCTTGAGAGATGCCACTTTCCACTGCATTCGAGATCGAATAATTGCTTACATATCTCTTCGTGAAATGTAATTAGTGATATTTTGGCTTTGTACACGCAGGGGCAGGGGTAGTATGTTCTTAGGTCCTGATTAAATACTGGTTCTTGAAAGTTAGTAAGTGAGCTTGCGCGCATAATTGACTTCTGTCATCAAGCATCAGCTAGGTCAGGTTGTTTTTAGTATTTCTGTGACGCTGTCTGGCGAGTCTAAAAGACCTGTTAATTCGTACTGTCCTTCTTTGTTTGCGTTCAAAATCCCGCGTTAGTCCGATTTGGTATGGGTCCCGGATATGTGACCAATATTTCAAAATGGCTCTGAGCACTATGGGACTCAACTTCTGAGGTCATTAGTTCCCTAGAACTTAGAACTAGTTAAACCTAACTAGCTTAAGGACATCACACACATCCATGCCCGAGGCAGGATTCGAACCTGCGACTGTAGCGGTCGCGCGGTTCCAGACTGTAGCGCCTAGAACCGGTCGGCCACTCCGGCCGGCGATGAATAAGTAAGGTACCCCAAAAACACTGACCCAAAAAAGTCACAGGGCTATTGGCTGCCTGGGCCGTACCGTCATTCACCTGAAACCACTTGTATCATTTATTCCTCAACCTTGATTTTGATGATAATAATACATCGCTATAATATGACATCCAAGAAACTGCAAATCATAGTTATACAGGGTGTAACAAAAGAATCATCCAATTTAAAAAAATCGTAACTGTTATGTTATTTGAGATATGTGCGTGAACAACGTACTGTTGGAAAGAACAAACTCTTGAGTTCCCGCTAGGTAGCAGCAGTATGCACCCACTTCAATTCTATTAAAAATAGAGTAGGGGCAACAGAAAGCATTTTGTGTTCTACGTTTTGCACAGTGCACGTGGCGCGTGTTGCGTCGACGTTTACACAGGAAACCATACAAAATTCAGCTACTGCAAGCTCTTCGTGAAGGTGACAAACGACAACGTGTGGAGTTCTGAGATTTCGTTCTTGGCAAGATGACAGTTTTCTTCACGCTTAGTGTTTAGTAACCAGTCAGCATTCCATTTAAATGGAAAGGTGAACCGTCATAATGTGATAATATGGGGTACGGAGCAACCACATGAAGTTGTACAACATGAGAGGGACTCTCCGAAATTTAATGTTTGTTGTGCAGTTTCAAGGGAAAAGGCATATGGCCCATTTTTCTCATTTTTCTTTGTCGAGAATACTGTTCCAGGAACTACATATCTCGATATGCTTGAGAACTTTCGTTTCACACAGTTGGAGACTGATTCGAACGACTTCATTTACCAGCAGGATGGGGCACCGCCGTACTGGCATCTGGAAGTGCGGTAATTTTTAAATCAAAGGATTACTGAACCATGGATCGGTCGCACTGGACCAAACGATTCAGTATTACATTACTGGCGTCCAAGGTCACAGGACCTGACTGTAAGTGATTATTTCTTGTGGAGGTGTATAAATGACACTGTTAATGTGCCTCCGTTACCGACAACAATGGATGAACTGAGACAGCGCATAACAGCAGCTGTAGAAGCTGTAACTTATGACATTCTCGCTGCAGTGTGAGAACAATTTGAATACCGCATTGACATTTGCCGTGCATCACAAGGGGGGCATATTGAACAACTATGAAAAGGTATGAAAAAAAACTTTTTGAGTTTACCGTTCATCAAAAACAAAATTCATTGTATATGTTTATTAGTTTCAGAAATATGGACGTGCCAAATCGGATGATTCTTTTTGATACACGCTGTATGAGCATTTGAGAAGCATTCCTCCGAAACTTCGAGAACATGCGTCGTGCACTCTCTCACAACTCCGACAACGACATAATTTATACGATATAAAGTGTGCGTTCAACACTGGCAGCAATTCACTTAGCACTACGATTGTGCCGGCCGAAGTGGCCGTGCGGTTCTAGGCGCTGCAGTCTGGAACCGCGAGACCGCTACGGCCGCAGGTTCGAATCCTGCCTCGGGCATGGATGTGTGTGATGTCCTTAGGTTAGTTAGGTTTAACTAGTTCTAAGTTCTAGGTGACTAATGACCTGAGAAGTTGAGTCCCATAGTGCTCAGAGCCATTTTTGAACTACGATTGTGAACACCTGTCTGCAGACTAAGGCTACACGAGCCTGTAAATGGTGGGGAAATGCTGCTTGTTTCCGTGGTATCTGTCTATAATTGCGAAAGTCAGACTTTGTTGTTTGTAGGGCCTTTCTCTTTCTGTCTTATCCTACTCAACGCCCTTCTTGTAATACCCTAGAATTCCTCGTCATTTTCGAGGCCCACAGTTTTCATCCTACTTTACTAATCTCTGAAATTCCGGCTGTGTGGTCAGCTCGTCTGACTGTCATGCAGCGAGCACAGGTTTGATCGCCAGCGGGGTCGGAGATTTTTTCCTCTCGGGGTCTGGGTGTTGTGGCCGCGCGGGGTAGCTGCGCCGTTTGAGGCTTCTTGTCACGGTCCGGGCGGCTCCCCCCGTCCGAGGTTCGAGTCCTCCCTCGGGCGTGGGTGTGTGTTGTCCATAGCGTAAGTTAGTTTAAGTTAGATTAAGTAGTGTGTAAGCTTACGGATCGATGGCCCAGTTTGGTCCCGTAAGATCTTACCACAAATTTACAAAATTTTTTTCTGGGTGTTGTGTTGTCCTCATTATCGTTTCATCATCACGGAAGCGCAAATCACCCAACGTGGCGTCAACTGTAAAGACTTGCAATTCGGCGCCTGAACTTCCCCAGGTGGGGACCTCCGGCTATCAGTGCCATACGATCGTCTTTACTTTTTTCTTCGAATGTTGGCTGAAAAAAAGGAAGATTAGGTTTAACGTCCCGTCGACATCGAGGTTATTAGATACGGAGCACAAGCTCGGATTCTGTCAAGGACGGGGAACCATCCCGACATTTGCCTGGAGCGATTTAGGGAAATGACGAAAAACCTAAATCTTCATAGCCAGACGCGGATTTGATCCGTCGTCCTCCCGAATGCGAGTCCAGTTTACTAACCACTGCGCCACCTCGCTCGGTGAATGCTGGCTGCAGAATTTGCAGCTTGGGATGTATTTACAGGGTGGAGAAAATTTGTATCACGAAATTTTAACCCTGGATAGCTGATGCCAGTAGGAACCAAAATTACTAGCGTTGTGTTGGTCGACACAATTTTTAAACTACGGAAACTTGGGCGCCACGCGCTCCGATTGGACGTGGGATTGCCGTGTTGCCAGATGCTCTGGACAACGCATGACTGCGAATGCTTTGCCTGCCAGAGATCGCGATGTATCCAAGGCGGCCCACATGCTCGGTGGTAGCGCACCAGCCTTCGACTCTGAGGGCCTGGGGGCGAATTCGCCAGGATCCCGACACATCCATTGTAGTTTCATGATAAGACGTACCGGGAACAAATCCGTGAACAGCTGTTAGTTCGCGTACAGAAAGTTTTTTACAAATTGTGTCGGCCCTGAAAAGCGCATTTTTTGTAGCTAAGACATTGTTTACTTAAAGCAGGTGCTCGAACTGACGACCCTCTGACGCAATACAAGCTTGGTAACGTCGAACGGCGTCTTGCCAAACTCTTTCAAAGATTCCTGGCATTGCCCTGATGTGACTGGCGGCATGTTGAATGCGATCCATTAATTCCTCTTCGTGGTTCACGTCCGGGTGGATGAACTAGAACCGTGAAGAATCCCCACAGGAAAAAGTCCGGTATCGTGACGTTTGGTGATCGCAGGGGCCATGTCCTATAAGCACCTCTGCCAATTACCCGGCCGCCGAAGAGTTCATTTAAATATCCGCGCACAGCACGACTGTTATGTGCGGGGTCTCATCTTGCTGCAACCACTTGCGTAGCTGTATGTCCATGGGAACATCTTCCAGCAGGCCTGGTAGAGTTTCTTGCAAAAAGTGAAGGTAATTTGCACCGGTAAGTAGAGGAGGTAGACGGACCGGCCCAATCAGACGGTCACTCACAATGCCTGCCCAAATGTTGAGCGAAAATCGTTCCTGGTGTGGACGTACGTGACGGGAGGATTTCCCCTTGCCCAGTAATGAACATTTCGAGTGTTGTAAAGGCCATCCAGATGGAAGTTACACTCGTTGGTAAACAACACAATAGCGGGGAAGTCGGTATATCGTGTAACATGTCCAAGAAACCACCGACAAAACCCTAGCCTATGTGCAAAGTCCGCCACAGGATTTAGGTCTTGGACAGGGTGGAAACTAAATGGATGCTGGCCGTCATCCCTCAAAACCTCCCAGACTAACCAAATGCAGCATCCCGTCGTGTTGGAGGTCTTCCAGCATCAACATAATATTCCGCTAACGAGCCTGTTTCACCAAGTTGCTTGTGAAATGCTGTAAAAGTTTGCGGGTGTGGGTGGCTTCTTGCTGGGTACCGTTCCTCATACTACCGTCGAGCTTCATGCGCATTACCGTCGTCTAGTCCATAAACGAAACCCATATTTCGTTGTTCTTCAAACCAATACTGTGTCGCCATCGCAGGTGACGTGTGTGTATACCGCAGCGAAGCTTACGTGTGAGGTGGAGACAACCAGCAAGACCTATTCGATACTTGTGCGTATCGCGATGGGGCAGTGACGTGGCGAGGGACATTTGCACGTGTGAACCGACAACCATAGCGCTGACAAAAATAAAAACACGTACAGCCGTCCTTATGATTTTATTTTATTTTGTCGCTACCAGTTTCAACGCTTCATTGCGTCATCTTCAGGCTCTTTTTGACGCGGTACGGGTTGACACGATCCCCATGCTTAACCCATCAGAACCATAGCGCTGCGCGTCAACTGACGAACGGCAACAGGGCAACCTCATGGCCAATCGGAGTGCGTGGCGCCGAGCTTCCGTTGTCGACCTACACAGTAGTAATTTTGGTTCCTACTGGCATCAGCTAACCAGGGTTAAAATTTTGACATCCGGATCCACACCTGAGTGTCCTTACTTAAATTGTGTGCTTGAAAGTGTAATTTGAACAAAAACAGCTGAAATTGCCTTCGAGTATAATGTAGTAGTTCACGTGGGATTCAGTAAGTATTAAACTGGAAGCACCGACATAAAGAAAGCAGTCTTCCCTCCCTCGTGTGAAGCAGAAACGGCGGCACAATACGTTTCCGTGCTCGGCCGCGCGAAGGTGCCTAGGCGTTGTTCAGAGCGCCTCGGCATGTAGCCAGCTGACACACACTGCTCCCTTCCCCGCCTATCCGGACACATAAAAAGCACGCCTCAGCGCCACTGCTGCCCGACTATCTCTGCTGGCGGCGGTCAAGGCGCTTCGTTCCACGCAAGAAGAAAACAAACAGAAATTGTACTCCCATATTCGTCAGCGACACGTAGGTCACTGGACCATCCTGGTCGTGATTAGCCGTCGCCTTCTAAACTCCGAATGATTCGGCACGTGTGTACCGCAGCTCGCGAGGATGCTGAGGAGTAGAGGAAACTCATGTGAGGGTTGGTTTCACGTAAGACCGTTCAAACAACAAAGTTATCGACGCCTGCCCAGAATTTATATGAGACAATTGTCCTGTAGAATGGGAGGCGGAAAAGCGTGATCCTGCCCGCTTATAGATACAACGAGAGCTGTTGGATATCGTACTTTACTGGGTAACGAATATATTGCGAGGCTCGCAGTACCATTTCGTTATTGCCTGAAACGTTTCGTTACTCACACGTTTCATTTCCTGCACGCTTTCCGGGCCCGCCTCGGACCAAGTCGCCAATTTTTACATTCCACCAGTTTCTTACCCTCAGCGGTCTCGGAGTGACGGAACAGTTTCGTTACTGTCATTTTCAGGTTACTGACGCGGGTTTTACATCGGTATTAGAGCTGCTTCTTTTCGGTTACTGCCTTCCTGATATTATCTGATTTAGTGAGCAGTTTTCTGAATGACAAATATTGTTGTTACTGTTGTCTTCATTCCGAAGACTGGTTTGATGCAGCTCTCCGCGCTACTCTAACCTGGGTGAGCCTCTTCATCTCCAAATAACTACTGAAAACTACATCTTTCTGCTTACTGTATTCATCTCTTGGGCTCCCTCTACGGTTTTACCTTCCACACTTCCCTCCAGCTGGCTGGTGTGGCAGAGCGGTTCTAGGCGCTTCAGTCTGGAATCGCGCGACCGCTACGGTTGCAGGTTAGAGTCCTGCCTCGGGCATGGATGTGTGTGATGTCCTTAGGTTAGTTAGGTTTAAGTAGTTCTAAGTTCTAGGGGACTGATGACCTCAGACGTTAAGTCCCATAGTGCTCAGAGCCATTTGAACCATTTTTGAACTTCCCTCGAGTACTAAACTGGTGATCCCTTGATGTCTCAGATTATGCCCTATCAACTGAACCCCTCAAGCTGTGACACAAATTTCTTGCATCCCCAATTCTATTCAGTACTTCCTAATTAGTTACATGATCGACCCATCTAATGTTCAACATTCTTCTGTAGCACTAGGTTTCTAAAGCTTCTATTCTCTTTTTATCTAAACTGTTTATGTCCATGTTTCACTTCCATTCATGGCTACGCTCAAGACAAATAAATTCAGAAAAGACTTCCTAAGACTTAAATCTATATTCGATGTTAACAAGTTTCTCTTCTAAAGAAATGCTTTTCTTGCCATTGCAAGTCTACATTTTATATCCTCTCTACTTCGGCCATCATCAGTTATTTTGCTCGCAAATAGTAAAATTCATCTACTATTCTAAGTGCCTCGTTTCCTAATCTAATTCCCTCAGCATCACCTGATTTAATTCGACTACATTCCATTATCCTTGTTTTATTTTTGCTGATGTTTATATGATATCCTCCTTTCAAAACAATCTCCATTCCGTTCAACTGCTCTTTCAAGTCCTTTGCTGACTCTGACAGAATTACAATATTATCGGTTAACCTCAAAGCTTTTATTTATTTTCCTTGATCTTTCATTTCTACTCTAAATTTTTCTTTGGTTTCTTTTACCGCTTGTTCAATGTACAGATTGAACAGCATAGGGGATAGGTTACAACCCTGCCTCCCTTTCATGATCCTCGACTCTTAAAACTGTCGTCTGGTTTCTGTACCAATTGCAAAGAGCCTTTCACTCTCTGTATTTTACCCCTTCTACCTTCAGAATTTCAAAGAGAATATTCTAGTCAACATTGTCAAAATCTTTCTCTAAGTCAACGAATGCTATAGACGTTTGTTTACCTATGGTAAGTCGGAGGATCAATACTGCCTCGCGTTTTCCTACATTTCTCCGGAATCCAAACTGATCTTCCCCGAGGTCGGCTTCTACCAGTTTTTCCATTCTTAAATGGCGAATATAACACTGATAATTGAAGTTGCGAGTTTTGCACATTTATTGACATCATAACACAGCGTTAATCAGCTTGTATTCAGTAACTGCGACTGTACTTGCATCACAAGTCAGCACATCACGTAACTACGACTGTTTTGACAGAGTGGCCACACATTAAGTACACACTTTCATAATAATGCTGTGAACTGCACGTAACATGAGGTTTGCTTTGGTTACAGAGTCGCTGCACATAACAACTGTTCAGTTTGTCTTATTGACTGAACATGGTAAATGCATTCGATGACTGATAGCGATACTCCGTCTTCAGGCCACGAGTGGCCTACCGGGACCATCCGACAGCCGTGTCATCCTCAGTAGAGGACGCGGATAGGAGGGGCGTGGGGTCAGCACACCGCTCTCCCGGTCGTTATGGTGGTATTCTTGACCGAAGTCGCTACTTTTCGGTCGAGTAACTCCTCAATTGGCATCATGAAGCTGCGTGCACCCCGAAAAATGGCAACAGCGCATGGCGGCCTGGATGGTCACCCATCCAAGTGCCGACCACACCCGACAGCACTTCGGTGATCTCACGGCAACCGGTGTATCCACTGCGGCAAGGCCGTTGCCGACTGATAGCGATACAGAGATATTTATCATTTGATAATAAGGCGATAGCTGACTTTAATACGGATTACATATATATGCGAACTCACGCCTTATTCACATTGAAGCTTACATTTTAACAACTAACCATGGTATGAATTTCATACATGATGCTGGAGAAATGCTGAATCATTGTCCTCCATACCTACTTATAGACGCACGTAATATTAAAATTCGCAATTGGTATTATATTTCAGTTATTAATCAGGGGACATAAAAATATAAAAAGCCAAAGAACAAGTCTGATTAACTGAGACCTCTACTCTAAAAAAGGGAATAGGTACGGTGCTATTATATCGACATGATTTCTACTTCCACGGGGATTCGCATAGGCCGCCTTAAATTTTCCAAATAGAATAATTAACAATTTAACAAGCGGAAGTAATCATTTTGTAATCAGAAAAACCCGAGCTACGACACTATTGACTAATACTGGAAACTATCATTATGCAAGATTCGAACACTTTGGAACACGAACGTTTTGAATATGAATAACTTTTCACATAGGAAATTTATGGAAAAGGTATAATGTTTGACGAGAGGAGAACAAGACCTTTTAGTGAACTACCTCTGTTTATAAACAAACAACTCACTGGATATTTCATTTCCAAGCATTTTCTACGAATCTCACACTATGGATATTCCTTTATGAAAAATTTCCATGGGAACCAACTACAATATTATATTTAGTGACAGAGAAAATATATAGTGAATAATTAAATCTGATAAAATAGGGCATGAATAAGAAACTATGTACTGCCTCACATGTGCCCTTCACAAAACAAGCTGAAATGAAGGGGAAAAAAATCTTCATTCAGGAGTGGTATAAGAATAAGTACAATATTTCCACCTTGGTCTGTTACAGCGTGTCTCCTACCCCGCAGGCAATTCGTGCTGGCTCGAAAGCTTTCGTATCCCTGCAGTTACTTATTTTCGGTGGGCCAAGTCGGTAGTGGCACGAAGAACAGAAAATTCACCACGTTTCTTGTGCTTTTTTACCAACATGCAGTTTCCGTTCGACTGAAGATGGCGGTATTCGGAATCCTCCTGATCCTTCATTTCACATTCTACGGTTTCCGTCCTGCCACTTCAGGGGCCGATCGCCGAAGGCAGAATTTCCGTGTCTGCTTGTAGCGGCCTACGTGATGCAGTATCCTGGCGATTCAGTTTGAATTTATTTTCATGTAAGCAAGAGTTCAATTCTCGCAATTTCAGCTGTTCTCATTATTGCCAAGATAGCTGTGGTGCCTATTCATTAGTATTCACGAGAGAAAAATCTTTTCAGGAGAAAAACACCCACACAAATGGTGCAATTAAGAGTACGGTTATGACTACAATTTGCTGGCGTAGCAAAACCTATATATGTAGTGGTTACATCAGTAATGATATCCAATAAGTAAGTAACCAGTAATGAATCTCTTTTAACAGGTATCTGTCTCGACACTACCGAATACATACAGTACAGACCTAGGGGTAGGTTCAAAATGGCTCTGAGCACTATGGGACTCAACTGCTGTGGTCATAAGTCCCCTAGAACTTAGAACTACTTAAACCTAACTAACCTAAGGACATCACACACATCCATGCCCGAGGCAGGATTCGAACCTGCGACCGTAGCGGTCGTGCGGTTCCAGACTGTAGCGCCTTTAACCGCTCGGCCACTCTGGCCGGCACCTAGGGGTAGGAAATAGAAGTACAAAAAACAGCAGTAATATGGTATACGACTTTGAACCGATATTTTTTCGTTTTCGGTCTCTACCAACGTTACTTAGCCCAGGACGCAGAAGAGACGGCCGTTGGCGTGTACGGTGTGAAACGTCTGAAAGCATACACACTGTAAAAATAGTGAGGAGAGTACACGCCGGAGGAGGGATCCTTATGCTCTGGGGAATGTCTTCGTCATTCTGGAAGGCACAGCACATCAACACAAGTTTCCATCTATCTTTGAGAACCACGTCCACCCCTGCAAGCAGTTAGTTTTTACTCAGTACAGTGGTATCTACCAGCAGAATAATGCAACGTGTCCCGCACATAGCAATGTACGTGCGTGGTTCGAAGAGCTCCAGGATGAGGTTGCCGTACTACCCCAGCGCTAAACTCCCCGGATTTAAACCCAATCGAGAATCGATGGGACCACCTGGATCGGGATGTTGGCGCTGTCAAGCCATAACCGAGGAACCTAGCGCAGCTGTCCATGGCACTATACTCGGCATGCCACGACGTGTCTGTCGGTACCTCCCAGAACCTCACTGACACTTCCTGCATGTCTCGCAGCTGTCTGCGCTGAAAAAGGTGGTTATTCAGGCTTTTGGTAGGTTTTTACATGAATGTGACTGGACAGTTTATACAGGGTGGTCCATCGATCGTGACCGGACCAAATATCTCATAAAATAAGCGTCAAACGACAAAACCAAAAGAACGAAACTTGTCTAGCTTCAAGGGGGAAACCAGATGGCGCTATGGTTGGCCCGCTAGATGGCGCTGCCATAGGTCAAACGGATATCAACTGCGTTTTTTTTAAAAATAGGAACCCCCATTTTTTATTACATATACGTGTAGTACGTAAAGAAATATGAATGTTTTAGTTGGACCACTTTTTTCGCTTTGTGATAGATGGCGCTATAATAGTCACAAACATATGGCTCACAATTTTAGACGAACAGTTGGTAACAGGTAGGTTTTTTTAAATTAAAATACAGAAAGTAGGTATGTTTGAACATTTTGCTTCGGTCGTTCCAATGTGATACATGTAACTTTGTGAACTTATCATTTCTGAGAACGCATGCTGTTACACTGTGATTTCCTGTAAATACCACATTAATGGAATAAATGCTCAAAATGATGTCCGTCAACCTCAATGCATTTGACAATACGTGTAACGACATTCCTCTCAACAGCGAGTAGTTCCCCTTCCGTAATGTTCGCACATGCACTGACAATGCGCTGACGCATGTTGTCAGGCGTTGCCGGTGGATCACGATAGCAAATATCCTTCAACTTTCCCCACAGAAAGAAATCCGGGGATGTCAGATCCGGTGAACGTGCGGGCCACGCTAGGGTGCTTCGACGACCAATCCACCTGTCATGAAATATGCTATTCAATACCGCTTCAACCGCACGCGAGCTATATGCCGGACATCCATCATGTTGGAAGTACATCGCCATTCTGTCATGCAGTGAAACATCTTGTAGTAACATCGGTAGAGCATTACGTAGGAAATCAGCATACATTGCACCATTTAGATTGCCATCGATAAAATGGGGGCCAATTATCCTTCCTCCTATAATGCCGCACCATACATTAACCCGCCAAGGTCGCTGAAGTTCCACTTGTCGCAGCCATCGTGGATTTTCCGTTGCCCAATAGTGCATATTATACAGATTTACGTTACCGATGTTGGTGAGTGACGCTTCGTCGCTAAATAGAACGCGTGCAAAAAATCTGTCATCGTCCCGTAATTTCTCTTGTGCCCAATGGCAGAACTGTACACGACGTTCAAAGTCGTCGCCATGCAATTCCTGGTGCATAGAAATATGGTACGGGTGCAATCGATGTTGATGTAGCAGCGTTCTCAACACCGACTTTTTTGAGATTCGCGATTCTCGCGCAATTCATATGCTACTGATGTGCGGATTAGCCGCGACAGCAGCTAAAACACCTACTTGGGCATCATCATTTGTTGCAGGTCGTGGTTGACGTTTCACATGTGGTTGAACACTTCCTGTTTCCTTAAATAACGTAAACTATCCAGCGAACGGTTCGGACACTTGGATGATGTCGTCCAGGATACCGAGCAGCATACATAGCACACGTCTGTTGGGCATTTTCGTCACAATAGCCATACATCAACACGATATCGGCCTTCTCCGTAATTGATAAACGGTCCATTTTAACACGGGTAACGTATCACGAAGCAAATACTGTCCGCACTGGCGGAATGTTACATGATACCACGTACTTATGCGTTTGTGACTATTACAGCGTCATCTACCACAAAGCGATAAAAGTGGTCCAACTAAAACAGTCATATGTCGTTAGGTACTACGCGAATATGTAATAAAAAATGGGGGTTCCTATTTAAAAAAACGCAGTTGATATCCGTTTGAGCTATGGCAGCGCCATCTAGCGGGCCAATCACGGCGCCATCTGGTTTCCCCCTTCAAGCTAGACGAGTTTCGTTCTTTGTAATGTTTTCGTTTGATACTTATTTCGTAAGATATTTGGCCCGGTCACTATCAATGGACCATCCTGTATACACGCCCGGCAGGTGAAAGTATCACAGTACTGGCTACTTTTTCAACACCACAACGCAGAATTGAAGCAAGGAAATCGGCTGTGCCCTTCTCATATGAAACATCCAGGCATTTGCGTTAAGCGATTGGGGAGAATACACTCAGATCGGCCGGACGAAGATTTCAGTATTGCTCCTTCGAGAACAGATTACATTTTGTTCTTAACCACCTCGCTCGGTTTGCTAATTAATCAAATTGCGAAGAAGATTTTACAAACGTATAGGGTACATTCTTACAAAGAATTTTAAACTAATGTTTCTCACTCAAAGACACATAAGCATATTTGCAAAATTTCAGGTGACTAGCCTGTGCTTCAGGAAACTAATACGGTTTACGATTTGTCGATGACAGATGTAACATTGTTCGGTAATACTATTCGATGTGAAATAGTATGTCGCACAGTTCTACGAACGTAATTATGAACAACAATGTATATATAACATGTATACATAACATGGTAATGGTTTACATTCCTGTCTGTAATGAGGAATGGAAGCACTGGGAAATGGTTCAAATGGCTCTAAGCACTATGAGACTTAACATCTGAGGTCATCAGTCCCCTAGACTTACAACTACTTAAACCTAAGGACAACACACACATCCATGCCCGAGGTAGGATTCGAACCTGCGACCGTAGCAGCAGTGCGGTTCCGGACTGAAGCGCCTAGAAGCACTCGGCCACAGCGGCCGGCAAACACTAGGAAAGTCCAAATACAATAAGTATATTCATTTTGTCCTTCCTCACATAGAAGATTATATTTCTGGCTACAGGCCATGCCCAAAAGTTCCTCCCTTACAGATTTCCAGATGGTTTAACTGCAGCAAATGCTCAAATGTGTACGAATTCCTAAGAGATCAAACTACGAAGGTCATCGATCCCTAGATTTACACACTAATCAAACTAACTTAGGCTAAGAACAACAAACACACACACACACACACACACACACACACACACACACACACACACACACACACATGCCCGAGGGAGGACTCGAACCTCCGGCGGGAGGGCGGCGCATTCCGTGACAGGGCGTCTGAAACCGCGCGGCCACCCCGCGTGGCGCTAACTGCACCATGCTCCTTTTCATGCAAATTGTTCAAATGGCTCTGAGCACTATGGGACTCAACTTCTGAGGTCATTAGTCCCCTAGAACAGAACTAGTTAAACCTAACTAACCTAAGGACATAACACACATACATGCCCGAGGCAGGATTCGAACCTGCGACCGTAGCGGTCGCGCGGTTGCAGACTGCAGCGCCTAGAACCGAACGGCCACTTCGGCCGGCCTTTTCATGCACCACCCGGAATGCTCTGTTCAGGTACGCTTTGAATAATGCATGAAGCTCTGATTAAGCATGCATGCGTCAGCGAGTAGCCGATGTTCAGTGCGTATATCGGCAGGAAGCGAGAACAGTCCAGTCGGTACAAGATATTGTGAAATACCGACACATACAGCTTACATTTGTTGTTGAAACTGCACCCGAAAATGCTTCGGCTTTGCTATAATGCGCCATTGCTTACTAACAAACTGGAATCTTTACTCCATGTCAACTGTATGGCGCTGTTTATAAATAATGTGCAAACGGAGAAATGTAACTGTACTTTGTTTTGCGGTAGCTTTCCATGCCTGTTCCAATCATATTGATGGAATAACATTCATGCTCAGTGTATGCACAGCTATGGCTGTAGATTTGGTGTCCAGGTTCTGATAAACTAAATGTGCAGCCACTTCTAGTATTAAATGCCAGTCCTCTCTCATCAGTGCCTAGAGGTGTAAAAACGCGCGACATTCCGTCCGCGGCGTTCTCTCTCATTACAGCAAAGTAAGTTAACCACTGATTCTTGTAATTCACCCTAATCCTTACGTTCACTGCCGCACTCTTCCGGAATAATACAAACGAAAGAATGTGCTTCTCAAACACTCAACCACAGAATGCAAATACAAATGCAGAATACTAGCTTAGAAATGAAGTGGGATAATCCTACCACAGTATTCAAATACGTTCCACGAAGATCCATGAAAAAGGTTCACAACGATGGGATTCGTACTAATCATTAGGAATCAATCAATAGGCAACAAAAATTACGGAGACTATCAGAAGTGTTGCAATTTTACTATATGGCTATGAAACGCATCAATAATCCTGCATTTCGTATATTCACGAACGATATGTGGACTGATGTACAAATCTTACAAGAGAATGATTTCCCAGACGTTTCTAGATCAGAGGCCAGGTTTGTTTTGGTTAATTTGTAAATGTCAAACTACTTTCATATTCCGTCTATAAACTGTCATGTAAAACGTCTGGAGTAATCTGGAATCTGCTATGGAGCAATTAAAAATAGAAATAGTGAACAGGTGGCACGATACTCGAGAGAAAGAAGTCTGACGAGAACTATAAGAAGGCTCATGGTGACGAAATATGTGATACTCACTCTGGAAATGAAGAAGCCTGAAGAGGGAAAGAAATTGAAGGGGTGATCAAAGAAGTCACACGTAATTGAGCGTTTTACGAGCAACAGGATGGAATAAAATGTATTATAACCAGCGTGGTGATGGATATATGAAACATTTGATGTTAATAACATAAGACTTTGCGCATTAAGTCAGAGAGTGGGGGGGGGGGGGGGGGGGGAATGTTCATCAGCCTTCTGACTGGTTTGATGCGGCTGCCGAGACTTTCTCTGCTGTGCCAAGCTCCCCATCTCAGAGTAGCACTTGAAATCTACGTCCACATTTATTTGTTGGGTGCGTTACAGTCTCTGTCTCCTCCTCAACAGTTTTCGCCCTCTAATATAGGTAAATTATTCCCCGTTGTCTTAACACACGTTTTATGGCCCTGACCCTCCTTCTTATCAGTGTTTTGGCTCAAATGGCTCTGAGCACTATGCGACTCAACTTCTGAGGTCATCAGTCGCCTAGAACTTAGAACTAATTAAACCTAACTAACCTAAGGACATCACACACATCCATGCCCGAGGCAGGATTCGAACCTGCGACCGTAGCGGTCACGCGGTTCCAGACTGAAGCGCCTTTAACCGCACGGCCACACCGGCCGGCTATCAGTGTTTTCCCATATTTTTCTCTCGCCTATTGTGCGAAGAGTTCATTTCTCATCTCTGCAATCTCCTTCTGTAGCCCCTCATCTCAAACGCTTGGACTCTCTTCTTTTACAGCTTTCCCATACAATGAAACTTCCCGGCAGATTAAAACTGTGTGCCGGACCGAGACTCGAACTTGGGACCTTTTCTTTCGCGGGCAAGTGCTCTACCACTGAGCTACCCAAGCACGACTCACAACTCCTCCTCACTGCCTCAATTCTGCCAGTACCTCGTCCTCCTACCTTCCAAATTTCCCACAAGCAAAGGTCCCGAGTTGAAGTCTCGGTCCAGCACAGTTTTAATCTGCCAGGAAGTTATCAGCGCACGCTCCGCTGCAGAATGAAAATATCATTCTGGAAACATCCCCTAGGCTGTGGCTGAGCCATGTATCCGCAAACTCCTTCCTTCCAGGAATGCTAGTTCTGCAAGATTCGCAGAAGAGCTTCTGTGAAGTTTGGAAGGTAGGAGGTGCTGGTAAAATTGAAGCTGTGAGGACGTCTTGTGAGTCATGCTTGGGTAGCTCTGTCGGTAGAGCACTTTCCGACGAAAGGCAAAGATCCAGAGTTCGAGTCTCGGTCTGGCACACAGTTTTAATCTGCCTGGAAGTTTCATATTAGCGCACACTCCGCTACAGAGTGAAAATCTCATGCTGGAAACATCCCCCAGGCTGTGGCTAAGCCATGTATTCGCAATATCCTTCCTTCCAGGAGCACTAGTTATGCAAGGTTCGCAGGAGAGCTTCTTTGAAGTTTGGAACTGGCAGAATTGAAGCTGTGAGGATTGGTCGCGAGTCGTGCTTGGGTAGCTCAGTCGGTAGCGCACTTGCCCGCGAAAGGCAAAGGTACTGAGTTCGAGCCTCGGTCCAGCACACAGTTTTAATCTTCCCGGAAGTTTCATATCAGCGCACATTCCGCTGCAGAGTGAAAAATCTCATTCTGGTCTTCTGTAAAATACTGGTCTTCAGAAGTACATTGTCAGAAATATCTTCATCGGATGAATGCCTATGTTTGACACCAGTACATTTCTTTTGGCCAGGAATGCCCTCTTTGCCATTCCTAGTCTCCTTTTTACATCCTCCTTTATTCGGCCGCTGTACGTTATTTTGTTTGCAAGGTAACGTAATTCCTCCAGTTCGTCTATTTTGTGGTCACCAGTTAAGCTTCTCAATAATCCCATTTCTGCTACACCGTTACCGCGCCTGAACGGACTGGATATGCAGTAATGTTCCTAGTGCTTTGTTACCAACAGGTTTCACAACTACCGCAGCTGATCAATAGGAGTGACATGTGGCTCTGTCCTAGCAGTGTGTACCGTGCGGCATGCATAGCAAGGAGCTGCGCTGGTTTGCAACGGCTATAGCGTCAGCTCATCGCGTAAACATCTCGAGTGCCTCTTCCGACGACGTTTCCACCCGTCCAAGGTCATGGCGCGGAGTGAATACTATTACTACAGACTTCGCTTTTATCTGAAGTGGCGTTAAGTTTTCTTTGCACCGAGCCACGAAAACCACAACAATCAAACGCCCGCCAGGAACGAGAAACACTCAGCGTCTTGAATGTTTCAGTAGAAGTAATGATTACCAACAAGGAGCTCCGCAGTCAATACATACGTCCATGAAGATAAATAAGTCTGCATTTCAACTCACGACGCGCAGGGTACATCTAGACCTACATGTGCCTTCCGCAAGCCGTCGTACGTCGTGTGGCGACAGGATATAGTGTTGTAGCCTCATTTCTCTCATTCTCGTATTCCATGGTGTGTTATGTGGAACGAATGACAGTTGGTATCCCGCCAGATGGGCCCAAATTTTTACCGTCGCGGTAATTACGCGAGTTGTATGTTGGAGAAAGGAATAGGTTTCCTGACTAATTTTGGAACTTGTAATTTTTGCGACTAATGCTCTCCATGATGCGCGTCGCCCCCCTTGTAAGAATGCGAGGATAATGGGTCATTGCGTTCGTGACGTCTCTCAAAAATAAAGAAATAAATAGATTGGTAGATGTGTAGACATTTTTAAATATATAGGAAGCTCAGAAACACTCTGAAAGGCTTGTAAGGAAGTTGAAAGGTAGGATGTTGTGATGTCCCCTGTCCGCCGCGTGCTGGTGTCGACGCCGTGGTGCTGTTACTGCTACAGCTCGGACGGTGGAGTCGAGACGCGATGGATGCCTCCGTCGGTTAACGAGAGACAAGATCTGAAAAAGCTCTTAAGAAATCATTCCTCGCATAGTGCTTAAAGTTTGATTGCGAGTCCGCGCATTTTCCTTATTAATGCGAACTGCGCACTCTGATTGTCTCCTATGGTTTGAAGTTGAATTATTATGTGCCCGGTTAACACTTTAGTGCAGTAATTGATGAATCTTCCCTCGTGCGTATCGTCCACATCACCAAAAGCGAGAAAAAAGTTCAATTGCATATCGTATTGGTCGTTGTTTGTTCGCTCTATATGATGCGAGATCCACAGATACTCTTTAACAATGTCTTAATTATATTGCGTCGTAATATTATGTATGTCCAAACCTTCCTTGTCACTACTAACAGTCCACGAATTTAATTCCAAGTTAAATAGTCACTGTTCATTAACTTTTGATGAGCAATTACCAAATATTCATAGAATGATGGAGGCGACAGGTTGAATTTCCGCTTTTGATGAACAATTTTATTGTTCCTTTTCGCTAAATACTTTATAAACATCACGCCACACGCACACACGGTTAATTAGCACTGGCAGTTCTGTTAGTTTCAAGTATTGTGACAATTACGACAGCTTTAACTCCCAGCGTAATTGTATCTTCTTCATGTATTCGTGTCAGTGTCTCCTACTCGAGACTGTACGTGTATTATAGTATTTTGAAACTTTGTCCATTCCTTTCTATAAGTTCACTTATATGAATGTTGAGTCCAATATTGCCCACTTCCGTTAACAAAGTCCAACAACTCCGTATACACAGTCAGCATACTGTCTCGGTTCAAGTCTCTAGTCTGAATATCAGTTCACAAAATCCGTGCGTCTACGTCACGCAACAACCACTCTTGAAAGTAAAACAATCTCGTCGCGCTCCGTTCGCTCAACTATGGCAAGACCTGCTCTAGTATGACTTCATAGCACGATGACTAGCAAGCGACTTACTTTTTCCGTGAAAGAGTATTGTAGACGCACTGAATTTCTTCGTTGCGTTTACAACTCTCTTCCACATAAAAGTTATCTCTGACCGACATTTCTTTGGACTTAATTTTCATGGTATTAATTTGCAATTATTACTTAGATGTTTGGCAAATAACTAAAGATGACCTTTCTTTCTTCTTCCTTTCTACTAAAACACACTCTGTAATGCTTAATGTTGGTGTTTATCAAGACTTTCTGGTGTTATATCATCGGCAAAGTTGTCGTATCAGTCAGGATAACTTTTCCCTACTTAACATCATGATGGTCTTTCCTAATTGGGTTTTGGGGTTCATTAGGGTGTTACAATGTGCTGAGAAATAACTTTGAAGAAAATAATTCGATACGTCACGCCGTTTCCCAGTTATCAGACCGTCGCGCGAGCAAATTCGAGCGGTCCGCCAGATACAATTAGTGGCAGTTGTTCAAATGCCTCTGAGCTCTATGGGACTCAACATCTGATGTCATCAGTCCCCTAGAACTTAGAACTACTTAAACCTAACTAACCTAAGGACATCACACACATCCATGCCCGAGGCAGGATTCGAATCTGCGACCGTAGCAGTCGCGCGGTAGTTGTTCTCATGGTTTAGATGGTAGCCCACGATACTGCTCAGACTTTTATTCGGGTTCGATTCTTACTACAGTTCACGTCCAGTTTTTGTATCGCTCTCTTGTTCGGTTTTAGGAAACCAAACGAAGAACACGTTTAGCGACATTGTCTGTGGAGCGCCACTTGAATTTACGCGCGCAACAGCCCGACTTGCTATCTCCAATGCTAATTAACTCGGAAACGGTACAAAGCATCGAATTTATTTCTTAATAATTATTATTTCTCAAGACAATCTGCAGTGCAACACCCTTGCTAGCTATTCAGGATGTTCGGACTCTATACAAATTTCGTAATTCACAACTAACTGTCGGAAAATAAAGTAGTGTGAAAGCTAAGTGTCTCGAATATGGCAAGAAATTCTAAAAATTACAAGCTAAAAATTATACGGGTTACTTTTCAGCTGCCTGCATCGTGGCCGGCTCACGTGGATGGGCTTGAAGCTGACTGGTAGCATTCCAGTCAAGTGAATGTGCCCATGGCTAATCATACCTACTGTCAATAACTAATCCGATACGCTTCTTGAGTGCACGGGGAGAACTGGCAAACCACAGGATGTTGATTAAGGAAAGGTAGTAATGGGCGGCTCTCAAAAAAAAAATTATATATATATATATATATATATATATATATATATATATATATATATATATATAAATCAGAATGACTGACTTGCTGAATGCTGGCGGAAACAACTGAAACAAACAACGTCCCCTTCGTTTAGTTTACACTCTTGAACAGCCTTAGCAAGGAGGAGACCTGTGTTCACAGTTGTAACCCTTGTTGAAATATTGATAGTGGAGAGTGAACACTTCGATTTTATATTGTTTAAAATATGATGCTGTCAAAGTTGAGAGTGTTTGTTACTATTATCCCTTCAGCCATTAAAATAGTTAACTCGTCATACAACACCGTTCGGCAGCTGCTGGGGACATGCTGAAACACGGCCCCTGATCTTTCCTTAAGCGCTGTCGACGTGTTAACTCGTCCCGTTTCACCGACTCTCTGACTGCTGCGAACGAGTTACCTGCATATCTCAGCGAATAAAAAAGTGTCGAGTTTTATCATACATCATACGTGCCTCTAAGTGTGCTATCATTAGAAATATGACGGTTTGTGTGATAATATGACTCCCGATTCGCATGGATAAGAAAGGGTGCGTTGCGACGACCGTCTATCGGACATAAAAATCAAGAACTCTAGAACGAAATGAGATATCTTTTTGTTCTCAATTTTAAATAAATTTTCGATATCTTATTTACATTTTATATACCCAAATGTATGAGCTAAAATCAACCATACATGGAGTTTACGCAGCGCGTTTTTATCTCTGTGAACTCTTTAAAATTCAGTGCATTGGTTTGCTTTATTGATGCAACACAGGTAACTGTGACGAATAACGAAAAGAAATTTCGCCTTTTATTGAATGAAGGTATCAGATTGTAAGACGTGCAAAAATAAAATTTTTTCACCACATAGCTTCCTTAAAATCATAACAGTATTAGGCTAGCAGCACAACAACGAAGCTGCGCTCAGCACGGAATACAGACAGCACGTCCGTTGAAGCGAAAAGGTTGTACTATTTCTCTCATGGCATATATAGGTTGTGCCCCCTAAGAGTCTTCTGGTGCATTTTTTCTGGTGTTTCGTCTCTCATGCGGCGCTTAGCATCGACGGAAAGCGACAGTTTCTTTTCCATTACAAACAGAATTATTTTTAACGCACAGTTTCAAGTGCCCGTTCGATAAAGTAGTCCCAAACTAGTCTAGTGCGATATTCGTTTCAGCGATACGTGTTAACAGGGACAGTAAAACACGAAGAATAACCAATACTCCAGCTACACAACCACTTCCCGCGCTAACTGCTACCACACAATGCACCAGTGCTGCTCAGTTGCTGCTGGAGTACTAGCTGCTCTTCGCGTTTTACTGTCCCTATTTCATAAATATCGCTAAAGTCCCTAGCCATCTGAAAGTGAGTTCAGTGTCTTCATTGTCTCAGCGTCACGTTACTGAAGCTATGTCACCTGCATTGTTCAAGTGGCTAAAATATTACTAACCTAGCAAATTTTCGTGAAATATTTGGCACATAGTTCTCCCTTGGATTTTAATTTCAACTTGGTTTGGTGGATAAATTATTTCCTATCGTAACTTTGATTGAACACTGTTGCTGAAGAACGCAGCCAGCCACAAATGCTTTTAAAGAGCTTAATTTTAATGCCATTACCGGTTTCATGCTATCATGTCCATCTTCAGATGGCTAACTTTTTCAGTTACTGTAATTTATTCATCAGCACAATCCGTCCACTACGGCACTACACAAGAACATTTCAGTATTTATTGTTTCGTATGTTTTGTGGATAGTAAAAATATACTAAACTGAAAACTTAACTCCTCCCGAACAGGCCACGAAGGCCGAATGGCATCGACCGGCCGCCGTGTCATCCTCAGACATAGGCGTCACTGGATGCGGATATGGAGCAGCACACCGCTCTCCCGGCCGCATGTCAGTTTCCGAGACCGGAGCCGCTGCTTCTTAATCAAGTAGCTCCTCAGTTTGCCTCACAATGGCTGAGTGCACCCCGCTTGCCAACAGCGCTCGGCAGACCGGATGGTCACCCATCCAAGTGCTAGCCCAGCCGAAAGCGCTTAACTTCGGTGATCTGACGGGAACCGGTGTTACCACTACGGTAAGGCCGTTGGCCAAAAACATGCTAATGTGCCTGAATTTTATAAGGTATAAACTATGCAGTTATATATAATTATATATGTCCCAATGGACATATTTAGTCTTACGTAGGTGCTTATGTCTTTTCAGGAAGATGCAGAAAGTGTTGCCGTGCAAACAGGAAGCATACTCTGAATAAACCGCTGTGGCACAATACAACAACATTCCTCATATCAACTGCAGCTTTGCATTCGATAATTTTGTTTATATTGTGTATATATATAGCAGGTCAGCAACTGGAAGCAGTTAATTCCACAAATTATCTGGGAGTAGGCATTAGGAGTGATTTAAAATGGAATGATCATATAAAGTTGATCGTCGGTAAAGCAGATGCCAGACTGAGATTCAATGGAAGAGTCCTAAGGAAATGCAATCCGAAAACAAAGGAAGCAGGTTACAGTACGCTTGTTCGCCCACTGCTTGAATATTGCTCACCAGTGTGGGATCCGTACCAGATAGGGTTGATAGAGGAGATAGACAAGATCCAACGGACAGCAGCGCGCTTCGTTACAGGATCATTTATTAATCGCGAAAGCGTTAAGGAGATGATAGATAAACTCCAGTGGAAGACTTTGCAGGAGAGTCGCTCAGTAGCTCGGTACGGGCTTTTGTTGAAGTTTCGAGAACATACCTTCACCGAGGAGTCAAGCAGTATATTGCTCCCTCCTACGTATATCTCGCGAAGAGACCATGAGGATAAAATCAGATTAGAGCCCACACAGAGGCATACCGACAATCTTTCTTTCCACGAACAATACGAGACTGGAATATAAGGGAGAACCGATAGAGGTACTCAAAGTACCCTACGCCACACACCGCCAGGTGGCTCGCGGAGTATGGATGTAGATGTAGATGTAGATGTAGACAATCCACCAAGCAAAGATACTCATTTGCCAAGAAACAAAGATCTCAACTACCTTTTGTCAAGCAACATCTCCATACGATCTAAATGCTATCCCCGCACTACCCGTTACTTTTCTGCTCCCGTGTCTTGAGATAGTAAGACAACTGCAGTATGACAGTAATAACAGCGCCGTTGTTTCTTGTCGTTCCTCATTTATTCTACCGCGTTTCGAGTGCTTTTTGCAGAACGAATGATGTGAAGGTTTGCGGTGTGGTTAGTATCCATGGCTACATGATGGGAGACACGGTAAGGATTTCTCGTTACAGGAAACATTTTGACTTTCAACATCTCTGTTGTTGCTTAGCACGAGAAACAAAACAGGTCCTATCTGTTGTTGGCAGCACTATTCGGAGAAGATGCAGCTTACTACTTCCTCTTGCAGCTATTCATTCTAGAGAAGAGCGGCCTTCTACCTTCTCTCCCCGCATCTAACCTCTGAAAGCAATAAAAACGTTTCACTTGCAGTTCATACCGTGTGACGTACCATGAGCAAAAGCTCGTCCGGAAGTACAGTACGTTGTTCCTGTAGACCGCGAAGGTGTCGCTCGTGTTTATTTGCGTCTGGACGTGGTTGTTGGCTACACAAACAGATGGCAGCACTTACGTAAGCCAGCTTGCTGATAACTTCCAGTCTCCGCTATATTTAGGCATTATCTGCTTTTCTTATAGCATGCTGGCTGCATCCCAACTTCTATCAGTGTCTGGCATGGAAAATTATCTGACTCTGTCCGTTTATACGAATCACAAGTTATGAGAATGAGCTGACGCGCCGAAAGTCATTCCTTTTATTTCCCGCGTCTGATTGTAAAAATGCGGGCAACGTCAGATAAAAGTCGAAGCTATTACAGATATATGTCATGATTGATATTCCGAAACACTCACTTGTATCAATGAATTGCCTAATCGTTTGATTATGACTACGGTATTACGACGTGACTATGAACCGCTAGTTAACACGTAACTCAGACACAATCTTACTGTTTTTCCCAACCCTAGATGACAGACCCACAATCATCACAGTACGTGACAAACAGTTTTAAATGGTTCTAATGGCTCTAAGCACTAAGGGACTTAACATCTTAGGTCATCAGTCCCCTAGACTTAGAACTACTTAAACCTAACTAACCTGCCCGAGGCAGGATTAGAACCTGCGACCGTAGCAGCAGCGCGGTTCCAGACGGAAGCGCCTAGAACCGCTCGGTCACAGCAGCCGGCAACATTTTCGATTCTCATCTCCGTAATTGGAGTACCACAGGGATCTATTTTATCGCCTTTACTGTATACACTGTGGATGTACTTCACCCAACTCACTGGCACGAAGGTGTAGAGTTGCACACAGGTGACGTTGTATATAGGTGCCATGTAACGACAACAGAAGGCCAACAACAAACGAACACGCAGTACACAAGCAAACGAAAACCTGCTCAGTCCGTGGCTCATAAAATCTAATGTTAAAAACGTAAAATTTAATTTCTTCCAGCACAAAAACATTACAAGAAATAAAAAACAAAAACCAGAAGACATGCAGTTAAATTTGTGGCGACAAGAAATAACACCAAAAACGAAAACAAATTATCTCGGACTGACTGTGGCTACTATATTATCATGGAAGCCTCACATAGACATCATTGTAAAAACAAGACGACTTTCGGACTTCTAAAACGTATTAATGACCGGATGAACAGCACTTAATAAAAAACGTTAGTTCATACATACAAGACCTTCATTAACCAGTGTTCGAATACGCAGCGTCCGTCTGGTTGGCTAACCAAAACAAAACAGATAATTCAGCATAGAAGGAAGAATCCTGAGAATAGCTACAAGATCTAGCAGACATACGCCAAACAACGCCACTTACCAAACAGACAACATAAAAGCTTTAAAATACCGACTTATTGAACTTACTAGTATAAACGAACTGAAAAAAGTACCAATAAACTGACAACGGAAATACTGAATCATGATATGACATCTTCTATTGTTCTGTATACTTTTGACAAATTAGCTGCAAATTGTTTCTTGTTGATTACATAAATTCAAGACAAGCTCGATTCGGCATATGTAGCATTATTAAGTGCGCTTGTTCACTTTACATTTATATATCATTTATTCTAAGTCTGTGTAATAGTTCTATGAGATTTTGTCTTATGCTTGCATCTAGATGGAGTGATTTCCATAAAACATCTTGGAACGTAACTTCTGTTATGTACTGTGCTGCTAACATAGGTCACGTACTTACTTTCTACAGAAGAATAATAGTGAAATTTCGTCTCATTTTTTGACAGTTGTAAAATAATAAATAGTTCCAGTAGCAATATAATAGTACTATGAGGTTTTATCAAACATTATACTTACGTCTAGATAGAGTGACGTCCATAAATCGTCTTGGAACATAATTTATTTTATGTCCTATTTTGTTAACGTAGGTCAAGCATTCGCTTCCTACAGAAATTTCGTGATGTTTTTTGACAATTATAAAATAACAGATCCCAATGATGCTTTAAGTTAACAAGTCAATATTTTTGACAGTTTTAAAATGACAAAGCGTTCCAGCGGTGCATTATGTTTACAAGTAAATTATATCTTAACCAGTCAGAGTATTTTTGCCAGAGATATTGTGCATATGCAGATCTGCGATCTTAATGTTGCCTTTTGTTTCTGGTATATTTTTTTTTGTTTTTGTTTTTTTTTTGTTTATCGAGTTGTGTTCATCCCTTTTCTTTTTCTATTATACCAATAAAGTTTTCCAGATCATTTTTATGTCTGAGGTCCGTCTATTCATTTAGAATGTCTTTCTACTTCTTCAAAATTGTTCATGGTTTGACCTATGTAGAATTTTCAAAGCGTTTTCGATTGTGTTCGCTCTATGATTTTTATTTTTTAAGTTTAGGTTAAAATTTAATTGGTTGCTCTCGCAAACTCTTGTGTGTCAATCTCTTGTGTGTTCCCTGGCAAAAAATCTCTGACTACCTCAGATGTAATTTACTTGTAAACATTAACCATCATTGGAACGATCTGTCATTTTACAGCTGTCAAAAAAACACTAAATTTCTATAGAAACTAACAACATAGTACATAGAAGAACTTATGTCCTAAGATGATTTATTCACGACACTCCATTCAGACGTAAGCATAATAAAAAACCTCATAGTACTGTTACATTGACACTGAAACGATCTATAATTTTATAACTGTCAAAAAATACTACGAAATTTCACTATTGTTCCTCTACAGAAAAAAATATGTGACCTATAGTAATAACAGACCACATAAAAGAAATTACGTTCCAAGATGATCTGTGGATCGATACGTATAAGATAAAGTCTCGAAGTACTCTTACATAGATGTATAATAAAATGATATAAGACTGTAATGTGAGCAGGAACACGTTATTGTGACACATATGTCGAGTCAAGCATGTCATGAACTTATGTAATCAACAAGAAATAAACAATTTGCTGCAAATTTTGTCAAAAGTATAAAGAAGATGACATATTACGATCTTCAGGATAAAATAATTATTTTCAGTTTCCCAAGATTTCAGAACAGTTACCCACCACATTCAATAGCCCTATCCACAAAGAAAAAATACGTGGAATACAATCAGACAGACTTGCTAAAAGGACTAGCCGGCAGCATCAACCATCTCTGAAAAGAAAGCCGACAAAGAAGAATAACAACCAAATGAGAATAACAACCAAATGAAGTCTATAAAATAATTCCAACTGAGGTTTTAGAGGGGTTTTCCTCATCTGTAAGTCTGTGGCCAGGATTACAATAAATTCCACAAACCACAACCAAAATGAAATCTAAATCATAAATAAAGAAAATAAATGGATTTACAATTGTTCTTTCTCCCCAACCAAAAATAAATTGAGCCAAAATAGAAAAACCAAACCTACGGCTGAAAGTGAACAGACTCACTCATTAGCCAGTTCTCTCCCTTCAAGAGGTGCAATGAAAGATAAAAGAAAAGCTATGCTTCAATTTAAAAACTTACTTATTTTGTCCTCTTTCTTACTGTTTTGCTATGCATAAATTAAAATTTATGGATACAAGAAAAATGCTTTTACTTTAATAACACCCAAACTACATATTTATGTTGAGCCTATGATTGTTACACATTTAAATACAAATACAGCCACTAGTGCGTTTCGATTTTGTTTACATCCCCTTCAATCGTGTTACATAACTGAATCGTAGACGATGACGAGCCTATGGAATTTCTGTATTTTTAGGATTTATGTGATACTGTACAACAAACAATGAACAGTTCATAGAAAAACCCCTAAATCAGTAAGAAAGAAGTCAGTCCATTTGAAGATGAGGGAGTAATCCTCTCTAAAAAATCATGAAATACATAACAGAAGCCCCTGTGTGAAGCATTTTTATTTATCAGTGCAAATTAAACTATTTTCACAGCGTTTCACAAAAATTAAACCATAGATTTTCAAATATTTTTTTAAACTTGAGGATACCTTCTGCTCAAGGCAGTTTACTCTCTCAAGACGATTAAGTCTAGTTAGCGCAGAGCGATGTTAAGTATCTGACGTTTTATTTGAGTTTAGCGAGTAGGAGGGAGAAGGGAACCTTGGCGCCAATCCAACATATCCTGCATAGCTGTGCAAAGCGCCTGGAAAATTAAATTCTCGTTGGCCACCATGTCAGCACTATATCTTCACCACAGCAGATAGAGACGCACTTATATGAACTGAGAAAAAAATAGTGCACAATTGAAAAACATGTGACGTTTATTCGTAACACAATTGTTTTGTCTTTATCGGTAGGAAAGGAAGGAAGATAGAAGTGAACGCCCCGTTAACGACAAATACATAGAGACGTGGCACACAATCGGACTGGGGAAGGAGAAGGAAGAAAGTCGGACTTGTCCTTTTCAAAGAAACCATTCTAGTATTTGCCTTAATCGATGTAGAGAAATATGGATAACCTAAATCTTGACAGTGATACGGCGACTTCAACCGTCGTCTTATATACTGCGCATGCAGTGCAGCTCTTATCGTCCACTTTATACCCGAATATCGCCTAAGCGAGCTCTAAAATGTCAAATGATACAACATGCAGATGTAGATCCAACAGCTCTTGAGAACGAGAATAAATATTTGAAACGTGATGCAGTTGACATTGAGAAGGTAACACTCTCTTCAAATCAGTCAGACAAACGCCCTGACGTGTATACGTTGGTCACGCGAGCGTTATTTTTCCTGTTAAGTTTCACGAGAGTGAGCTATTGCAGGATTGTGAGCTCGTGCGTGAACGGATTCTGTTCTTTATTCAACTTTGCTACCGGGACAGAACACTGTTAACTCCCCTCTGTACTCATTGGTTGTTATACTGTCCAGTCGCAATAATGTGACCACCCGACAAAAGCCTGGAAACCACCTTTTCCAACGCGGACCGCTGCGAGATGTGCAGGAACAGAGTCAGCGAGGTTCTGGAAGATACCAACAGGAATTTGGAGCCAAGCAGACTCCAGTGCCGCTGCTCTAGGTTTCACGGTTGAGACGTGAACGCTCCGAGAGAGGTGGTCCCACAGATTCTCGACTGGGTTTAAATACGGGGAGTTTGCTTGTTAGGGATGTGCGAAAAACTCACTCTGGTGCTCTTCGATACACGCGCATAAAGTGCGAGCTGTGTAACACTTTGTATTATCCTGCTGGTAGATGCCATCGTGCCGAGGAAAAATACATTACTGGCCATTAAAATTGCTACGCCAAAAAGAAATGCAGATGATAAGCGGGTATTCATTGGACAAATATATTATACAGGAACTGACATGCGATTACATTTTCACGCAATTTGGGTGCATATACACTCCTGGAAATTGAAATAAGAACACCGTGAATTCATTGTCCCAGGAAGGGGAAACTTTATTGACACATTCCTGGGGTCAGATACATCACATGATCACACTGACAGAACCACAGGCACATAGACACAGGCAACAGAGCATGCACAATGTCGGCACTAGTACAGTGTATATCCACCTTTCGCAGCAATGCAGGCTGCTATTCTCCCATGGAGACGATCGTAGAGATGCTGGATGTAGTCCTGTGGATCGGCTTGCCATGCCATTTCCACCTGGCGCCTCAGTTGGACCAGCGTTCGTGCTGGACGTGCAGACCGCGTGAGACGACGCTTCATCCAGTCCCAAACATGCTCAATGGGGGACAGATCCGGAGATCTTGCTGGCCAGGGTAGTTGACTTACACCTTCTAGAGCACCTTGGGTGGTACGGGATACATGCGGACGTGCATTGTCCTGTTGGAACAGCAAGTTCCCTTGCCGGTCTAGGAATGGTAGAACGATGGGTTCGATGACGGTTTGGATGTACCGTGCACTATTCAGTGTCCCCTCGACGATCACCAGTGGTGTACGGCCAGTGTAGGAGATCGCTCCCCACACCATGATGCCGGGTGTTGGCCCTATGTGCCTCGGTCGTATGCAGTCCTGATTGTAGCGCTCACCTGCACGGCGCCAAACACGCATACGACCATCATTGGCACCAAGGCAGAAGCGACTCTCATCGCCGAAGACGACACGTCTCCATTCGTCCCTCCATTCACGCCTGTCGCGACACCACTGGAGGCGGGCTGCACGATGTTGGGGCGTGAGCGGAAGACGGCCTAACGGTGTGCGGGACCGTAGCCCAGCTTCATGGAGACGGTTGCGAATGGTCCTCGCCGATACCCCAGGAGCAACAGTGTCCCTAATTTGCTGGGAAGTGGCGGTGCGGTCCCCTACGGCACTGCGTAGGATCCTACGGTCTTGGCGTGCATCCGTGCGTCGCTGCGGTCCGGTCCCAGGTCGACGGGCACGTGCACCTTCCGCCGACCACTGGCGACAACATCGATGTACTGTGGAGACGTCACGCCCCACGTGTTGAGCAATTCGGCGGTACGTCCACCCGGCCTCCCGCATGCCCACTATACGCCCTCGCTCAAAGTCCGTCAACTGCACATACGGTTCACGTCCACGCTGTCGCGGCATGCTACCAGTGTTAAAGACTGCGATGGAGCTCCGTATGCCACGGCAAACTGGCTGACACACGGCGGCGGTTCATAAATGCTGCGCAGCTAGCGCCATTCGACGGCCAACACCGCGGTTCCTGGTGTGTCCGCTGTGCCGTGCGTGTGATCATTGCTTGTACAGCCCTCTCGCAGTGTCCGGAGCAAGTATGGTGGGTCTGACACACCGGTGTCAATGTGTTCTTTTTTCAATTTCCAGGAGTGTATTATGAGAAATCAGTTCCCAGAACAACCACCTCTGGCCGTAATAACGGCCTTGATACGCCTGGGCATTGAGTCAAACAGAGCTTGAACGGCGTGTACAGGTACAGATGCCCATGCAGCTTCAACACGACACCACAGTTCATCAAGAGTAGTGAATGGCATATTGTGACGAGCCAGTTGCTCGGCCACTATTGACCAGACGTTTTCAATTGGTGAGAGATCTGGAGAATGTGCTGGCCAGGGCAGCAGTCGAACATTTCCTGTATCCAGAAAGGCCCGTACAGGACCTGCAACATGCGGTCGTGCATTATCCTGCTGAAATGTAGGGTTTCGCAGGGATCGAATACAGGGTAGAACCACGGGTCGTAACACATCTGAAATGTAACGTCCACTGTTCAAAGTGCCGTCAATGCGAACAAGAGGCGACCGAGACGTGTAACCAATGGCACCCCATACCATCACGCCGGGTGATACGCCAGTATGGCGATGACGAATACACGCTTCCAATGTGCGTTCACCGCGATGTCACCAAACACGGATGCGACCATCATGATGCTGTAAACAGAACCTGGATTCATCCGAAAAAAATGGCGTTTTGCCATTCGTGCACCCAGGTTTGTCGTTGAGTACACCATCGCAGGCGCTCCTGCTGTGATGCAGCATCAAGGGTAACCGCAACCATGGTCTACGAGCTGATAGTCCCTGCTGCTGGAAACGTCGTCGAACTGTTCGTTCAGATGGTTGTTGTCTTGCAAACGTCCCCATCTGTTGACTCAGGGATCGAGACGTGGCTGCACGATCCGTTACAGCCATGCGGATAAGATGCCTGTCATCTCAACTGCTAGTGATACGAGGCCGTTGGGATCCAGCACGGCGTTCCGTATTACCCCCCTGAACCCATCGATTCCATATTCTGCTTACAGTCATTGGATCTCCACCAACCCGAGCAGCAATATCGCGATACTATAAACCGCAATCCCGATAGGCTATAATCCGACCTTTATCAATGTCGGAAACGTGCAGGTACGCATTTCTCCTCCATGCACGAGGCATCACAACAACGTTTCACCAGGCAACGCCGGTCAACTGCTGTTTGTGTATGAGAAATCCGTTGGAAACTTTCCTCATGTCAGCACGTTGTAGGTGTCGCCAGAGGCGCCAACCTTGTGTGAATGCTCTGAAAAGCTAACCATTTGCATATCACAGCATCTTCTTCCTGTCGGTTAAATTTCGCGTCTGTAGCACGTCATGTTCGTGGTGTAGCAGTTTTAATGGCCAGTAGTGTAAATTGCATGTCGGGGTGGACATGGTTCCCAATGATAGATACACGCTTGTGTTGAACCTCTGTGCCTTCCAGAATGACGAGATCACCCAGGGACAGCCAGGAAAGCATGCCTTAGACCATAACGCTCCCTCCTCCGGCGTGGTCTCTTCTGCCAATTGTTGCAGGGTGTTTCCTTTCAGACGTTTGACACTGTACGCGCCAACGGTCATCTGTCTGAAGTAGCATAAAATGTGATTCACCTGAGAAGACCAGCTGTCGCCACAGTGGACGTCCGGTTGCGGTACTGGTGTGCGAATTCCAGCCTTCGTCGCTGATGAACAGCAGTCAGCATGGGTGCATGAACCAGGCGCCTGCTGCCGAGGCCCATACGCAGCTACGTTAGCTGAAAAGTCGTTGAGGAGGCACGCTCGGTTCATTTGGCCGGTTATTCGCTCAACGGTTGCACATCTATTTGCACGTACACATCCCCGCAGCCATCGTTCAACCCTGTCATCTATGGGCCATGGTGCCTTGGTACCGGTTTTGAATAGCGCCATTTTGCCGCGCACGGCACACTTCAATCACGGCGGCATGCGAACAGTTGCCTAACTTAGCCGTTTCGAAAATGCTACCAGCCTTGACGCTGAAGCCAATGGTCATGAAGATTTGAAGAAACAAGCAGCCTTGGTTGCAGTGTTAAAAACTTTTTTTATTGCTTCCCAGTGACGGGTTTTGCCTTTATTTAGGCACTTCGGATTGCCTGATGCGAGGCGTGTTTTTTAAGTAAGTACCGTTTTGCCACACCGCGGCCGCAGCGCTGCGGTCGGCGTTCTGCGCATGCACACTGGGTACCTACATCTGTTGTCTACGCACTGACGCCATTACAGTCTGATTCTTCCTTGTTTACGTTGTGTACTGAGTGTTTAAGATCCCTCCGATAATCGTGAGTCCCGCCGACTGTGAAGTACAGACTATTGTAAGATTTCTTAATGATAAAGGCCTAAAAGCCATCGATATTCATCGTAAGATCTGTGCAGTCTACGGAGAATACATTATGAGTGATGTAATGGTAAGAAAGTGGGTGAGAGCATTTAAAGATGGCCGCACAAATGTGCATGATGACCAACGGAGTGGGCGTCCTTCGGTCGTTAATGAAAGTTCGGAGCAGGAAGTGGACAATAAGGTGAGAGAAAACGGACACTTTACGATTTCCTCCTTGCGGGATGACTTTCCTAATGATTCTCGTAGTGTTTTGTATGGCATTGTGACCGAGCACTTGGAATACCGAAAATTGTGCGCACATTGGGTACCGAAAATGTTGGCGGATGTGCACAAAACCAAAAGTTTAGAAGCGCATTGACTTTCCTTGAGCGGTACCACAACGACAGTGATGATTTCTTAAGCCAAATTGCTGCGGCGATGAAACATGGGTGGCCTACGTCACACCAGAATCAAAGCAACAGTCTATGGAATGACGGCATTCAGATTCACCCAGAAAATTGAAGTTTAAGCAAACAATTTCGGCCTGGAAAATCATGTGCTCAATTTTTTGGGACAGAATAGGAGTATTGCTTGTGGAATTTCTGCCTCATAATGAGACAATCAATGCAGCAGCTTACTGTAAGACATTGCACAATCTGCGCCGTTCAGTTCAGAACAAAAGACGTGGCAAGTTGAGCAAGGGCATCGTTTTCCTGCAAGACAATGTCCGTCTGCATGTGGCGAATCAGACCAAAGATCTCATCAAATCTTTTCGATGGGAAACTCTAGATCATCCTCCATACAGCCCCGATCTTTCGCCCAGTGACTACCATCTGTTCGTGCTATTGAAGGAACACCTGAGCGGTCAGCGTCTTCAAGACGGTGACGAAGTCAAAACAGTGGTGATGCAGTGGTTAACAAGTCAGGTGGAAGACTTCTATGAGGAGGGTATTCAAAAACTGGTACAACGTTATGACAAGTGCCTCCAATATTGACAGAAATTATGTAGAAAAATAGATTAAGTTACGGGCTTTCATGTAAAAATAAAATTATTGATATATCTTAGCACATCTTTTTTTAATTTCAGAATGGTACTTACTTAAAAAACACGCCTCGTATTTCATAGCGATGAGTAGCCGCAACATGCGCTATACTTCTGGCATGTTGTTGATGTAAAGATTTCCTGTAGGCCTGTTGCCCTTTGATTTGCACTAGACTGCTCCCCATGCCATAATAAGGTCACGTGCAATGTTAAGCTTTGACAAGGGAAATTTACCTGCAGTGATATTTTTATGCGTGGTATCTCACGTAACCATTGCTACCAAATATCAGCTAATCCGAAGTTGCCTAAATAAGGGTGAAGCGCATCATTGGGAAGTAATAAAAAATTTTAACACTTTAACCAAGACTGCTTGTTTCTTTGTAGCACACATACGGGTTGCTGTACCAAGCCAGGAATGAAATGGAAAAAATTTTCCAGAGATCATGCTCTTCTGGACGTCAGATAAATCGGTCCGATCCCGCATTACGATAACGACCGCACTTTTATCCGTGTGGGGCGTCCCCACAGAATCGCGTCTTGTACTCTCCATCACTAGTGCTACCACCCGACATTTACAAGTGGTTATTGCAAGTTGACGTAGAACATAATCGGTGGTCACGTTAATGTGACTGGACAGTGCATTTTCTTCAAAAAATGTAACGGACCTTTTCGCTTGAATCTAATGATACACAACCCCATCGCCACAGAGCATTATCTCTCACATAGGTGAAACCAAATGGATGATACTGAAAGGAAATGGGCATCACGAAATTAGTTCCCCATTCCTCTCGAGTTCTCGGCATGTGGATTAAACACTTCTCGAACCGTGCCATCGTTCTGGAACATTAAAAGGTACATCTCGCTACCGAATTTTAACTCTGAAATCATACACATATGAGTCACATAAGATGTAACACCCCTTTTATTTGGTGAACGGCTACACGCGGTTTTCAGCAAATGCTAGAGGGTCGTGGGGCACATATGTTTTTGTTTGGTTAATCTTTTTAGCGCTGGTATCAACCGAGATATTGAAGCAAGTATGTTTTTTTAAATGGAACCGTATACGTTTTATAACTACGTACGATAGCTCTTGAGAAGAGAGTTACAGCGATACAGCGTTTGTTAATGTCGACGTTGAAACCTGTCGTCAAAAAATTCGATAAATGTCCTAGAATGTGAGAGCACGGTGGCCCCAAAATGCATCTGCTGTGTAAATACTGCTAAGTAGGCGTCTCGGACCAGGCTGCGTCGTTGTACAGTATAACGTAAGGTAGGCCTGCGCTACGAGAATAAAGCTTCATTTCCCATTGACCTAGACTCAGGTTCACCTACAAATGTTGTATATGAAAATACGACATAGGCTAAAGTATAGAGTATCACACAGGGCTTAGGAAAACTATTTCACATTTGTGTATCATACCAGGTTTACGTGAGCTGAAGCAGAGAAATCAGCCGTTAATTCTTCAGGTATAAAGAGGTCTAATGCAAAAAGCAATTACTGTATTAAATATCTAAATGTAGAAAGAAGATATGACCCACCTTTTCTTCTAAGTGGATGTGTGCTTGTTAGAGGTAAAATACATGCTGTCGTACAACTTTCTCTCTCTACATACACTGTTTTAAATTTGTCATATGGGATACATTCGTTGAACTAAACATTTAATTAAAAATGTACCGCAAAGTAAACATTATTCTTAACAGGACGTTTTATGCTGAACGTAAACGCGTAGCGACGATGTTACTAGCTACGTGCAATACACCCTGTCGACTTACTTGACATTGCAATACAATTTCGTACACACGTAAATGCAATAAATAATTTACTAACACTGATATGATAACCATCAAAATCACATAACACAAACATTGCTTAAATTTTTAGGCAACATAGTTGTATGGAGATAGAACAGCGATTAATTTTCTTATAATCAGTTACTCAAAATGAGAGTCACAATCGCATTATTTATTTTGCCGCCAACTAATTTCAACCCACTATGGAGTCATCTTCAGTGCACTTTACACCATTTGGTCGCTCACTGGAGCCGTCACCCTGCCTGTGCACGGTTGGGAACTATAGTTAATAGTGTAAATTGCCCTGAAGATGACCCCATCGCAGGTTGAAACCGGTTGGCGGAAAAATAAATAATGCGATTGCGACTCTCATTTTGAATAATTGATTACAAACATTGCTTCCAAAAAATATATTTAAGCATGTTTTCAAACTGTTAATCATTGACTGAAAGGCACATTTGCAATCGCCGTTTGAAAGTATGAAAACAGATGTAATTACAGTGGATGATATGGAAGAGCACTGGCGATTCGACGACACGTATCGTCTGGCGTAATTGGGGCTTCATCATAGACTGCATCTTCGAGTGCTCCCCAAAGAAAGAAATCAAGAGTAGTCAAATCGGGGCACCTCGCAAGCCATTTGAAACAGAATTTTGTCCTATTCAATGTCCAGGAAAGTTCTCATTCAGTATTTGCGTTGTAGCACGGGACGAGTGAGCTAGACAACCGCCACATATACTGCCGAATAGCAAGTGGTACCTCTTCTATAGGTACCGGCAAAATGTCCGAAAGAAAGAGAGTGTACGAATGTCCATTTAGAACGCCTGAGATGAAGTAAGATCCTAAAGTGCAATTTCCTATAATGCCGCACCATACGTTTACACTCCACGGCGGTTGATGTTGCACCTGACAAAACAAGCGTGGATTTTTGGCTGCCCAGTAGTGCATGTTATGCAAATTTTCATTAGCATGGTTAGTAAACGTTGCTTCATCGGTAAGGAGCACTCGTTGGAAAAACGTAGGGTCGTCTTTCATTTGCTGAAGGGAAAACCGACAAAATGCTGTTTGATGTTCGGAATCACGGTCGTCGAGTGCTTGATGTAGTGACCGATAGTAGGGATGGAAATTCTGTTGATGCAGGATGCGATAGACACTTGTATGGCTGATTCCACATTCCTTGGAAATATGTCTCGTATGCATTAGCGACGTAGCCAGAACAGATTCTTCATGTTCTCTGTCGGTTGCAGTCTTCTTTTTTGTCCTCTTGCTGACGTTCAAGCAGCATGTCACGAGCGTCTTAATAATTCGTACAGTTGCCTGGCGCATCGGACGTTGGCGATACGGATAGATAGGCCTGTACCGCTGTACTGTTTTTACGGCATTTCTTTTACATTCACCATATAAAAGTAGCATATCCACCTTTTCCTCATTGGTGTAGATGTCTGCACGCAACGAATGTTGAAGCAGAAATGAGCGGCCTGCAGTGCAGACAAGTAAACAGGCAAATATGTTGACATTCTGACAGAGCGTAGCACGAGAGCTTTGCTTGGCGGTGTTTGCACCGCAAATGCGTTTTCCGGCCACCGTGCTCTCACATTCAGGGCACATCTCGAATTTTTAACAAACCCCCCTTCAGGTCAGATAAGACAGAAAGGATACATAAAATTCCACTGCAGTTTCTAAAATCATTGAGAGAAGCTGCAACAAATCGACTATTCACATTGGTGGGTAGAGTGTATGAGACTGGCCATATACCACAAGACTTTCCGAATATCATCCACACAGTTTTGAGGATAGGAAGAGCCGACAAGTGCAAGAATTATCTCACGATCAGCTTAAGAGCTCACGCACCCAATGCTGACAAGAATAATATACAAAAGAATGGGAAAGAAATTGAGGATCTGTTATATGACGATCAGTTTGGTTTTAGCAAAAAGAAAAGCAGCAGAGAGGCAATCCTAACTTTGCGGTTAATAAGGGAAGCAAGACTGATGGAAAATCAAGACACGTTCGTAGGATTCGTCGTCCTAGAGAAAGCGTTCGACAATGTAAAATGCAGCAAGATGTTCGAAATTCTGAGAAAAATAGGGGTAAGCTATAGGGAAAGGTGCGTAATACGCAGTATGTACAAGCACCAAGGGGAAATAATAAGAGTGGAAGACCAAGAACGAAGTGCTCGGATTAAAAAGTGTGTAAGACAAGGATTTAGTCTTTCGCCACTACTGTTCAATCTACATATCGAAGAAGCAATGAGGTAAATAAAAGAAAGGTTCGAGAGTGGGATTAAAATTCAAGGTGACACGATATCAGTGATAAAATTTGCTGATGACACTGCTATCCTCAGTGAAGGTGAAGAAGAATTGCCGGATATGTTGAATGGAATCAACAGTGTAATGCGTATGGAATATGGACTGAGAGTAAATCGAAGAAAGACCAAAGTAATGAGAAGTAGCAGAAATGAGAACAACGAGGAACTTAACTAAGTTACATAGGCAGCAAAGTTAACCCCTGACAGACGGAGCATAGAGGACATAAAAAGCAGACTAGCACTGCCGAAAAAGGCATTCATTGCCAAGAGAAATCTGCTAGTATAAAACTCAGATCTTAACTTGAGGAAAAAATTTCTGAGAGTGTGCGTTTGGAGCACTGCATTATAGGGTAGTGAGATGTGAGAAAACCAGAACAGGAGAGAATCGAATCCTTTGAGATGTGGTGCTACAGACGTATGTTGAAAAGTAGGTAGACGGATAAGGTAACGAATGAGGTTCTCCGCAGAATCGGCAAGGAAAAAAACATATTGAAAACACAGGCAAGGAGAAGGGACAGGATGATAGCACATCTGTTAAAGTGGGTAACTTCCATGACTAAAGAGGAAGACAGAGACTGGAACATGTTCAGAAAATAACTGAGGCCGTAGAGTACAATTGCTACGCTGAGATGAAAAGGTTGTCACTGGAGAGGAATTCGTGACGGGTCGAACCAAACCAATCAGAAGACTGACGATTAAAAAAAAAGTAAAGAAATTGGCCGTGGGTTTTTGAGAGGAACCATGCCCGCATTTGCTTTTATCTGTTTATGAAAGCAACAGAAAACGTAACTCTGGACGGCAAGAAGGGGTGTGAACCGCTGTCCTATCGAACGCAACTGCCGTGTCTGTCCTGAAGCCCGTTTTACACGAGCTTTTGAGTATGCGTCACGTGTTTGTGTGTAAATCAGCCGCCACCGCTTCGCGAGTAAGTCAGTGAGGTCGATGACATTTGAATGTGTCAAATGTGGAGTTTTAAAACAATGAGTATGATGTAGATTGCGTGTGAGCAGAAACAGGAGTGTGTAGTCTTCTGCTAACGACGGAAGTTAACCGATTCTGGCCGTGCTCACTCCTATTACAGTAATGCGATTTACAGTACCTAGAGGACGAGAAACCCTATGCTATACATAAATAAGAGCGATGAAAGATGAACATTTATGATAAAATTTGTTTCAACAGTGACAAGTTTGATATACAGGGCCACCCGGAAGTCCATTAACATTTGAAAATGCAATAATCCAGGGAATAATCTAGGGTGAGAGGTAACACATACACCTGAAATGACACGGGGTTTTATTGAAACCGAAAAAGAGTGCAAAAACCTGCCGACAGATGGCAGTGGACAGTAAGGCGTCAGTGACGCTGCATGAGAGCTCCCACAACTGCAGAATTTGGGCTATAGAAAATCCTACAAGTGTCGTCGGAACCCCATTCCATTGCGAGAAAGTCACAGTGTGGTGTGAATGTACTACATCAGTCTTGATCAGACAATTTTTCTTCGAGGAAATGCTGGGTGCTGCTTTTCGAACTGTCAGCGTGACGGGTGCGAGGTGCGCCGATATGTTACAGAATCGCACCATCCGTATCCTAGCTGATGAACACCCGCTGATAGGTACGACTTTTATGCAGGATGGCGCTCCACCCCATATTGCTACATGTGTGGAGGTGAGGATCGCGTGCTGAGCCGCTATTTCCGTGTGCTTGGCCTCCCAAGCCTCAATCCGTGTGATTATTGGTTGTGGTGTTACTCGAAGTCGCAAGTCTTCCGCGATCGTCCGATCTCACTAGCGACGCTAAAGACAATTTCTCACCATATCTACTGACGTGCTGCACAGTGCTGTTCACAACACTGGGTCTCGACTACACGTATTGTTGATGAATGACGACCGACATGTTGAACACCTGTGGTAAAAACATTGTCTTTGCTAAAGATCAATTGTTATGTTAATTATTGCTTTTGTATCACGTAAAGTGCCATTTGTTGGTAATTTTGTGTACTTTTTTTGTTTCAATACAATCCAATGCTATTTCAAGCATATGAGTCAGTTTTTATCTCTCTACCTTCATTATTCAGTGAAGTATTGAAGCCGGCCGCGGTGGTCTCGCGGTTCTAGGCGCGCAGTCCGGAACCGTGCGACTGCTACGGTCCCAGGTTCGAATCCTGCCTCGGGCATGGATGTGTGTGATGTCCTTAGGTTAGTTAGGTTTAAGTAGTTCTAAGTTCTAGGGGACTGATGACCACAGCAGTTGAGTCCCATAGTGCTCAGAGCCATTTGAACCATTTGAAGTATTGAATTTTCAAATGTTAAGACTTTTCGGTGACACTGTATTTAGTGAAAAACTTAAGTCCTCTGGAGTATGAAGATTTACCATACACACATCGTCAAGAACATCCACTATGAATTTTGCTTCAGTTCCTAGTAAACTCGATTTCTACTGTTTGTTCCTACATTTCATAACTATATTTCGATTTTTTTCTGGTCTGGTCCCTCATACTACGACATTCCCCGCACAGGTGCCGTACTGTGCTGGAGACAACGCTCAAAACACCTGCAGTTTTGTCGCCGATGTTTTAACGAAACAGGCGAGACTCGGTACAGGAACAAAACCCTAGGGGCGCTGCGC